>NC_138539.1:20567453-21149953 GCF_964234715.1 Podarcis melisellensis | reverse complement strand
GACTGATCAATCCATCCATAGTCTACTTTATACCTATTGCCTTGCAGGAGAGATATTGTTTACAGTTCTAGCTAGGTAGCCATTTCCTCCAGGATACTGTAACAAAGACTGAGTGACCATGAGCTTTTTTGAAACCATTAGTGATTGCCTTGCAGTTTGGAGACTTGGACCCAAAGGTTTCACATGACCTTCCATCAGTTGAAATGGCTTCTTAATTAATCCAAAAATTACCGTCTATTCAAAACACAGTAGTCTGTTGAAGAGTACATTTTTATATCGTATGCATGCAATATGGATAGTTATTAATGATCATTAATATTTAGATAAGTTGATTTCATCTATCTCATTAATGAGTATTTTACTTACTGTTTTCTATTTTAAGCTATCTTTAATTTTAAACCTTTATACAAGTTTGTTAGTCATTTAAATGTTAATTGATTTCAGTTAATAAAATCATGGAACCATAGAGTCATAGAATTGTAGAGATGGAAGGGACCCTAAGGGTTATCCAATCCCCTGCAATGCAGGATTATTACTTAAAGTATCTATGACAGATAGTCATCCAACATCTGCTTAAGAACCTCCAAGGAAGGAGAGTCCACCGTCTTCTGAGGGTGTTCATTCCACTGTGGAACAGCTCTTGCCATCATAAAGTTATTCCTGATGTTTAGACAGAATCTCCTTTCTTGTAACTTGAATATATTGGTTTGGGTCTTTTCCCTTCTTCCTTGACTTGCTTGCTATCAAAAACTTTTATTCTTACACAACAGATATTGCAATTTTGGCCCTTAACTGTTTTGTATTTCATACTACCTATTGATCAAAAGATGAATATATTAACTTTCTGTTCATAAATACCCTGTTCCAGAGTCCTGTAGCATATGTTCCAAATTACACACTGCCCCATTACTTTCAATAGAAGCAGAGGCTTGCCTACATAAATAAACCGCAAGCACCTTGCTAGCTCCATTGAAATGAATGGGACAGGCCTTATGGTCAGGGGAATGACTCATGAGCATCAAGGCACTGGAGCACTTGAACTAGGCTGGGGATAAGTACAAACTAGAATAAGTCAGTTAAGTAAAATAATGCCACTTCAACATTACTAGAAGATGGCGAAAGATTGTAGCTCAATGGTAAAAGGGTGTCTGCTTTGCATGCAGAATGTCTGAGGTTCAATTCTCTCTGTCTCTATGTAGACCTGGGAGAGACCCTAGTCTGAAATCCTGGATAACTGTTGCTAGTCATTGTGGCCAATAGCTAGATGGACCAATGTTCCTGCGTACAAGGAGTACAATAATGCAATACAAAGTACAGTTGTGGTTTACTCCCAGAACATTGAAACATCCACACAACTATTAATCCTGATGTTAGTATCCACATTTTTTTTATAACCAAATACCTTCTTTTCACACAATGATCTTGGTAATGAGGCCATTAAACAAACCTGTTAATATTGTGCCCACATAGGAATGATGTGGTGTTTTTGCTGTAGAAGTCAAAGGCTTTTCATAAAACAATATATGAAAAACACTGCCTTAGTGTTAGCATGGCTTGCACAATCTGGCTGTTTTTATTTATATTTGCTGTTGCCTTGTGCGGTTAGGTGCCTCATAATTCACTGCTTCACTTTCAGTGAGTTATGGTCCTCGCCCTCACTTACAAATCTTAATAATAAATATAGCATTGGTCTTGCATGCATTCTCTGTCTCTGTCTCTGATGCATGGATATGCTCACAGAATCTAGAACTGCTGTTATTACACGGACAGGACTCCCTATAAATAGTGTTTTCAATTTAACCACAGCCCAACTTTCTGCAGGGATCTGATTCTGTGCAGTGGGAAAATCACATCACAGGAACATAGGAAGCCGCCTTATACTAGATCGGACATTTCCCCCATTTAGCTCAGTATTGTCTACAGTTTGGAATATCCAGGGTTTTGGCTGAATGAGTGTCATCATACAAGGCTACAATCTGAATTGTTTTCCACCCACCCCGTACTAAAGGCAGGCGGGCAGGCAGGCAGGCAGGCAGGCAGGCAGGCAGGCAGGCAGGCAGGAAGGAAGGAAGGAAGAACAAGTCTATCAAAGCAAACTTGTGATTTTGTTATTTTATTGTAAGTTTTAAAGAGGGGCACATAAAATGTCTAAATAATAAAAAATGAGATAAAGATGGAGGTAAAAGTAACGAGTAGCAAATTAAGCAGTATGCTAGATCAGTTAGCACTTTTCTGCTTGTTTTGAATTACTTCTTCTTCTAAAGTATTTTGTATAATGATAACGCAAAGCCCAATTTTAAATTGATACTTGGACAACATTCCCCATACATCAGAAATTTGGAAAGTGCAGTATGTGGGAAGCAACTGCTTCAGGACGAAGGGGTCACAAAGCTCTTGACTAAAAAATGAATGGAATCTTGTGGCCTGCCCCAGTCCTGATCCCACACTGATGCAAACAAGATTTTTTCCCCTTCCAGAACTTTGCTAAAGTGTATTGTAATAAAAGCTTGAAGATGTGTGGGTTTCTGCTTGGGTGACACTGCTCAGGGCAGCAAAAGAGCTTCAGTGAGCCTAGGTAAAATGTTCTGTATAGCCCTAGTGCAACAGAAGCAGGAAACATCAACGGCTCTCCCAAGTCAGACAACTAAACACAACACTACAGGCATATGGTGTCCCAACTTTACTCAAATGAAGCAGTTTACATCTGGTTGGGCAGCTGAAGTGGGGACTGCCTTATTCCACTTCCATATTTCATGGATCAAAGACAGGATATCAATGTAAATAAATGAATTCATACATACTCCCCGCTCCCATTTGAGGGTTATCTTTTACAATCAGTTATCCAACCCAGAACGCCATAATGGAGATTGTGAAATTCAGGGAATGCCCGCGTACTTAAAGATGCAGATCATAAGCTGTCATGTGGATTATTTCTCTCTTTATTTAGGCTACTTGAAACCTGGCCTGCTGATTGCAATATTCTGGAGAGCACTAGGGACTGACCCTGAGAGCCAGCTAAGGAGGCTGCCACTGGCACTCTTTTAGCTTTGAAACCGGGGTATTTCCCCTGGTTTGTGAAAGGGGAGGGACCCAGATGACTCCCCATGTGCTGAAAGATAGTGTGAAGAGAGCTGCAGGGTTCACCGCTCCTTTGCTGCAGGCTGGGGCCATGCCCTCTGTTGCCCATGCCTTCATCCAGCATGCTAAAACATCAGTACAAATGTACTGATGTTTGTGTATGGAAACCCACCTCCCGGGCCTGAAGGGACCCTAGCTCAACAATAACTTAATGGATAAATACTAAACAAAAACCAGCAAAAATAATTTAAGGAATCTTAAAATATTCTTGAAAGCATGTGAGAACAGAGTACTCTTCACCTGATGACTAAAGGACATCAGAGATGTCTCCAAGCAAACGTGACTCTAGAGATTCCACAATCAGAGTGTCACCGCAAAGAAGGCCTCCATCTTTTACAAGATGTCTGAATATTTTTTTAAAATGCTTTAAGTAGCTCCCACTGACTAAACCATGCACTATTTTAGTCAGTATCTAATAAGCCTCAAATTCATAAATAATGTACAAGAACCAATCCTGCCTTTCATATTCCAGCCAAAGAAAAACCAGTGATTAAAGATGGGTGAGCAGGATCATCCTCTTATTCTGAGTGCTGCTATTCTTGAAAAGGAAATGTAAAATAAAAGTTTGGCAAGCCATCTCTTTGAATAGAGTTCCTTGCTGGGGGGTTAGGTGGGGGCTGAATAACGGTGTTCTTTAATTATGGTGAAACCTGTGGCCTGTCTTTAATATTGCTAATACAAACTCTTTTGTATATCGTCCATTGGCTATACTTAAAAAAAATTAAAAAATCCTTACTATCCTTGATGGTTCCTTGTTGCTTTTGCTTGTTCTGCTGGTTTAAAATATTAGAACGTAACATTTCCAAATTGCTAACATATTGATTACTGTTCACTTTTTCAGTACCAGTTAACCTTAATGTTAAATATGAAGCAGCAGCACTTAAGCCCATAGAAACTTAACCCTTCTTTAATAAGACCTAAGAGTAAAGAATAAAGAAAGCATTTTTCTTCTTCCTCCTTACAAGAAGGCACATGAAATGTTCTCTGAGTTAAGTTTTACCATTCATAATGAATGCAGTCTCGCCATTCAAATGCGACCATAAGTACACAGAAGATAAGAATTTAATTAAATGTAGATTAAAACCAAACAGGAAAACACACTCGCTGATAATTTTATCCCATCCTCTGGCCATATTTTTTATACTTCCTTCTTGTTCTTCTTTGGGCTACAGCTTATCAACATGCCGATAGTACCATAACTCATTACATCTGATGGTGCAGCTGGAATGTGCAGACTTGGTGCTTGAATTTCAGAGGCACTTAAAATGCAAAGCATGTAAATGCCTATGTTAAATATATTAGTGTGGTAATGTTAGTGAAAGAAAGTGATTTCTAACAAATCCTTGCACCTCACATTAAATGTTATCGTTGCCCAGTTAGAAAGGCATTTCAAAATTTCTGCTTAATCTTCCCTTAAAAACTACAGAGTGACACCCACCCCCCCTTGCCTAATCAGGATTTTTTTATTATTATTGTCAGGGCAATCACAAAACTATATTATTAAAACAAAAGAGATGCTATTCAGGTGGGTGGTTTGATCAGCTTATGCTATAGAGCTGATTGTCTGTGAAGGAAAGGTGTGAAACTAAGGATTCTCCCCTTCCAAGATTATTCCTGGTTTGGGTTTTTTTAATCACCTGGTCTTGTGCTGGTTGCGCTTCAGAAGAGTTAGGAATTCTGTTTTTTAATTGCCGCATTTTGTGCAGACTGCTGTGTACGCACAGTTTGTTGCTGCTTTTAGTTCATTCATTTCTTTCTCCCCTCCTGCTCTTTATTACTGATGTGTGCTCATAAAGCTCAGGCGGGGGCAAAAGATTTTGGGTATAGTATTTAATATGATGCGTGGAATGAAAATTTAAAATTTACAGCTTGCGTGGCATTAAAAGAAAATGTAATGAAAATGATGTACAAATTGTTATTTGACACTGGTAAAATTGGCTAAAATGTATAGAGTGAATAACAGAATGTGTTGGAAATGTAAAGAGAAGGATGGAGATTTTGATCATATGTGGTGGACATGTGACAAAATAAGATGTTTTTGGTAGCTGATATATAATGAACTTAAAAAGATGTTCAAATATATTTTCCCAAAAAAACTGGAAGCATTTTTGCTCGGGTTGATGGGGGAAGAAATGGCGTAAGCAGACCAAAGACTATTTTTGTATGCCACAGTTACGGCAAGAACTTTATTAGCCCCAAAGTGGAAATTACAGGATATACCAACGATTGCGGAGTGGCAGACAAAAGTGATGGACTATGCTGAACTGGCAAAACTGACTTGCAGAGTGAGGAACCAGGAGGACCCAAAATTCCAGAGAGACTCGAGTAAATTTATTGACTACGTTGATCATTGTAAAAGTCTGAAGACATTAGCAGGACTGAAAAAATTCCTACGATGTGGACTTTATAGTTTAAGTTATAAGTGTGATATATAGATTGGTAATAGAAAGCTTGTTGAAGTGGGGAGGGAAGTCTTAAGCTCAGCAGAGCGTGGAAGGATTGGATTGGCGAAGTAAAGTGAAATTATTGTTTGATGAGAGAATGAATAAAAATTATATTTTTAAAAAAACAAATCTCAGGCAGGTGAGGGAGCAGTCTTCACGTGATTCTGTGGTATTTTATCAATACACAGGAGCATACATGTTCATCAGTAAAACACTGCAGGGGGGAAAAATCTTAATGCAGTCACATACATGATGACACCCAGATTGCTCCCCCTCCCTTTCTTTTTTGCACGGTTGTGTTTTATCAATGAGCATAGCACATGGGCCCACCATAAAATTAAAATTCCAGGGGAAAATATTTATGCAGTCAATGTCACATCCAGATTGCTTCCATCCCTGTGTTTTATCAATGAGCACATGTGCATCTCTAACAAGACAAGGGAAAGGAGATGGAAATGAACTGAAGGAACTGCATCAAACAATGCATGTTACAGTTTCCAAATTAATTTTAGAAATTCTCCGAATTAAATTGGAATCAAGCAAGAGTAGAATGCAGGCAGAGTGCTGTCCGGATTTGCTGAGGTTGGGCATGCTTACTGTCTTCCTTGGCAAAGCCTGCTATTTATTATCATCACAACTTGGGCAAGAAAGGACATATAGAAAATAGAGGGGGCATAGAAAGTGAACTAGGGCATGTCTGTAATTAGGTGAAACAGGGAAATTGGGTGGCATCCCAGGAGAAATTAGGCAACTGCTGGAAATGGGAACTTCTGTTTGCCCAACAACTTTAACTAGAGTAGAATGGCCATGCTTCAGCTAAACGGAAAGGTGTTGTGTGAGGGTGTGGGTATGGACACACAAACATATCACACACTCCATGGAAACCCAGGCCAGCTTCCCAGTCAGTGGGTTTAGGAAACAGGGCCAACCCAAGACATTTTGCCACCCGAGGCAAAGAACAAGATGGCTCCCCTATTTAATGTGCAGAGGGTGACTGGATTGACTGTTTAATCTTAATTCCATAGTGGTAATTGGATCACATCCTCCAGTACACTTGAGGGCAGTAGACTAATTTAAGAGCTGTATGACAGACATGTGGCACACATGGCTCTGATCTTCAACAGGGGTAAAAGCCCAGAGGGCTCACAAGAAACCACTGGAGAGGGCTGCCACCTACTATCTGCCACCTGAGGCACTTGCCTCACTCAAATGGTAGGGCCAGCGATGTTAGAAGAGAAGACCTACCCACCTTATTTTCACAATGACCTGTTATTATTGAACCTACCTGTAAAACAATCTCAGTTTTAGACTATTTTGCCCAGCACATTTTTTTGCCAACCACAAACAGCTTCTAGGAAAAATGATACAGTTTAATTGCCTGAATGTTTACGGTACTATGCCAGCCCCTAAAAGTAATATCCTTGCAAAGAATGTTAGGAATTGTGGCTATGAATCTGCAGGTGTGACTTTCTGAGAACATAGAAAACTACCTTTCATCATTGGCCCATCTAGCTCAGTATTAGGGTTGCCATATTTCAAAAAGTGAAAACCCGGACAGCTTTTCTTGCAAAATCACAAAGAAACTAGACTTTTTTGAAATTGGACATTTTCCGGACATTTTGACGATTTCTGCCCAGAGAATCCTTGCAGCTGCAGTATTCCAGATATATCCAGGAAATTCCGGACATATGGCAACCCTACTGTACTCAGTGTTGTCTACAGTGGCACTCCAGGAATTCAGACAGGAGTCTTTTCCAGCCTTACCTGGAGGTGACAAGGATTAAAGCTTGGACCATTTCCAAGTAAAGCACACTCTCTACTCTTGCTCCAGGGCCCTTTCCTCACATTGTTTTTGCTGGACCAACAGCCTGTTGTTTAAACCAAAAGTCTGAGACTTCAAAATGAGTTACATGAAACTCTGTTAGTGCCAGAAATTCCAGTGGGATTTTCACTAGAGAAAACAGTTTGCAGCATGAAGAACAGATCTTAACAAATGATTTGCCAACAATATTTTCATGTATTATGTGTCTTTAAAATGAGAGAGAAGTTCCTGGATATGCCTCCTAAGCACTAGCATGGAGGCAACTGTGCGCATTCAGAGTTAGAGTGTGAACCCAGGCAGAATTGGGAGTCTAATTGGATTCGGAATGGGATGACCAGCCTAATCCTGTATCATTTCAATTTTGCTGGCACTCAATCATAGATGTCTTCTATCTCATTTTGTGTGGATACTCTGAAAGAACACATGAAAAGTCTGCATTTCAATTGTGTTTATTTTGTATGTACCTTCTACGTAACATAGCAATTTCAGTGCTTTCCCCTGTAAAATACACATTTTATGAGAATTTTAATGTTAAAATCGTATTTTTGTGCACCCCTTCCTCCACCCCTGAACTACATCCTGGAGAGGTGTGTAATTGGACAGAGAATTGCAGGTTTGAGAGCACTGGATCAGGTTGGTCTACTGCAAAGCAGAGCAAACAAATTCTTTCTCCATCCCTAAATGGGAAGAAACTCTGAGGCAGATCCAGAAGAGGATCAATTTGAAGGCAGAGTTAATTGTGGGCCCTTCAATTTATGTCAACGTATGGTTAATCATTACATTCTTGATGAAGTTTCTAAGAAGTCATGTGCTGTAGAAGTGTTATAACGTTGAACTGAATACACCTTTACTGAGTTTATCATTAATATGTTTGTTCAATTCCCTCGCCCCATGCATTCTGTTTTATGGGGACATACTAAACCATTTAGATCTGTGGAGGTCTTGATGGAACAGACTCTGGACCAAGCCTAGCAATTCAGAGATCAAAGTAGTATCTTTAGCATTGGTCTTGTTAATTAATTATTATGCTATGCATTATTTAATATGCAATCTTGATTTATTAGGCGCCATTAAAGCACAAGGGAAATCGTTTTTATGTTCATGCTATCTTATATTTATAACTGAGGCCTGTAAGAACTATAACATCTTTTCTGTGCTGCAGGAATAATAAGGCAGTAGATTTCCTTCCATTTAAAAACTGTTATTCTTGTATACATTGTGAGTAGAAGGGAGCCATGCTTATTATCACAGAACTCCATGAGATGAAACTAGCTATAATATAATTCTACTATTTTAGAATGAATTAGCAATGGGTTGGGCTGAATGTCACCATTTTATTGACTCAGGAATGTACTGTACAGACATACGTAATTTTATTTGTATGCTGCCTTTCTACAATTCAAACCATGCTCAAGGCAGCTTACAACTTGAAAATATATATAACTGCAACATAACAAAAGTAGTCATAGACAATAAAAACATCAAAAAATATGCATTTAAAGGCCTGAGTTTATGACTCACTGGACCAAATACCTGTCTAGCATAGAGTGGATCTGGCACTGAATTGCAATGCTCCTCTAAACCACATGCAGGGTAGTATGCAAAATTAACACCAGTTTATCTGCCAAGTAGATGAGTTTGCATTGATATCCTCTGGCATGAGACATTTTGAGATATATAGCCAATGCCTAATTACAAGGCGAGAGCATGACAGAATCCTATAATGACTGCAGATATATTAGCCACGTTTGTACCTCGTGCTAAACCATAGACTGAGCAACTGACCATGATTTCTGAAGCTGATTTGTTTAAACTAGTTGTAATTAATGTTAACCACAGCAGCTTCTGGCTAACCCAAAGCAGAAGCTTCCAAACTTGTCCTCCCAGCTGGTGGAAGAATTCATGCCCAAGGCTCATTGTGGCCCTTCTCTGCTCATACTTGTACCATGCCTTCATATGTATAAATTGTTGTGTAAAGGTAAAGGGACCCCTGACCATTAGGTCCAGTCGTGACCGACTCTGGGGTTGCGGCGCGCATCTCGCTTTATTGGCCGAGGGAACCGGCGTACAGCTTCCGGGTCATGTGGCCAGCATGACTAAGCCGCTTCTGGCGAACCAGAGCAGCGCATGGAAATGCCGTTTACCTTCCCGCCGGAGCTGTACCTATTTATCTACTTGGAGACTGAGCAACAGGAGCTCACCCCGTTGCGGGGATTCGAACCACCAACCCTCTAATCAGCAAGTCCTAGGTTCTGTGGTTTAACCCACAGCGCCACCCGCGTCCCAAATTGTTGTGTGCATGAAGCCAATTAACACATATGACTTCTATAGTAGATGTGCATAGCTAAACTGATCCTATTTCATGCTAAAACCAATATTGAATAATCTGTAGAGCTTTTTGTCATGCGTGCGTGCACACACAAAGTTAAGTAGAAGGAAAGGACATTATAAAGAGAAACATCCAGTGCCAAAAAAGAAAAAAAGGAGGGAAAAAGATCTCACAATGCCCCAATGCTGCTTTGTTGTGGGCATGACAAAAGTCAATCCAAGGACTCATGAGACAATGAAATATAATGAGGGAACATTTATTGTTACCACAGCACAATCATTATCAGCTTTGGTTTGTAATACAAGGGTTTCATTATAAGGCAATATTTGTCACTTCACAGATATGATGGTAAGTCTAATGTTTCCTTTTCTAAGTACAGGATATACAGTATTTCCTTCAGACTCTGGCAATAAAGGGCCTGCTTCCAGAGCATCTAGTAGTGCATGTTTGAAATGCAATTTCTCTCTTCTCTTTGTTGCGACCCTTATTATCAAAATTTAGATTGTAAGCTTTCGAGGGCAAATATTTGCCTTTCTTGCTTACATATTGATGATGCCATGTGAGTGGTTATAGTTATACAAATCTTCATTCTTTGCCCTTGAAAATGGACGGTTTTGTATGGTTTAAAATTACTGTCGTATGTGCCGTGATTAATCTAAATTGTAGTTAAGGGAAGCAATCCAGGATCACAAACCACAGTTGGCTTGTATATTCTAAGCTATAGTTAAGACTAACCAATCCAAAATGGAAGCAAACATTCCTGCTTTCCTGCTCACAACTGCCCCAAAGGAGAGGGGAGATGGGATTGCCCACGCCCAAAGCTCATTCATGTAACCCTGTGGTTTAGCATTATTTCTGAGGGCAGTTATTCTTTTCTCTCGTATCAGCATGGCTGGCAGAAGCACAACTCTGAGAAATTATGTAGTTTCATGAAATGTGTGTGTGGCATCCTGTGATGTACAGTTGGGAAATAAAGTTGCAGGGCTTTCTGAGGAATTTGGGAAATAAAGTTTTGTTCTCTTATTAGCTTTCTTGATATATCATTTGCCTATAGACCATTGGTTTTAGGGAGAGGAGTAAGGCTGCACTTAAAATTGCGCTGGTGTCACCCCATTCAGCCCCCCGCTCTGCCCATGTGTTTTATGTGGCTGTGTAGAAGGAAGTCTAACATGTGACCTCTTGCTAGCATGTGCAGCGATTCTCCACCTGTGGGTCCCCAGATGTTGCTGGACTACAACTCCCACCATCCCTGAGCTCTGGACTTGCTAGCTAGGGGTGATGGGTGTTGTAATTCAACAACATCTGGGGACCCACAGGTTGAGAAAGGCTGAAGTAGGGGCTTCACATGCACAGCATGCCCTTGGCCCTTGTGCCTGGCTGCTCACAAACAGGAGCTCATGTGTTCAGCTCTCTTATCACAACATGAGGTTGTGAAGGAAAAGGAGGTGACATTGGGGTGGGAGCTAAGAGTACAGCCCATTTCCTTTCACTAATATGTCTGTCCACAATAATATTTGATTGGCTTCTTATACTCTCCATACTACTGAAAACCAATGTGGAATCTCTAATTTGAGAAAGGGAATTTGTAAACAAGTTTATTACATTTATTTGAAAAAAAGCACTATTGATTTCAGTATGCAATGGTACATAGGGCAGGGTGCAAGTTTTCCAGTTACAGTGGTACCTCGGGTTAAGTACTTAATTCGTTCTGGAGGTCTGTACTTAACCTGAAACTGTTCTTAACCTGAAGCACCACTTTAGTTAATGGGGCTTCTGACTGCTGCCGCGCCGCCGGTGCACAATTTCTGTTCTCATCCTGAAGCAAAGTTCTTAACCTGAAGCACTGTTTCTGGGTTAGCGGAGTCTGTAACCTGAAGTGTATGTACCCTGAAGTGTATGTAACCTGAGGTACCACTGTACTAAGCTGGAAGCACAATACTGTACATAATAACTCAGAAGCAAGTCTCACTGTATTCCAGTAATGGGGAACCCGAGGACCTCCAAATATTCTTGAACTCCCATCTTCCCTCACCATTGGCCATGCTGACAGGGGCTGATGAGAGTTGGAATCCAACATCTTTTACATCCCCAGTGTATTGAGTGGGCCTTGAGCAATGGGGCTTACTCTCGAGTAAGTGTGCTTATAGCTATTGGTTTTGACATTTGGATGTACATGTATTTATACATGACTTATTGGTAAGTGTTAGGTGCCATTGAAATGCCAAGTATTATGTCCTACATATAGCAGTTTTATACTTGCTGCTTTTGTTCCTGGTCTGGCCAAAATTCAGGTCATGCAAAGACAACACTAACAAGGCTGCACATATTAGGAAGCTTGTTGGTATTTCATTCAGCAACATACAAGAAAACGAAGTGCATCTTTCCTTGTTGCGACACCAGATAATTTTCCTCTCCTGCAAGGGAACTCTACTAAGCACAATCCACTGCTGAACACTTGCCCATTTAAGGGAACTCCACAACCGAACAGAAGAGTGCCGGTAGACCATAATAAAATTAAATGCCAGCAGAACCTTTATTTGCCAAAACGTGGTGGAATATTTTACTGTTGAGAAACATTTGCTTGCATGTTGTACCAGTGACATTAAAGTGGACATTAGAAGCAATGCACTTTTTTAAAACCTGTAAACCCTTTGTCCTAGAATGTAGCTGACAGTTGTGCTAAGTGATTTCTGCCTGCCATAAAATATTTATGCTTCTTCTTGTATAAAGATGCTTTCGTACACATTGAATGTTATTCTGAGTAAGTCATCAGTTCAGCGTGAATAATTTTCAGGGTAAAGACTTGTTTAGATTGGGTTGCTTACTGAAAAACAATCCAAAAGAAGAAACCTTGGGTGAGCAAGAGAACAGAGAGAAGAATCTGTCTATTGTAAATATAAAAATAGCTGCGATTACTTGCTTGCGTTGTCAGCTGTGTGCCCATGTGGCACCGAAGGTCATCCGTTTATTTGCCATGCTTGGAAAGTGGGTACTCCTAAGCCATCCTTCTTTCTCTCCACCGCCTCTTGTCTGCCTCTTTCTCTTTTCAGAAATACCAGCTTACGATACTGAAATGATTTTAATTTCTTTTATTAATGCATGCAGCTTCAGTGCCAATGCAAAATATACTTACGTTCCTGACAGATACCTCGCTGGCGGTATCTGCTTCACAGCACTGAGAGGAAATAACATTGGCCAGTCATTAAATAATAATATTTTAATAAAGAGTAATATTTTAAATTACTCTCTTTCTACCACACTGCCTGAAACCTGAATCCAGACAGTGGCTTGCACATATTGGAGCATTAAACAATAATGCATTCTTCCCAAGGGGGAGGGGGAGCTCACCTCCTAAAATGGCAAGTGTAGCCATTGATGCTTTAAGCACCGATTCTGACCTAAAGACTTGCAGCCTGCTGCAGTTCACACTACACATGCTGCAGGTACAAAATTGGGGTAGAGAGAAAGGCCAATGTGTTGAATGTGAACTTTAACACTTTCCCTTCCTCCCATGTTTTTATTCAGTCATTCTCTTGAACTAACATGAATTCTTTTAACGCAAAATGGGCATTTCTTGGTAGCTAGTGTGGAGTCTTTCTGCTCAGTTCATTACAATTAAACTCTGAGTCAGTTTCTAAATAATGCCATCCATTTTCATCAGTTACAGCATTTGGAATTATAACACCCATTTTCACTCCTTTGAATACTGCAGCAACATTCTTGCTTCCCTGTTTCTTAAGGGCATCAGAAATAAGCAGAAATATTGTGTGTAATTACTTGATTGTATTATTAAAATTTTATTAAAAGATTTAAATTAAAAAATTAAAAATCAGCAGAACAGTAATGCAGCATACACAGGATTAATTCCAAGTCCCTTGATATATCAATCGTTATATACAAACATTCAGATTATTGATTCCTGTTTGGTTTTCCTCATACCTCAAATGTTATGTTAGGTCAATTGAATAATTTTCAAATTTCTGCAACAATTATTTGAATATTATATATAGATATTTAAAACCTGCATTACCATACATATAAAACACTGCTTATTTGACATTTTCCTGAACTTAGATATTATTTCCAGCACTGTGCTGCTGAAGTATCCTATAAAAGAGAAATACTGTTTACTGCTTTTGTAATATCCCCCCCCCTCAAAGAAAACCCTACTACAGCACTTCCAGGGTTTATGAAATGGCAGTAGTTTTCTAAATTTGTGATTCTTCTGTGTTCTGCAGTCAAGACCAGTTGTACATCTGCTCAGCACAGACTTTAGGAGACTATGAACTTTAATTGAGGAAAAATAATGAGGGTTCGGGGACCACTGATACAGTGTCGGTTGGTAAGGCAGGTGCCCTGCTGTCAGATCAATGGTTTATTTACTTCTTTGTCATAAACAAGAAACAGTTGGTTGAGCAGAGAGGCTACATTTATATTCCAAAGACAGGCTGCTTTTTTTTTTTTGCCATGTAAATAGGCAGAACTTTAAGTGCTTCTTACAATGTGTTTTTCAAACTTATCCTTTGCATTTTATCCTGGAGCTCACTCATAATTACTCTTGATGAATTCGTATGAATGTCTAGAGCATGTGCTTGCACTATATATTTATTTTTTTTACCCATAATGTAAAATTGTTTCGTGTTGTTCCACATAGAAATTAGCTATATGTTTTTAAATGCAGGGTGCTCACAGAATAAGAAAAAACCCAGTCAACAAAATCCATTTCTCAAATTATTTTTCCCCCGTAAGGGAAAATTAGATGTAGGAGGGGGGAAAAGAAAGTGTGGTGATTGAGAGAGGGAGAGGGAGAGAGCGGGTGCCAATCTTTTTGCAGTCTGAGCACTATAATGATAATGTTGTTTTGGGGATGGAGTTTATACAAATTTTACACACCACTGAAGTGGAATTTTTCTGACACTTTAATCAGAAAGAAGATGCAGATATGCATTTCCATGTGAGTTAAACAAGCAATTTGAGGTTTCAATAAGCATTCTTAATCCTGTGAGCTGTGGGTGGGGGGAGGAGTGGGAGTGGGTGACGGGGGGGGGCTGGGGGCTATCTTTACATACCTGGTCGGAGCCTTAAAAGGTCAAGGTCAGCTACCAGAGACATATTTTCCTCTTAATATGTATTCATTAGCAAAGCAAACAAAGAGCAGTGGTGCACAGCAATCCGGAATAAGCTTTGAAATCCCTGCTAACAAGTCACATTAGTCTTCTATAAAATATATTTTGTTCAGGAATATGTGGGTGCCTAAATCCATGTAGGTCAGATGTCACGGTATTAAATCACTGGTAATGGGATGTACACTAAGAAAAATCTGCCTTTTCTTTCCAGGGAAGTTTATATGCTCTGGAAAAGTCCGCTCAGAAGCATTTAATTCCGCATTTCGCCTCTTTATGTAGCCAAATAAAGAAACAACATATTTGTTTTCCTCGCTTTTACACTTCTGCCTATTGCGTTTTAAAATACATATATTTTGTATCCGTGCTGTTTTGACAACTGCATGCCAAAAAGACCTTTTCCAAATCTTATTCACTAATTCTTGTTCTCACTTGTTTGCCCTTAGCACACATCCCAAATTATTTTCATGTATTTTTCCTTTATTCTTATATTTATATCTCACCTTTCTTCTGTCATGGAACGAAAGGAACATGGAACACAGTCATGGAATATGCGGTTTTCAATGTTACCTTGACCAGATCTTGACCTGCTTAGCCCTTCAGTGAAGTGATGACCTCATATGCCTTGAGACCACATCATCAGAACAACAGGCTGCTTGGAGTGACCATTTCCTTTAATATCCCATATAGTCCGGGGCCTGTGTTCTGTTGGCAATTTCTCCTTGTGACTGTTAGGAGCATAGGAAACTGCTTTATATCAAGTCAGACTGTTGGTCCATCAAGCTCAATATTGTCTCCACTGACGCAGCAGCTCTTCAGGATTTTAGACTGGGGACATTTCCAGTTCAAAGTGGAGAACCTGGGGATTGAACCAAGGACCTTCGACATGCAAAGCAGATGCTCTACCACTGAGCTACAGCCCTTCCCCTTCCCTTTCCTAATTCCTCAGATCTACAGGGTTAGGATCAGGAAGGCACTCCTCTGTGTCCAGCCATTTATAGAGGTGAAGATTCTGAGGGCATGGAGTCTCACCTTCTCTATGGTGATGGGAGATATGCTCCCACTGAAAGCATGTTGAGAGACTCCTCTGCTGGTGTTTTGTTATTCACTCAAGATCTGCCTCTTCAAGGAGGCATTTGATATTTCTTGAAGAAGATTGGACTTTCCACCTTCTACTGTAAACATTTAGAATGTTTCTATGATTATATTTTAAGGATAGTCATCATGAGTTAGCTCTTAAGACTCTGCTTAATACTGATTCAAATACCGGTATTATTCCATGCCATCTGGCTTAGTATTGTCTACTCTACTCTGCATGGAATAGTTGTGCCTCTTCATAGCTTCTGACAAGGGCGCTTTACAGCCCTACCTGATTTTCATAGAATAGTTTTTAAAACTTGTGATTTATCTTGGTTTTATGTTACGTGTGTATACATATATGCAGGTGGCAACCACTCTTCACAGGGGCTCTGTTCCTGGCCTTTGCATGTACCGAATGTAGTACAGTACTGGAATATTTTAAAATATAAATAACACTGCAATCTTATGCATCTCTATTGAAAAGTCACATTGAGTTCAAACGGGATATAGGATTGCAGTTGAAGAAGTTGGTAATTTAGGCCTAGCCTAACTTGTAGTAAGGATCACTTACATAATGTGAAATACTTTGAACACTTTAACAGGATGTTTTACTCTAATAATCATGTATGTAAATTAATTCCTTTGATATTTTGAATCCTTAATGCTAAATAAATTACAGGGTCAGCCTCAAATTATGAACATGGAAGCCATTACAAAAAGTTGTGCTATATGAGAAATGGGTTCCATCACCCACCAACCCCAGGAATGCAATCCTTAGTTACTAAATCCAGTTGCTTAAAACGGAAGCTAATACTAATTAGATAGCACAAGATGCATTCTTTCTTTTATGGAAAACATGGCATCAATTGTGAATAATAACTTTTTTAAAAATACCATAGGCTGAAATAAATTAATTGGCCACCATCCAAAGCAGAGTTATGCATGCTTCAGCCCATTGAAATCAGTGGGTTTATGCGCGATTAACTCTGAATTAACTCATATTTGACTGACAATATTCCTTTATTAAATTCAAGAATTTGTGTAATCCTTTGAGTCTGACTGTTCAAATTTTCTTTCATCAGAGAGAATTTGTAATAGTTTAATTCATGTTAATTCAAGTCACCTTTATTTAGTTCAAAATCATGTAATTGGTTGTAATACATGCAATTAACCAACGTACGTTAACTTGTACAATTTGCTTGAAGACATGCAAGTCACTTAACTCATAATTTACTGTAATTTGTTTACTTTTATCTTTGAGGGGAAAATAGGTGCAAAGCTAATACAAATCAGCTGAGTATTGTTTAATCAGATCAAGCACCTTACAATATATGACCATTTCTCATGCATAGTAGTGCATGATATTTCATTCCACTACATCTTAAAGAATATTTTTAATCGGTTTCATTTCACAAATAAAATTTTCAAGTGTAAGGACAGCCTCATTAAATTCATTAATTTGTGCTGTATTACCATTTGGTTGAAACTTGCTTCTACTTTTTCCACAAAAGACAAATTCATTTTCATCAAGTGAAAAACTATTTTTCATTTCCACATTATTTTAAAGAATGCAATCTTTGGTTAAAACCAAAACAAACTTCTTGGACAGTAAATCCCATTCAATTTAGAGGAACATTTCAAGGGAAAAACTATGCTTAGGACTCCAATTACTGATTGTAAATACAGGGTGATTCATAATGAAGTATACAGTTTCCATTTATAGTAAATGGAAACTGTATGCTTCATTATGAATCACCCTGTATATTTACACATATAGGAAAGTGGCTGTGGAAATGAAGGCTAATGACTGTGTTCATCAATTCTGCCTTACTATTGTACTTCAGCATCACCAGTTCCTCAGCTTCTGTATGGAAACTCCCATTCATTCCCAGCTTCAGCTGGAATGTGGTGGGTGCCTTTTTTCAGCTGCTAGTTCAGTTGTGCACAGGAGAGCTTTTGTATGGTAGAAACCATCAGAAACAATCATGAACAAGAACACCAATACCTATGATTGTCATGCTGACAAAAAGTCAGAAATGTAAAAGAGTTTGCATAGTCTTGACTTACGTGGGGTGACTATAAAATGTATTCCATGATAACAATTGCTGCATAATTATAGAACTCTTTAAAGGCCATTCTCAAGGCACACAAGATATCCAGGATCAGCAGGGCAGAGGAGGTGGAAGGCGAACCAGGTCAACCTCAGGTTTCTCAAAAACAGGTTGTGTCAGACTAATCTTATTTTTTAAATAGAGTTAAAGGCTTGGTGGATCACAGAGATGCTGTGGATGCGGTGTATCTTGATTTCAATAGGGCTTTTGACATTGCCCCATTATATTCTTGTGGAGAAGCTGATAAAATGTGGGCTAGATGATGTTGCTGTAAGGTGGATAAGTAGCTGGCTGACTCCCTGAACCCAAAGAGTGCTCCCAGTGGTTCCTTTCCATCCTGGAAAAAAAGTGATGTTAAACATGGCTGCTGCAGGGTTCTGTCCTGGGCCCTGTTGGTTGGGAAAATTGAAAACTGAGAGAAACCAAAATGGACAGATGTGCCCATCTCTAGCTGTGAATACTTCAGATTACTCTGCTTATTAGAATTCTTGTATTCTGCTCCAAATGTCTCCATGAGACACGTGGCCAGTGTGACATGAGGTAAGAGCAGCCCTTCCCTAGCCCATACCCTCCATTTTTGGGGGACTACAGCACTCCTCAGGCTCAGTCAGCATTACCAAATTGTCAGGGTCTGTGGGATTTGTAATTTAAAACATTGGAAGGACATCAGGTTGGGGAGCCCTGTCTTTCAGAGTGATGCAGCAGCAATTTGAACGCCTACATCTGCAATCCTATACTCACTACCATGAGAGTAAGTCCAGCTTGAAGTCAGTGGGTAGATTTTGTATAAGATTGTGCGTTAAGAGTATTTATATTGTCGGAGCATAGATCCATCTAACTCAGTGCAGTCTATGACTGTCAGTGGCTCATCAGTGGCCTTCCCAATTCTCTGATATCACATCCATTTTAACTAGAGGTGCCAAATGCTGAATTTTGGATTTATTCTTCAATTCTCCTCTCCATATTTCCCTTAGTAGGACGACCTGGGCAGAGAAACTTTTGCCCATGGAAGTTGCTGTTGCAATCCTGTCATTTTTCTTATCCTAAGGCAGACTGCTTGAATGAGCAGTGCTTGAGTACAGTGGTACCTCAGGTTAAGAACTTAATTCGTTCTGGAGGTCTGTTCTTAACCTGAAACTGTTCTTAACCTGAGGTACCACTTTAGCTAATGGGGCTTCCTGCCTCTGCCGCACAATTTCTGTTCTCATCCTGAAGCAAATTTCTTAACCCGAGGTAATATTTCTGGGTTAGCGGAGTCTGTAACCTGAAGCGTCTGTAACCCGAGGTACCACTGTATGTTGATGTGTTTAACATCTGAACCAACCTGAAGACTCTGCTCTGAAATATACCCAAAGTGTTCCTGTGTCCTCCAATGACGTTCACATGGAAATTAGCTCAGAGTTGATGTGGTTCACCTAAACAGTACTCTTACAATTTGTAGACTTTAGAACTCAGTGAAATACGTTCTTCCTGCGCCTTGGTAACTGATGTTTATACTTTCCCTGTGATTATCTAATAAAAGCACCTGAAGCTATAAATATGATAAAGTGAGTTCCTGCTGGGTATTATGTAGTCAGATATTTTCTCTCCTGTTTTTAAACTGACTGCTTATAATTACAGTCTAAAGATTCATTTAACTCTGGCTTGGTTGGGAGAAACAACTTTTTTAAAAATAAAAATAAATACTGTGATGTAGCAGAAGCTTCCCACTCTAAAACAAGTGGCATCAGAGACGTAGGAACCAGCCTTACCAGCCACCACAGATGACTGTTCCTCCCAGAAACAACTTCACGCTTACCCAGCAGCAAGTGTTTCTTTTTCTTGTAATGAATAAATTCATGACCAACATTTGGTTGGTCATGAACAGAGTGGAAGTATGAATTTGGATCTATGGTTGTGCTACGTGATACATGTCCTTTTTCTTTTGATGCTCTTTTACAGTAAGGAGAATGGGCGGAATTGAAGCCTTGATGTCATTGTGACCATTTAGCACATTGTTAACCCTTTCCTATTGGAATTCAAAGTCCTTAACTTTGTTGGATTGTGGCCAGTCTTCTTACATCTGAAAGCTTACTAATGAGATTGTTCCCAAAGAAACAATGGCCACAGTCTACCCCTTACATAATACTGGCAGCCTCATACCCAGCATCTATTGGAAATTCCAAGAAACCCAAAAAATCAGTGCAAGTTTAAAATCAGTGATTAAAATCAAT
The DNA here is from genome assembly GCF_964234715.1 of Podarcis melisellensis. NCBI lineage: Eukaryota > Metazoa > Chordata > Lepidosauria > Squamata > Lacertidae > Podarcis > Podarcis melisellensis. The sequence continues at coordinate 21,129,693 of NC_138539.1, read as the reverse complement.
GCAGTGTTTAAAGATTAAGTCTGCCATCTTGATTTAAAATGGCATCCAGCTGTATCCAAATATAGATGAAAACTTGCTTCTTGATCTCAGGGACCATCAGTTCTCCCACTGATCCCAAAGCTTAAGGGCTCACACTGCAAGTTAGATCAGGCCTGGATATTAGCTGTCCCTGATATACTTTCCATTACATTAACTGTATGTGAGATCTGTAATGGCAAAGGTATCCGTTTTGTTAGGATTCTACTCTCCCGGAACTATCTGAGATGCTGTATAAAACTTGGCTCTTAGTAGAAAGGTCTTTAACAGCACAACTAACTACATCATTTCTTTTAAGGCATGGGTTAGATCCAGTTAACAGACAGAATTTATATTGTCAAAAATGGAGAGCAGCCACTGCATCTCCCCCCCCCCCCAAAAAAACTCTGTGTGTAACTTGTAGCACCTAGCAGAGACTTATTCAGATAGCAATCAACAACTTCGGACTGAGCTAGATTGGTAAAGAAAATATGTTTTATATGCGTTGTATATGCGATATAACACTGTGGCACCAGATGGCGCTGTGGAGCCCTGTCTTTCCCTACCGAATTTCCCTGTATGAGTTTACAGCGCGTTTAACCGAATCACTTCTTTGACGTGTCTGGATCCAGCCTTGGGATGGAGTCAAGAAGTTGACCTTATAATGACAACAGTCAGCCTATTTTTTTTACATTAAAAAACAACAACAACACCCGCTTTGTGAAACATCTTCCCCGATGAAGAGTTCTGAAGTGTACTCAGAAGCTTGACAGTATTTTGTTACATTTTGGTTAGTCTTAAAGTTTTGCTTGACTGTGTATTTTGGAGTTACACTGTAGATCATTGATCTGTTTCAGATATATCTGAGAGGAATGCTGTACAAATCCATTTCCCTCAAACCTTTTCAGATAAAATGCCAAAAAAAAAAAGTTTTTAATTCAGTCCTAAGGCTCAGTATTAACAGAATTCAAATGTGTACTAGGATGGGACCTTCATGGTTGTGATGCTCAAATTGTGGAAATATTTAAGTGTTTTCTCTTGTGGTTGTTTTTTGATCATTTTAGAATTATATTTCCTTCACTGTATTTTAGTCTGTAATTATATTATTATTGTCATTATCATTGTAAGGAATATTCAGGTTTTCGTGGTAGGCATGTCGTTTTCATGATCTACCATGGTCTTTTACAGCTGCCAGTAATTTCAACCATACTTGCCCAGGAGATGGTCCTGGATGAGTAGACTGCAGTTTTTCTTCAAAAACTGTGGTTCAGAGTTACTACAAACAGCTTCTCGGTTTAAGAACGGTACTTCGATGCTAGACGTTTCACTTCAGATATACTTTTGTATAATGTTCTGGAAAAAAGCAAACCCACCGTTGTTGGTGAATGATCTGTTTTTCTAAACAACAAAAATGTACAGTATACAGAATTGGAATGTTAAAAGATTTCTCTCTCTTTCTTTTTGATAGACGCTATTAGTTACAACACAGAATTAGAGTGGGATCCAGTAATGTATTATTCATAAGACTTTTTCTGTAGCCAAATACATTAGAGTATATAGTTATACCAACAAATTAATATTTTAGAGCTAATTGAAATTGTTCTTCCTGTAAAGATTAAGCTTCTTCCCTCCCCCTACACACTTCAGTCATTAAAATAACACTTTTAATGCCTTGTCTAAATGATGTCTCATATTAATGCAAAGCTATATTAAAGCACTCAAATGACCAGTTCTTTTGTAATGCATTCTATACGATCAGACATTGGGTCAAAGCTGGGCAGTGTGTATGAAGTGGCATCAAGTGGGAGCTAATTAAAATATATTCTCTACAGAACTTTACAGAAAAAAGAAACCAGTAATCATCAGAAGGTAGAGTCTGGAAATGGCATTTCTGAAAAGCCTGCAGTGAGCTTTATTCTATTTGTATAAGGATATTTTGGGGGAATAATGGCTCAAATAGATGGCAGAGAATACTTCAATTATCAAGGACCTCGCCTAACTCTTGAACATTTCTTTCATAACCTGATCTTAATTTTGTCCCAGTAATTTATGCTTTAAGCATAAGGTAAGTACCTTTTCCAAAGTTCAGCCCCTAAAATATATCAATAATCAGACAATGCTGGTAACTGTAGACCAACATATTATGACGCGGAAAATATGTAGAATGATGCCTTCCAATGAAGTTCCTGTTTTTTCTGATGTCCATTTCTATGAGTAGGGTGAAAATAGGTACAAAAGCAGCAGTATAGCATTCAGTGACATATACCTTTATCTACAGAGAAGTCTCTTGATTTCAAATTAATAAATTGGTTGCTATTACTCAGGTGTCAGTGAACTCTGCCTTTTGAACTCAGAGGTTGTGATCTAGCAGTCAATTCACTCATCTTAACTTGTGTAGAAGCTGATCGTGTTTAAAATGTATTTGCTGTTTTTATGTTTTCAATGATTTTCAGTAGCCTTTTGAGTAAATGATCTCAAAAAGATGATTGTTTAGAAGGTGATTAATATATCAATGATAATGACAATAATATACTACGTTCAGGGAAAGCTGTTATACCCATTCTTATAAAGGTGCTCATTATTCTGTCCAGGACTGAGTTCACTACGCATTTCATAGCTTAGTCGCAGATTTTCCTGGCTCAAATCTATCCCTAGTTAAAAGTAAACTCTGTGAATCTGCTGGTGACGAGTTATATGGGGAATGTTTCCTCATGGACATTTCCCTGCACATTTTTTTTCAAAAAATAGCACATCAGGGAGAAAGCTACGCTAGAACTCTTCCTCCTGACATTTAGTTTTCTATCTCCACATTGCTATATCTGCTGGTTTTTATTTTTGACACGGGAGAACATTAAATTGTGTCATCCCAGCAGCAGCCTAGCTTTCAGGAACTGTGCCATCTCATATGCTGTTGGTATAAACTAGGATACTGAGAGAGGAGAGAAAGATGTTGTTGGCGCCATTCTCCAGCCTTTCCACACCTCCCCCTTTCTCATGTTCACTTTCAGATGCAAGAGCACTAAAAATGATCATTTTGTTGAGATTATATCACAAGAAATGTGCAACTGGAAAACTCAGGTGACATAGCTTGAATACTTTTTGATATATTTTTTTGTATTTAAAATATATCTCCTCTAACAGAAGTCAATTAAAACAGCAGTTTAAAAAATGGTGGGTGGGTGGGTAGAGAAGTTGGTTCCTTTACATTTGTGCTGGCTGACGTAGCAAATATTTTGAGCAGGCTAGGGGAGGCAAAGATGGCTATTTTGATCTTCTGGGTAAAGTTGATTATCTGGATCCATTTCATTTGGAGTTTACACTCAGCTATGAGATGGAAATGGACTTGATCACCCTGCTGGATGGTATTTGTTGAGAACTTGGTGAAAGAGTGCATCCCTATTGGTTCAGCTAGAGCTTGCAGTGTCTTTCCATACCATATTCCATGGTATCGTTCTGGAGCATCTTGCCAGAATGGGGCTTAGAGGCACTTTTTTCACAGTAGTTTTTGGTCCTTTCTTAAAGGAATGATTTCAGAAGGTAGCGCCAGGGGCTGCTAGTTCTGACTATTTGAGCCCTACCTGTGGGGTTCCACGGGACTCTATTCTGTCCTCCATGCTTTATCATATCCACATGAAACCACTGATAAAGATTTTCTAGTTATATAATAATAAAAAATGTTATTTATACCCCACCCTCCCCAGCCAAGACCGGGCTCAGGGCGGCTAACACCCAATATAAAAACAAATTGAATGAAATACAACTTAAAAACAAGATTAAAATACAACATTTAAACATTAAAATACAGCCTCATTTCAATGGAAACTCAAATCAAAAACTTTTTGGGGGATGAAAATGTCAAGTCTTCACCAAGGCTAACTATCCAGACTGGTCCTAAATGGGCCAGAAAAAAGCCAGGGAAGTCCCCAAATAGGAGTTCCATCACAGGAGGAGAAAGGAAAAAAGAAGAGGGGGAGGGAATCAAATTGATTCCAAGCCAATGTGGGCAACATCTAGCTATAGCTCTCATTTTTGTCAGATCCCAGAGAGGCTACTGAAGTTCTGAGCCAATGCTTTGTGTCAGTAATGGACAGGATGGTGGACAACAAGTTCAAACATATTTTTGACAATACAGAGGTGTTTCTGGCCAGTGGGGCAATTTGTCTTGGAGTAAGGATTCAACCTGTGCTATATTTGAAATCAGTTTGTGAGTGTTGTGGGACCTGGCCTTGACCTTGGATGCTCAGGTGGCAGCTAGGGCCAGAGATGGTTTTGCCCAGCTGAGGCTGGTATGTAAACTACATCCATTGCTGAAGAATGAAGATCTGACTATAAAGAATCATGCCTTAGTTACATAACAACTAGACTACTGCGATGTGGTCTGTACATAGTTACCAATCTGGATGCAAGAAGCATTGAAAGAACAGCTGTTTTGGCTCCCATTTGCTTTCAATTCAAAGTGTTGGTTGTGATCTTTAAAGCCCTATACAGTTTGGGACCAGAATACTTGAGAGAATGCCTTCTCTAATATGAAATGACCTCACTTGAGCAGGCTTGTGTGTTCCAAAATCACAGCAGACCAGCATCAGAGAATTGATCTTGTTGGTGGTGGCCCCAGGACTTTGGAATTCCCTGACTGGGGAGACATGCCTCTCTGTTTTGTTGATGGTCTTCCACCTCAGGGTGAAAACAGACATTTTAAAGAAGACCTTTGGCTGGTGGCTTTTCTCTGCTGTTCTTATTGATTCATTTTTCTGATTTTTACTGCTCTGCTTCTTTCAAGTCATTTAGTATAATCTTTCTCTCTGTCTCTGTCTTTCTGTGTGTGTGTGTGTGTGTGTGTGTGTGTGTGCGTGCATGTGTATGTGCAAATGTGCATAACTTTTGGAAAGATGGGGTATAAGTAGTTTATGTATACATACATACATACATACATACATATAAATTAAGGAAAGTCAGGAATACGTTTTATTGATTTTATTAAGTCCAGGGCCGTCTTTACCTGGGGGTGCAAGGGGTGCGGGGCACCTGGGCACTGAATCCTGGGGGAGGGGGGGTGCCAGGCGCCCGCCATTGAAGCCACCTAAACTGTTAACTATCTACCTGTTACGAAATAATAAATAATTTTGATCAAGCTAGAAAAACAAAATACATATATACCTAGGTATTACTGAAACCTTCTGTTTCACTAAAGGACTTTCACTAAAGGACTTTCGTCTTTGTGCGCTCATTTACCAAAGACTCGCCGTGTCAGTGCTTGTCATTCACAATGGCGCCGTTGGGAAATTAACTCTTACATCAAAATATTATGTATTGAGCTGCTATGTGGCAGTGGGGTCAGCGGAACCTTTGACACAACTCATTTTTCTCCTAAGTAGGTGCCTAAACAATACTTATAAGTTTAAGTCTGGTGGTGTTGTATACTTAAGTATAAGTGTACTGTAAATAAATGAGCAAATTAAAAAGTTTGTTTCTTTTTCCTCCCTTCTTTCATAAATAAGAGATAAGGTGTCTAACATAAGCATAATAAAAGTTAATTTGGGGGCTAAACTAAATTTGGGGGTGCTGGGCGGATCTTTGCACCCTGGTGGCGCATATGCTAAAGACAGCGCTGATTAAGTCCACACCCAACTTTCCTTCCTTCCTTCACTTAATCCTGTAATCCCGTCCCACTTACCTGGGAGAAAGCCCTATTGAATTTGAGTTGGAAGATTTATAGGATTGCATTGTTATTTCTTTTCTTCTAAGACTGCTCAGTTGGCCTGTCGAAGCTTGAAGGTATGGACACAATTTGAAGCACAACTCCTAGCATGATCAGAAAACAGGGGGATACAACTGCAACTTAAAACAATGCACATTTGTAATAGATTTTACGCAGCCGTTGGAACTGGCAGCATTGCAAAAAGAGATGTATTCTGTCGTGCTCTGTTTGATCAAGTGCTAAACTCATGTGATCAATAGAGAGACAGATGTCGAGTGCAGATGGCGATGCCGTGATACCTGGGGCAGAGTCGGCCTGCCAGAATGACAGAATGAGAACAAGGAAGAGCAGCAATGCAACAGAATGTGACAAATGAAATTAGGGTTTATACTAGTCGATAATTTACAACTAATGGAAAGTGACAGAGTTTTTCAACATACAGCACATTTTATTGTATAAGTAATTTGAGTTAATGATGCAACTTTTAAATGCTATGGGCAGGAGCAACAGTTGCGATTCTAGTTTTACCTCATCTTTTAGTTTGCCTCAACAATGCCCATCATTTCTGAAATAGAAGAGAATAATGCTGGTGCCACGTAGGGGCCAGTTATGTGAGAGGATATTAACACCTCAGATCTGAAATGAGTTAATCGCCTTCTCTGATTGAGTAATGGGCTCATAAATGGAAACTGAAAAAAGATTTTCATTCTGTTTATGTGAATACAAAATCGAGGCCTATTTGAGACACACAGATAAGTATTGAATGTCTGATGTTAATGGAACTTTTGAATTTGTCATCTTTGTGGTTTTATTAATTAAAATTAGCAGGCAAAAATAGACTGAAATTTCTTCTATATGTTATTGCCTAAAATGTGGATTTAATAAACTTGGAAGCTTCTTGTATATTGTGCAGCTAGTGCTTAGAACCAGGTTAGTTGATAATTTGGGCTCATAGCATTAGTTTGAAAGTTATAATCTTTTTTGTTGTTGTTCTCCCCCTCCCACACCACCAATCTGGTTCCACAGAATTCCCTAAACTGGAAGAGGCAAAACTGACATTAAAATTAATGTTAATACATTCAAAGTAAATCATACCCTGATGCTCAAGAGTGCTTCTCCGGTTTACCTTGCTTCCACTCATGTCAATAAAGCAGAGCTTCCAGCCTATTAAAATCCAACATATGAAATTTATATTTATGACTGAAAATGTAATGCCGTGATAGAATCTTTTATTGTGCAGTTCAATGCTTTCTTTCTTTTTACTGGAGAAAAGACATTGACACTTTTGCAGTCAAAGAGCAATTAGGCCCTTTTCTCAGGCAGTAGTTTCACGGGTGTTGAGAAAGGAGGCTCAGCAAGTTAAAATCCATATGAAAATTAAACATTCACAACGCCTCATTTTGTTTCTACAAGGGGCAGGAGTATTCATAATTGTGTGCTACTGCTGATTATTATGTTCATAAATGAGCCCTCAGGGCCAAACTAGACATGAAGTGGGAGATCCATGATCCCATGTTGTTGATTTTTTGAAAGTTAATATTGGCTGTGTGCCTGCACAAATGTGAACTGGGCGTCGCTGGGATTCAGGCTGGGCTATGGTGTGCTCTCCTTGGACTGACTTAGCAATTAAAATAGATCCTAACAACACTGTGATTTTACTTACGGTTCTAAGCATAGGGAGACCAAATGGGGCAAATAGGAACTGGGGAGGTGATTTTGATTGGAGAAAATGTAATGGAATTACTTGGATTCCCGCTCCATGGTCCTAACTGGAATTTCCCACATCCCACATGCCACACGCCACATCTTTCATGTTGCATCCAGTTGAGCCCTAAGACTCACTGCTATTGACAGCTATCACTGATAGCTCACTTCTGTGAATGTTGTTAACTGTTCACCTCTGTATTGTTTTACCTTAAGGAGCAATTATTTCTTTGCAGATGGGTTAAAGGAAGCCTTCATACATCTCAAAGTGGGTGATGCATAATAAACAGCACACAAGTGTTGCGCTACATTATTATTTGAGGCATAAGCAATGCACGTGTTATCAAAGCCTTTTATAAGTGGTGTATCTGTGCTCTGATCTACCTCATCTGCCACTTAGTTTATTCTGATTGGAAATGTACTTGCCGGCAAAAGGAAATTAAAGTGCTCGATTTCAAGATAGCAAACAATTTAAGGTATCAAAAGAGCGCCAGGGACTGAGAGCTAAAGAAACCATAGACTGGTTTATTTCGTGTTTGCTACCCATAAGAAGATTTATTATATGAATCAGATAAAAACACACTACTATCTTGCACCTAGGCTGCTTTAATCTCAATGAAATCAACAGGAATTAAGCAGCCTAAAATGTGTAGGATTGCAGCCATTTTACCATAGATGCCAGGACTTAATGGAAATGTAATGTAATGGTCTTAACGGAAACATAATTTTATAAGTACCACACTATTTCTAACTCCAAATGTCATGGCTAAAATATCAGGAAGCTTCCAATATGGCTGATTAACCTCAGCTATGACACTGATTCACCTGTAGTTATGTTGCAGTAGCTCTTGGGGAAATGACATCTTCCATAGCCTTGCCATACGAAGTCTTACACCTGGCGTGTTGTGTAACAGGGCACCAGGGGAATGAGATACACAAGGCAAAGCCAGAGGTCTCCATTTCCCTCTCCTCACATGCCAGTACCTGTCCCCACCACTGCCACCCAGTGAGAGTCTTCCCAAGCCTTTGGTTCTCAGATGCTATTGCACTGCAAATCCCATAATCCCCAGTTGGTTTGGCCAATGCTTAGAGTTAATGGGTCCAGCGACAACTGGAGACCTGAAGTTGAGGAAAGTGTCTGTAATGTCTGGCTTGTGGGGGGGGGGGAGTGTTTTGGGAAGTGGAAGAGAGGGTATTTTGCAGATCAGGGTGGGAAGGAAATTAGGAATTATTTTATGACTCAAATTTCAGGCTTTATAAAATTTACCTCTTCTTTAAAGCAGCTTTTTACAAGCCCATGAAATTTGTTTCTGGGCTTGAGTTCCCAGAATTTCATCTGTATCCCTAAATAGGATAAATGGACCAGTCTAGGAGATCTGAGTTCCAGTTCCAGTTTGCCTATAAGATATAGGATTCCATATTATTCTGAATGGAAATGCCACAGTTCTCAAAATAGCATAGCAGTATGCTTTTTCACAGGGTTGTTATGACGGTTGGGGGGGGGGACGCACCGCAACCCAGCAAGCAGCTGTTGCTGAAGGAATTTCCAAAGAAGGAGATGGCTGCCCTGTGAAGCAGTAAAGTCTTGATGGCCAGCCCTTTGTGCTTATGGTGGACCAAGAATTGAAGCACATCTGATTCTGCGGTGCGCCTGGAGGTTGAGCCACAGAAGCGCTCAAAAGAGGCCCAGGCTCTGGAATATGAACTCCTAGTGGAGGCTGCTAATGCCGACAGTACTCCCTGTGCTACTTCACGCTTCCAGTCTCCCGCAGGTCATCTGAAAAAGCATCCGGTATCTGGGCTGCCTCTGGTGCCGATTCATGGAAACGCTCCATCTGGAAACAAGAGTGAGTGTTGGCCAAGGGATCGGCCCCTGTACCTGTTCCAGGCCACACCCCACCGGCGGCCCATTGGTCTGCCAGGCCGGGGCAGGCCAAGGACACCCTGTTACCAGGTGGGTGGCACCTGGCCAGGTAGGCCCCGTGCGGGGTTGCACACTCCGCCCACCAGTTGGGAGGGAGGGAATGGGAATTGTAGAACTATAAAGAAGCAAATAAAATAATCAAGGGACTAGAGCAACTTCCATAGTTGGGGTACATGAAAAAGATTGATAAAATTAGGCATGATCTGAATGAATTAGGAGGATTTTAAAAATCCATTTTCCATGATACCAGGTCAAACAGTGAAAGTGACTGGAAGGAGATTCACCACAGACAAGCATTTCACACATTGTATATTTACCTCACAAAATTTGTTGCATGAAGAACTGATGGTGACATGAGCTTTCAGCTTTAAAGGGAAGTTGTACAAATTCATAGAGGAGAGATCTAACAACATCTATGACCTAGGATAGAAAAATGAAACCTCAATGTCCAGAGGCAGTGTATGCCTTTTCTAACAACAACACCCCAGTTGCTTTGGGGGTCAAACAGCAGCAGGGGTGTTCATTTACTGTTTTGTAGGGTTTCCTCAAACTGGCTGACTGGCCATTATTGGAAAAGGGTTGTTTAACTAGGTCTGATCCAGGAGGGCTCTTTTATTTTTATTTTTTCATTTTATGTTCTTTCTATGCTTCCCCAAGAACACATGGCAAGGACAGATTATGTGGTTACTTCCCATGCCAACACTGCTGGCTCTTGCCGGTTGCTTCTATGGCGACACAATAAAAAATACTAGCTTCATAGCAAATCCTGATTAGCTGTGATCAGAGTGTAATTGTAGATTAATTATGCCATCCATGTCCTTTCATTTTGTTTTTCTTTACCACAGAAGATTGAAGGTACCATTAGAATCCAAAGGCTGAATGAATTTTATTGCAGAGGCCTCAGTGTTGGTATTCCTAAATCTTGAGCCATTTTATTATTATTAAAAGCAAAAGTTTCTCAAAAATCAGCACGAATCACAAAAGTGTTAGGAAGGGCCTTATTTCCTTAACATTCTTAGGGGCTTTTAGCAGTTTTCACTTGGTAATATAAAATATGCAATCATTTAAACAATGGATATTTTGGGTTTTCATCTGTTTGGACTACTTTGGACTATCTTTGGCACTCTGAGATGAAAATGCAGGCTGATTCAACACAAGCTCAGACTCTTTTGCTGAGGCGAGGCAAGTGTTTTCCCTCATTACCTATTCCCCTTTAGGGCTCCTTTCCTTTTGGAAGACGCAGCTTTAATTTTAGAGGACTTCCTTCAGAATTGTAGCCCCAAGACATTATGCTGATTCAAAGTTTCCTTGGACATTCTGGACTTCCTACCCCTCATTGCGTGCATTTTGGGCCGCATCGTTTAAAAGGAATTGGTTCAGAAACAAGTGTGGCTAGTTTCCACCAAAACAGCTTTTGTTCTGCTTCAGGGCTTGGGGTAGAGTCTGTTTGGCTGCAGTGACAAAGTGGATCTGGCCAATTGCTTTTATCTTGATGACAAAGGAAAACATCTCAAATGTGAGATTTTGTTTTGAACATTTAGGTCTCATTTTCCTCACCAGAAAAACACAGCCTCAGGTTTTTGGGGGAGGGTTTGTTTTGTTTTTTTAAACCATCTGCCTATTTCAGAAGTTCCCCATAGTAGTCACCCTCAGATCTAAGCTTTGGATTTAGATGTACAAATTGCAGGGACTTCTATAGATATAGTTACAAGAATAACTGACAATTTCACAAAATCATGGATATGTAACAGTAGAAGAGATATGTAAATGTATATATGGTCCTAAGCCAGGTTTGGAGCTTGGAATTATGCTCAAGATATTTCACACCCATTTTTTATAATCATTGTTAATTTCCACTCCCATGGTTTAATCTTTGAAGGAATTAAAATGATGGAATCTGGGAATACAGAAGTCTTATTCTTAATGGGTCAACCAATAATTAAGATTCAGGGCCAGGCACTTCACACATTGTTATGGCAAAACATATGTTTTCCTACAGTGATTTGTGCTGCAGGAAGCTGTACCACCCTCAGGTTCTCTGAATATTCATATTAAAAGCGCCACACACCAAACTGGCCATTACTTTATTGGGATCACAGAAACAGTGGCACAGGGTCTCCCTGATTGCTGTGTGCCATGTGTTCTGACTGGAAATGAGGTAGCTTAAAGAGAAGAAGAATAAAGGCAGAAAATGGCATCTGGGTGTATAGGTATTTAAGTAGTATTTATACTATGTGTGGGGTGTTAGGAGAGGGGTAGTACCTCTGGTGAGGTACATTGTGCTTCTTCTGGGGTAGTTCATTCACCTTTGGTCCCCACATCAGTGAGGCTGAGAGCAGAGGAGCCCATACTTGTGCCTAGGAGAAGTCACTTTGGTGCTGCTAGCTCAGCAAAAACAGATTGGGAGACACCAGAAATAAGTTATCTGTCTCTGCAACCATAGCAGGTGCTGTGATTCTCCAGTGGTTCAACTTCACCCCTAGAGGCACACTCCATTGTCTCACACGACAAACGGATGCCTGGAATACTACCTACGAATAAGTAGTAGGGGGGTATGTGCTTCTGTGGAGTGCATGCAAGAAGAAGCCATGTTGATGCATCAGATATGCATGGTATATAAAAACCAGCTGAGAAACTCAAAATGAAGGTGTGAGGGAAGACACTACAGTTGTACCTCGGGTTACATACGCTTCAGGTTACATATGCTTCAGGTTACAGACTCCACTAACCCAGAAATAGTGCTTCAGGTTAAGAACTTCGCCTCAGGATAAGAACAGAAATTGTGCTCCGGCGGTGCGGCAGCAGCAGGAGGCTCCATTAGCTAAAGTGGTGCTTCAGGTTAAGAACAGTTTCAGGTTAAGTACGGACCTCCGGAACGAATTAAGTACTTAACCTGAGGTACTACTGTACATGGACAAGCTAGAAGAGGGGCAATATTTCCTAAAGCCTAACATTCCAGTCAGCCCTTGCGGAACAATAGCCTAACTCCAGTGTTCATATGGACAACTTTTTGCAACATGTGCATGTTTTGGCCTTAGAGGTTTGACCTGGCAACCATAACAGCCAAACCACTACTGCAATTTCTTCCAGTACATGGGTTCCAGTGCCATGTGGACATGAAATATCTGAAAATAGGACCGTGGGTATTAGGGTTTCCTTTTAAATTATTTGAGCATGTTTTCTAGGAATATTGCCAGACCATATAGCATGCCACTTTAAAATCACTCATCCCTGTGCTCAGTTAGATCAGTGTCCCATAGTGTTGTGCAAAGATAATTTCAATTAGACATATATCAGTTGATACAGATGCTATTATGGATCTATTTCTATTCAAAAGCAGCACAACCATTCTTAATTTCTTTAGACCCTGCATTTTTCTTGCCTTGTGAATTACAATCTATATTTTGATTCACCATGAAATCTGTTTGAAACTTTTCTTAATATTTTATCTTGGAGATTCAGCTGTGTTATCTAATGTATTTTTCTTTGATCTTAAAGAGAGAATTGATGTTCTAGTCCTCTAATGAAGCTAGCATGACTATCTGCAAAAAAATAAAACAGAAATGAATGTGAGACCAAATGATGGTAAAAATCCTAGAAGAATTTTGTGCTTTCCCTTTGGCCCTATCATTATTCTCTACTGGACAGTTCTGATGCTGGATTTTCGGTCACGTTGACTCTGTGTGGAAATTCAACAGAACCTTGGTGCCAACTAGAAAAGTTAAGCATTGCTAGAAGCAAGAATACCACGTTCCTTTTCAGAAAGAAAGCTTAATCATTCTTTCTTTCTTCTTTTTTTTTTGCTCACAAGGCAACTCTTACACCCTTGAGGGAGTGAGAAAGGTGGGTTCTGAAGTTCTTGTGACTTCAGAAACACTTTTCTATTAGCAGAAGGTACTTCCATCTTCTACTGATTTTTGCAGCAAATCCTTCCAATATTTTTTCCTGCTCCTCTTTTTGCCTGTTTCTTACAGCTTCTGCTGCTGCTGGACAAATTTCCCACAACTTTGGGTTATCAAATATGAATGTAATTGGAGAATGCTTGGAATAAATATTGTTTTATTTTTTGAGTGTACAATGACTGCATTGGGTCATATCACCCTGCCATTTTCAAAATCTGCTTGAACTAAAAGTGCATGTCCAGAATCTTATTTTTCATTCTGAGCAGTAGAAGGCAGTCACAGGAAAAAAATGATCTTCAATTTATACTATATATCCAAGCATTACTACAAGCTGGGTTTATTCATATTTTGAACTAGACAGTTAAGAACTACAGCGACATCACTTAGTATCTGCTAAGATTGCAAATAAATAACTGGCAAAGCCCAGGAGCTAGTGAGAGTTTTGTGGCATCGGCTTGAGCAGATCACCATACTTGGCTGGTAAAGAGCAAATGGCTTGGTGCAGGTATGCGGAACAACTTTCAGACTAACTGCTGGATTCAAACCTGATGAATCTTCCATGGGTTGCATTCTAGTGGTGGGTGGGACCAAAATGAGTAGAGCCCTATTCAATTCCTCCTTTGTTGTGGAGGAATTGTATGAGAAACATATGAATTGTATGTACAATATACGTAAAACCGCTTTGTAAACCACTTGGAGGTGTTTGGTATTTTACACTCAAGTAGTGTATTGGTAAAGGTAAAGGTACCCCTGACCGTTAGGTCCAGTCGTGGCCGACTCTGGGATTGCGGCGCTCATCTCGCTTTATTGGCAGAGGGAGCCGGCGTACAGCATCATGTGGCCAGCATGACTAAGCTGCTTCTGGCGAACCAGAGCAGTGCACGGAAACACCGTTTACCTTCCTGCTGGAGTGGTACCTTTTTTTCTACTTGCACTTTGACGTGCTTTTGAACTGCTAGGTTGACAGGAGCAGGGACTGAGCAACGGGCGCTCACCCCATGGCGGGGATTCGAACCGCTGACCTTCTGATCGACAAGTCCTAGGCTCTGTGGTTTAATCCACAGCGCCACCCGCATCCCTTTTCAAATAGTGTATAAAGTCTATTAAATACACACACACACAAAATAAAATACATAATAAAATATATAAAATATTAAGTTTAACCCTAGGTAATCCATAAAAGGTACAGAAAATGAAGGAGCAGATAAAAATGATTGAGTTGATGTCAAATCAAACCTGATGGCCCACATTAGACCAGTGTGCCAAGAGGTTATCCATCATATTGTGATGACTTTTCCATCTAAAAGATGACTTCAGGATCTGACCTTGGAGCTGCCAGAATGAGTAGGTTTCCCACTCATTTCAAGCCGTGAGTATATGTAGACATTAGTCACAGGAAAAGTCTCAATTTGAGCCCTATTGGTGGTTTAGGGTAGTTCCATCACCCAAGTCAATATTTATCAAAGAAAGTGTGCATTGAAATTTAGTTTTGGACTGAAAAATTGCATTTGCTTTGTTTCTTTTTTAGGATTAGAACTCAGTACCCATTAAACCATAATTGAAGAGGCATTTAAAACAGGCTGATGTTGTTTGTGTTCCTCTCGCATCCCACATTTAGGCAAACACCTGAAATGCTGACTCAGAACTGGAATGAACCTGAGCTCCTCAGCAGTAATGAACTGTTTGTATTTGTGGGTGGATAAAAATCAGCGTTTTTTTATTATTAAAAAAACCACATATATTTGTGTTGACCTATTTTATACAAACATTATTTGAGAGGATAGGAGCAAATATTAAAGAAAGTGTCGTGCCCGTTTACAAGTCAAATATCACCCCCATTTACGTAGAGTAACTACGTGTGGTAACTTTTTAAAATTCAAATGAGAAACATGGGCAGCAATGCATGCAAAATGTTCATTCATTGTAGTAAACTACAAAAATATTGCTTTTATGCAATGAGAATGCTATTGTAGAATTTTAAAAGGCACAGAAATAAAAGACTCGGGATTGGAGTTATTTAAACAAACTTGCTAGGATATAGTAGATGATTAAAATACAATCTATAATTACATTACGCTGGTATCAGGTAAGGATAAAAGCCTATAAATACACTGGGGTCAGGGTAAGCATAAAAAATGAAACAGTTATTTGAATAATCTGAGATCAAGTTGCAGTAATTAAAAATGAATGTATTATTCAAATGAAGGAATTAGGTTACAACACTTCTCATGAAAATATTATTGTGACAGGCAGAAATAAGTTTGAAATGGGTTTAATAAAATTTTTTGGAGAAGGAATATAATGACTTATATGTGGTAGGAACAGGAGTAAGCAATTACTCCACATCAGAGTATCTTTGGCTAGCTCATACACACCTTCAAACGTACATTGGCTGCTCTCTTTTTCATGGCCTTGTCCACGAGGATCACACCATCATTTAGTCCAACCCCCTGCAATGCATGAAACTTTTCCCCATGTGGGGCTTGAACCCCTGATTCTGAGTTTAAGAATCTCATGCTCTACAAACTGAGCTTTAAATGTGTATTTGCTTGTAACATGCACATTTTAAAAAGAACGCAAATAGCGTCTGTAATGCTAAATTATTGTCTACAGTGACAGGCAATGGCAGTCCTGGGTTGCAGACAGCATATATTCCAGGTCCTGCCTGGGACCTTTTGCGTGTTGAGGCCCCCCAGGACACCCCCAAATAAAGACACAGTTCACACCACATTTTTGTTTTGGTTTTTGGCATAATTTTGGCCACAACTTTTTGATTACAGTATGTGAGTGGTTGCTTAGGCATTGGTTAGCAACTATCTGTTCCCACATAGAGGTAGGAACAGAACTGACAACCGCAAGCCTGCGGAACTCAATAAGGGTAAACATTTTTGGAGAGAGAATAGAGCTGGGCGCCAGGCTCTCACCTCTCCCCAAATGCTCCCAGGGGCTCTTGCGTGGCCCTAGCCCCTTGCCATGGGTTTGGACAAAAGCATGGCGAGCCCCTGGATTCCTTTAACGGAATACCCTGCAGCAGCAGCATTGGAGGGGCAGGCACAGCCAACCACATCCCCTCCACCAACCAAAATTAACCAATGCCTAACCGCAACCTTACAAGTTGTGAGGATTTGCTACGCAGTAGGCAAAAACCAAATGGCACCAGCCAATCGGCCAAATGGTAAGGTCCCTGCCCCAAAGCAGATGACCCCATGACAGGCATAGCAAGGTCAGCACGAACAAACCGTAAATATAGGGAGGGTGGGCGGGTAATGCGATGTGCGCAGGGAAAAGAGGAAGCTCAATGTTGCGCACAGGGAATAAATAGCACCCCCATCAATCAAACAATTTTGCAACATTAAATTCTCCCCAGCAACAATTGGAGATGCCCTATCAAATTTGTGGCCATCGATACTAACCCACCCAGCAACAGGGGATGTCATGGTTGCCCCCACCGCAACACGTGCTCTCCATGAAGGAGAACCCACTTTGTGTGAAAATCAGATGCTCTAGCACTCGACTTAAGCCGTCAGACAGTGGTTATTGATCAATAGCATAGTTAGCTTGGTTGGAAGCCTGCCTCTCCTGTCCTGGGGGACAGGAGGACATCTCTGCCACTAGACAACAAGGAAGGGGCTGGGAAAGTGACATAGAATAATAGAATTGTAGAGTTGGAAGGGACCCCAAGGGTCATCTAGTCCAACCCCATACAACGCAGAAATCAGCATGATCCTTTTATTCACAGGATAGTCACATCTGAAATTAGTATTTTTTCTCCTTGCCTAGTACAATGGGGTGGGGGCAGTTTCTGAAGCATATCAGTTTTAAACATTAAAAAATTTTTAAATTCACAAAATGGCACAAGCGTTGTATGTGGGGAGTTGCTTATTTCTAGTGAGGGCGCTAACCCATATTAAAAATTATGGCATAATCTGGAAGTGAAGAAGAACCATATTTTTCTGGCAACGCAATATTAATTACTTACGTATCGGGAAAATATAGTGTCCCTTCAGCAGAGGTTTCCAGGAGAAAAATAGAAATGGATGCCGCACACCAAATAATAATCAATCATGTCTTCATTGATTTAGAAATGGATAGCTAAGAAGGACCTTTCTTATGAGTCCATCTGACAGAAAGACTAAAAGATACTTATCGGTGTTCATGGGCAGCAAGCGTGAGGGCCAAACTACATGCTATGTGTGGGTTGTGTAATATGTCTTCCAGTGTTTATGTAACTGGAACAAAGTATGGGGAGCAGAAATCACAGCTAGTTTGTTCATAGCTATCGAGGGGATAATAAAGGAGTTTTTAACTCTCACCCACTATTTACCTGCAACTTTCCCTTGTCAGGCAAAGAGCACTTTGGGTGTGTTTGTGCAATTTTCACATCGGGAAAACAGCTCAAGTGGAAAGGGTTATGAAACCCCTTCTTTCCCCCAGTCTTCTGAAAATGTGCATTTCAGTTAAAAATAAAAGCAGGATCTCCCACGTGACAGGTAGTTTGACTCTTAACCATGCCACTGTTTGCACACAGCACTAAGCCCAAACCATGGTTTAGCCTGAAAGGGTAATTGTGTGGGCTCTCAGAGTGGAGATGGAGGCCAAGTCTTGGTTACACCTGATGGTTTGCCAGGAGAGAGCTAAGTCAAGATACTGGGCTCAGCGAACACAGTCAGCTAAGTCATAGCTTAGCGCAGCAACCAAAAAGAGCAAATCAGAGAAGAGCAAAATGACCATGATCTCATCTCAGGGAGTCCTCACTTTTGCTCACTCACATTAAGGCTTTTCTTGATGTGTGAACTGGGCCTCTGTGAACCTAACTTTGTTTTCTCAGAAATTAGTTCCTGTCAAGTTTGAGCTAGAGTGTGGGATTGTAACCTAACAGGTAAATCACATTGCATGTCTACTCAGAAGTAGGAATGAGGGAGACATGAAAGTCATTTCACAACCCAAGGCATATTTACCAAATCTGTACTTTTTGAAACAATATGCAAACCCAAACACAGCTATCTCCAAAATTTGCATTCTTCCAAATTTTGCATTCCAGTTCCCCGACTAAATTATGTATACAAAATGCACATACAGGAGTAAAGTGTGCAAGAAATGTATAAGATTAGTAAAATAATAATAATAATAATAATAATAATAATAATAATAATAATAATAATAATATCATTATAATAGTGGAAATTGCTTTCAAAATTTATAGTAAGAACTGCATATAAAACTACTTTTTGGAGAAATTTGCACTAAAATATTTTTAAAAAATGCCAATTGTTGTAGAAATGTTAGAGAAGTGAAGTTAAGATTAGAAAAAATGAGAAACTTGGGCAACAAAAATTGACATTTTTCTTAATTCAGAAGCGAGACCTGCTGAGTTTAGTGGGCCTTATTTCCAGGTATTTCAAACTATTTATCAGCAAAAGGCACAATTCAACAAAAATAAAGAAAGCCCAATAAAGTTCAGGAGAAAAAACGGAGGTATGCTGTTTACTCCTGTTGGGACTATAAAGTGCTTAACTTTGGACTGTGCCCTGTGTATTTAACACTATTAAAATGCATATCCTTATTCATAGGCATACTGCATTTAAGCATCCCAATAATCATTATGCTAATGGATGTACAATGGCTAGATTTTTTTAAAAAATCTGCCTTCTAACCTGTTTGAATGTCTTTGTCATTGTTACTACTGAATGCACAGAATAAATGTGAAAAAATGTTATAAGCATTGTTACTCATGTCTGTGGAAAATGCACATTCCCTTACAACCACCAGCCTCAGCTGATCCCTGATTGAAACTAATCACAGTGTTACCAGTTTAATTAACTTGTGCTGCTGTCTTGTCCCCATAGAAATAAAGAGTTCTCCTGTTAGCTAGACTTCATTCATAAGATTTCTTGTCAGGAAGCACCAGCGTTTTTCACAACTTAAATGCAAACTGCAGACACATGGCAGGTGTGGTAATAGAACAATATTGTCTAAAACAAATATTTTGTTGGGCAATTTGAAACCAAGTCCCTTTCACTTTAATTTACTTTCCTTCTAAATGTGAGGACAGCACTTTACATCAGCTGAAAGGAACACTAATCAGTTAATATATGGAAACTCAGGAAAAAAGAAGTATTTTGTTTGTGTGGTGTTTAATGAAATCAGCATGTACGATTACAAAAGTGAGAGGGGATTTGTCACTAGAGCAAACATCACTAAATATTACACCTGCGATCCATAATCTGAATTCAAGGTGACTTAATCCCAGTGGCATTAATTCTGCAATCCTTTATCTACTTGCCTAGAAATCAGTCCCACCTTTAAAAAAAATTCATAGGGTTGTTAGTCATTTAGAATTCGAATACTATGGAACAAATGATCCCCCATTCCTCTTGGACTTCTGACTGAGGGAATGCCAAATCATATGATCAATGGATTAAATATTCAGCCAGATAATAAATAAATGCTAAAAATGGAACTTTTTATGATTGGAAAGAAATATACACTGGACCTGTGGGTTAAAGTCTTCTGAAATGTCCAGCTGTTGCTGTTTTTGAAGACAAAGTAGTGAGTTACATGGCCAAGTGCTCAGATTAAATGAAAATGTTTATCCCCTGCTCTCCCCGCAGGCAGGCTTTTCACACTCAGCTGTGAGTAAACTGTGGGGCTTACTTAGGATTCAAGGTGCATGGGTTTGCACTGTTTTGCAAGAAAAATATATCCACCATCCAAACTTCAGTCTACTAATCCAGCCCCACTATCAGCTCAACTCTCTGCATGTCTGCTCAGAAGGTAAAGGTAAAGGGACCCCTGACCATTAGTTCCAGTCGCGGACGACTCTGGGTTTGTGGCGCTCATCTCGCTTTGTTGGCCGAGGGAGCCGGCGTACAGCTTCTGGGTCATGTGGCCAGCAGGACTAAGCTGCTTGTGCTTTCGAACTGCTAGGTTGGCAGGCTCAGGGACCGAGCGACAGGAGCTCACCCCGTTGCTGGGATTCGAACCGCCGACTTTCTGATTGGCAAGCCCTAGGCTCTGTGGTTTAGACCACAGCACCACCCGTGTCCCTGCTCAGAAGAGGGGCCCCAAATCCAACAGGGCTTAGTAAAGTGTTTGAAGGATCGCTGCCTGAATAAAATAGGCAAAAGCTTTTGTTTGACCTGACCTCTTAGCCATGTAACCCAGTAGCCTGTCTTCAAATGTAGTCAGAGCTGGAAATCAGTCCAGAGATCACTAAATGAAATTATACTTTTGACATAAATAAAATAATACATTAGGCCATCTTGAGGAAGGAGGTGGGCACGAGGCCATTAAATCAGGGTCAAAAAATAAATAAATACCCAGCTGCACCACGGATACAGGAAAATAAGATTTTTATCCACCTTGGTTCTTTTTGTAATACTTTAATAACCCCCAGGCTAATATTCCCCCCATTACGACATCGTAGCAGCAACACACCTCTGACACTTTGCTAGCACAGGCTGTTGCCTTAAGCACACTGACTTAAGGGAAAGTCCAGCTGAAAGCCACTGCAACTTACTTCCAAGTAAATGAGTTTAAGGCTGACATGTTATCCTGCTGGAATCTTGAGGCTTGTAGTTGAGATTCATTTTGATTAAATGTGCTAGTAAAGCAAACAAACAAGTAATCAGCCCTGGGATTTTTTATTTTTGTTTAGTACAGAAGGATCTGCAAGAGTGCTTAATTAGACTCTGAAATCTCTCACTTTTATCAACTGTAAGGGCAACAAAGTAAACGTTCAGTGTAGTGTTAAATTAAATAAATAATACCTTCTCTCTCCGTTTTCATACCAGAAGCACTCATGATATGCATAGGATGCCATCTGCAGGCAATCCAGTTATTTTTCTCTCTCCAAATGTTGGTTGTTGTGTTATAAACGGAGAGCATTTCCCCCGATGTTGACTGCTTGAAAGTCCTTGCTAAACTCCGAATATATGCAAATTGATTATAAGGAAAAGAGCAAAAATCACATTATTCTTATTTGCCTATCAATGCAATGTATTATTTTCATTTAACAACTTAATCCTCACACCGTTTCGGGAGTGTTAAAACAAACAAACAAAGCAACTGGTCAGGGAGTAATTTGGGAGATTATATCTCCACCAGTCTACAGACCCCAAACTGTATTTCCAGACATCCTGCAATTTTTGGAAGTTGAAGAAGTTGATGACTTCGTTCTGACAGCTTAACTGCTATTTTTTGTGCGGCTATCAAATGCTTTATCTTTGAAAAGTTAATGTAAGGAGAAATAAGCCCTCCCCTGCACCATCTGGCTGGTTTTGCTGCACATGGGACAAACTGTGTTTTTGGCAGGGATTTGCTCCATGTTGGAGAGCTATAGCACCAGCAAAAGCAAATCATTGATTAATTTATGCTATCAATAAGGCTAGAAAAGAAAAAAGGGGGGAGGGGGAGGAAACCACCTCACTGTCATGCTAAAAAAACATTGCTTCTTTTCAGCACCTCTGTTTCCATATGGATGCCAATTTCCTCCTCACTTTCCCTCCCCCTGTAAAGAAAACTTGAACTTCAGGAAGCATAAATTAAAGGATTTGATGGACACAGGCAGCGTGCTGCACACAGGGTAATAATACCTTGTACAGCTTCAAAGACACACATGTGTACACTTAACAGTTCGTAAAATTCCATTGTGGCTCATCAGAATGAATGGCTGCATTCACACTGTCCCCCCATGGAACAAGAGTTGACCCTTTGAGGTATCTGTTCAAGGCAGAACTGCCTTTACCAATGCTCACTGCCTGCCTGAAATGTCGTACAGAAAGCCTGGAATATAAACTCCTGAAATAATATCCTTGGGACATGAAAAAGAATGAATTATTTGAAGCAGACAGTGCAGGGAATTCTGGATCCTGTATACTTAAGTTCACCAAAATTGTAGCCATGCCGTTTTCCTATTTCTATTACATGGTATTACATTAGGTCGCCAGAAATACATTTAAGTTGTAATATAAAATAGTTGTGAAACAGAAGAGTGAGTTTTGGAACAGAGGGAATAAACAACAACACCCACACAACCCACAAGAAGGATGGGGAGGGAAGGAGATGGCTGTTCACAGGATCAAGGCCAACACAAGCATTTGAAGAGAAGTGTTTGCCTATGGGAGCACCCTTCCTTTAATTAACCTCTTCTGCCCATTATTCCCCCCCTCCTCCTGTCCAAACCTCCTTCCCTTACCTGTTGCTTCCAACCCCGTAAGATTTCACATCCATGTCGTTGAGGCAGACATGTCCTAAGCCCAGGAACCAGCAGAGGGAAAGTTCAATTATTCAAATCCCCATTCAGCCATGAAATCAACTGGGTGACCACGGGCCAATCGCTGTGTCTCAGCTGAACCTATCTCACAGGCCTGTTGTGAAGATAAAATGGAAGCATGTGCATCGCCTTGAGCTCCTTGAAGGGGTGTAAATGAAATGAAATAAATAAATAAAAGATTTTTTTGCCATCCAAAATTTTTGATGATTTGAAATTAATAATAAATATTTGTAGGGAATGAGTCTCATCCACAACTCGGTTGTGCACCGTGGTTCCTGACGCTTGCTATACCTTTCTGACACTACAAAGGAAGGCATGTTTGACATTGGGATGCCTCCTGCCCCAACTGTGCAACACCTGTCAAAACTGCTGTGACTTGTAGATGATTAAAAACAGCTAAGAGATTATTAGACTACCCAAATGTATTTGCGTCAGTGATTTTTTTAAAAAAAACAGATTCAATGGCATTGAAACTGACACATTTTCTTTTTCAGTTTTAAAAGTGGGCAAAACTTTGCAGAGGGCAGTATAGCTTGATTCAGTTTGCCATAAACTTATAGCAGTAGTTTCCCATGCAAAATAGTTTAGTGGCATCCAACTGGAATATATGCATGGCTCAGAGGCAAATATATGGAGAATGCTAACGCAAACAAACAGTCTGAAAAGTGGGAAATTCCTTTTCAGACTTGTCCTTGAAGGCACCTTCTATTAGAACATTCCTGCAGAGTGACTAAAAGAGAAATGTTGATATGATGAGAGGACTACAATGTTGTTGTTTTTCTCCCTTAAGAAGCATGTTTTGTACTCAGGAAATAAATACCATCCAGCAAGGGAAGTTAAGGGTATATACCATAGCACCTATTAGTTATAATCAGATCGGATCGTTGCACGGATTATTCGTAACATGCTGGTATCTTACATAGTTGCTAGAGATTTTCCCCCCGTCTGCTCCTGCATCATGATGAAGAATGGTATTTTAATAGGCAGATGGTAGAGACAATTACAGTTTGGGGCTCAGCTGGGAGTTACGTCAGTTTATTGCAAATTATTAGTTGATAAATGCTTCTGTTTACAAGCAAAGTCTTAAGCAGCTTTATAATCAGTTTATCAGCTGCAGCCTGATTTTTGACAGCTTGCCTGAAGGGGGTATGCAAACACATTTTCCTTGGTCATTTACAAATCCTGCTGACCATGCAGGGATTCAGTAAGGCAGCCCCTGTGCACCTGTAGATTGCTTAGTGTATGCTGTTCATTGTAATAAAGGTTGTTTCAGGAGATGGTGGAGGAAGAATGATGCCAAATCTGCTTGGTGCTGCACAAAATCTGACGAGAGAGGCATCCCTTTCTTCACATCAGAGGCTTATAACTTACAGTTTTAAGTAGAAAACGCCTGATTGGTGCAAAAAAAAGTTTCAATCTAATTAATTCTTGCACAGGAAAGATCTGTGGTGTGCATGGAAACCTCCCATGTTCCTAAGTGCTTCCATGTTTATTTTGATTCCTTTGCTGTCTTTGTTTAAATGCATGGGCCAACCCAAGGGCACAGTTAGTGACGTTTTCCTTCCAGGCATTGTAAAAAATGTATCTCCAATAAGGAAGAGGGCACAGGTGTACAGGTCTCTTGAGAGTCCCATGGACTGCAAGAAGATCAAACCTCTCCATTCTTAAGGAAATCAGCCCTGAGCGCTCACTGGAAGGACAGATCGTGAAGCTGAGGCTCCAATACTTTGGCCACCTCATGAGAAGAGAAGACTCCCTGGAAAAGACTCTGATGTTGGGAAAGATGGAGGGCACTAGGAGAAGGGGATGACAGAAGACAAGATGGTTGGACAGTGTTCTCGAAGCTACTAACATGAGTTCGACCAAACTGCGGGAGGCAGTGGAAGACAGGAGTGCCTGGCGTGCTCTGGTTCATGGGGTCACGAAGAGTCGGACACGACTAAACAACAACACAGGTGTAATGACAAATGTAGACACTTTGGGCACACCTATATAAAAACAATCCAAGTATTTGGTTATCAAAGTGCCTGGAACCTGAGTTCTAAACCCCAGCAGTTGCTATTTAATCCACACTTGCAAGAAATCATGCCAACCCAGCCCAAGGATCTTAAAGACCAACTAAGTTAGTTCTTGGTATGAGCTTTCGTGTGCATGCACACGAAAGCTCATACCAAGAACTAACTTAGTTGGTCTTTAAGGTGCTACTGGAAGGATTTTGTTTTGTTTTGACTATGGCAGACCAACACGGCTACCTATCTGTAACCAGCCCAAGGATGTCATGAAAAACACTTCCTTCAGCATAGTTGTTATATCAGGGGTGGGAAAGCTGTAGCTGCTGGACTACAGTCCCCATGATCTCTAACCATTGGCCACGCTGGCTGGGGCTGATGGGAGTTGGAGTCTAACAACATCTGGAGGGCCAACCCTGAGTTAGATAAATGAAGCTACATCTTCTGACTGTTTGCAGAACAAGGTCACTTAAATCCCAACCAGGAGGCCTAAATTTGGAAGACGTAGGAGGATTTCACCCCTTGAATTCAGCTGCTTAAAAGCAAAGGTTGATATTTGTGCCAAATATTTAATAGTTTTGTAGTCTGGACACTGGTCCTCTAGGAGAGATTTCACACCAGACTTTATTTTATTTTATTTTTACAACCTCCTAATAGAAAGATGTGTATTGACTCCGATTAGCTCAGGATTTGAACTAAGGTCCCAGAAGGAAACCTATAAGCCTCTTAAGATGCACAGAACTTCTAAGAATACGAGTTTAACTATCTCCCCCTGTGGTAAATAAGCTGTGACAGCTCAATCAAGGGGGAAAGGCAAATAAAATTTATCACATTATTTTTTCCCTGCGAATTCTTTATTCCCTTCTTCTGAGCACTGATGTAGTTTATGTCTCTATCTAGTGGAACTTTACATTAATTACTACACTCCAGCACTCACATGAAAGACACAGACTCAAATCCTTATAATCATAAAAGATAGCCTGACAACTAGGTTAGAAGACACGTGGCAAGATACTTTGGTTCCTCTTTAGCGACAGGCAACTTCCACTCATTTTGTCGAGCTGCTTTTCAGTATTATGCACGAAGGGTTTCTGGGCAGTGGTAAGACATACCTTTTTCAACAGGCAACCCTTTGCATCCAAATAAAGAACTTGTAAAATGACAAATACAAGACTTTTGTGTTTTCTTAGCCACGTGCGACAAACAGTTTGAAAAAAATGGATTACTGAATTAATTCTATTCTCTCTCTTCTTGTAAAAAAATCAAGGTCATGATCCAGAGAAGCACATGTGAGAGTTCTGAACATGCCATGGCTGTTTTGTTTACCTTTGCTGAATTGTAGCACCACATGTCATATTGCTGTTCAAACTTGCACCAACCATGTCTATGTGAGTAACACTTGAGATGTTGTTCGGAAGAGTTTCTGTTCCGGAAACAAGCTAAATCCCTGATGGCCTGCGCCCAGTCCCTGGCATGCAAGCAAGCATCTTCCTGGTTTTGAGGCCCAGTGTGCCAGCTTGACTGCCTTGCTACAGACATGAAAACTGGTAGCACAGAAGAGCCCACATCCACACAAAAAATAGGAAAAGGCAGCTTGTTCTCTTAATGTGTGAATGCATGGTTGAGTATTTATAGTGCGAAGAATAAAAATGGAGTTTTTCTACCTCAAAGGTGATCAGCATAGTAAGAGTGCATCCATTCTACAATACTATGTTGCGTGGTCCTTTTCATCTTGCGTCACACATGAGTAGTAATAATATTTCCATTACAGTATACTAATAAATATATTGGATTTGTCATCGGGCATGTGAGAGACAAATGGCGCTGTGCTGGACAGAGCATAATCATACCAGTTTCTACATTGCCTGCCACTAAAAGGTGATAGACTTTGTATATGCAGGAGCTAAGATTAGAGGTTGAGTATCATTTGACAACATCCTTTGATCGTAAACAAGGAAAAATTACTGGGAAATTATGGGATATCATCTCATTAATCCTAATGTAATACAGCAAACCCTCTCCATTAATTTCATAGAAGTGTGAATTTACATGAACTGTTGCTGATATCCTCTATGTGAATGGGCCATTCAGATAAATATATGGAGGAGGGGGGAACAGATGTCCCATGGAATATTTAGGAGGTACATATACAAGTGAAAAATGTTGAGAATTGTTTAGCAACAGGAAAGACTGTTCACAAAATGCCTTTGATTTATTGCTGTGTATGGTGCAGATCCCTATCGGTTTTTTCCTTACATTATTTTATTCAAAAACTTGTATAAACCATGAGTTGGCATGTTGGAGAATACTGAAAAGGCATTAATCAACCCAAATAAACAAGTGCACAGATCTATCTAACAACTGTGAAGTAGTTAATAAATTTTTAAGCAATTTTATTATAGAAAGAAGGTCTAAAAGAGTAGTGCTTAATTATCTGGACTCCTCTGCGCTGGGCTCCCTTTTGATTGTATTAATGAAGCAGCTGGCCCATTGTTTCTCTTTAATTCCTCTATTGTTTTAAGAATATGTCAAAGCTCTTTATTCTTTTATCAGGTACTGTGCAGAAGGAACCACACAATACCTCATATTCCTACTGTATTTGCAAATGCACAAAGAAACCTCCAAAGCATTTTTCAAAAAAGGGGCACACATAATTTATAAGTTCTGTTCCTTGCACTACTCTACTGTCAAGAATTTCAACAGTATTGGATTTGAATTTATTATATTTTTCTCCCTCCTTATTAAACAGTGTGGCTACATATAGATATACACTCTCTGTTAATGTCAAAACCCGGCGATCCGGACTCGCACCTAGTAGGTATTAACTGGGATGTTCTTTGGCACGGGGACATTGTTCTAGCTAGTCGAGAGAAGGCACTCACCTCCCCATGCGAAATATCTGATTGTGGGTTTGTGAATTCCCTTTAAATACTTAAAAAGGCGCGAATGCAAATAAACATATTATTCTCAGGGCTGCTTTTTTTTTAAAAAAAATATTTTTCACAAAATAGAAGCTATTAATTCAGATTGCAGTGAGTCTGGCTGTGCCTGGGTGTCATTTTAAGTCTGTAGACTAATGCAAGTTGTCGATTCAATGAGCTCCGATACTCTTCTGACCCTCCTTCACAAAAACATATGTACACAGGAAATGGACACTTCTGCTTCTACCGCAGTGACAGTCGAAGGCATTAGACGCACAAATTAGAAGCAGAAGGGAGGAGGGAGGAATCTGCATAACTTGGTTGCACAGTAGGCTGTTTGCTGAGAATGAATATCAACCAAACAGAATTTCAAGAGCAACTTTTTCTTGGTAAGCATCTATATATCATCTGCCCACATGGCAAGAGTCCCATTTCAAGTAGCAATAGGGTGGAGTGTGAATTCATACGGTTTGTGCAATAGGGTGGAGTGTGAATTCATACAACCATCAAGACAGAAGAGATCCAGAACTGACTCTGTCTCTAAGATACCCGATTTCCAGGAAAGCGGGTCTGTCTTGTATTTTGCCACTGCCTTTGTCTTAGGAGGAAAGTTAGACTATTTTTAGCAATTCCCCCTGGAATGCCGGTGCTGATAAAAGCAATAGATGGACTAATCGGAAGCCATATGGCACTACTGATTTTGAAGGGAAACTTCCCAACTGGAGACAGCAGGGAATGCTCTTTTAAAAGCAATGACTGTATGCAGTCCTTGCATTTTGGATTACTCTTAAAGCAAGCAAATAGTATCAAAATTGCAAATACAGGTGAATTGTTTCAATAAATTATCTGTAGGAATTAATTGCAAATGAGGGAGGAGGCATTGTCGGAATAGGTTCTTGTTTTTATTTGTAACCATGTTTGCTACATCATCCTTGTCAGTTACAGTGACTGCAAACAGAATACAGTGGTACCTCGGGTTAAGCACTTAACTCGTTCCGGAGGTCCGTACTTAACCTGAAATTGTTCTTAACCTCAAGCACCACTTTAGCTAATGGGGCCTCCTGCTGCTGCTGCGCCGCCGGAGCACAATTTCTGTTCCCATCCTGAAGCAAAGTTCTTAACCTGAAGCACTCTTTCTGGGTTAGCGGAGTCTGTAACCTGAAGCGTATGTAACTCGAGGTACCACTGTACTTCTGGTCCGTACTTTATTCCACACACAGTTTTGCATGTGCTACTGTGCAAGCAGCCTTCCTTGTGGAGTCCAGTGTTGGGGACAGCCTTGCGTGATGGTTGTACAGGCAAGATGGCCCCAGCGTAGATTTCACGGGGGAAACCTTTTCTTGTGCAAAATGCACCTCCCATCCCTGTAAGAGAAGCCTCTGAATTAGGCACAAGATGTGAAAATGAGGACCAATGAGTACATCTTATCTGCCAGTTTAGACAATGAACCCTGAAATGACAATCCTTTTGTGTTTTGTCATGTAGTTGCACCCCTTTGAACTGTGCTGCATCACAAAGGTTGGAACTGCTGCAGAACTGTGTAGTGTTGCTTCACACAAACCACTAGTCACATGGAGCTATGCCCATAACTTGCAGTTCAAGAAGCAACCAGGCCGCCGTGTAAACTAAGCTGTCCTTTTCTAACGTGTTTTGGATCAGAATGTGCATATTTCTCTATCTCTTGAGTAAGGGTTTCATTGCTTCCATTTCCCACATCTATATATTATGCTGAGCCAGGTTCCTATTTTGAAGAGCTCAGGTATAGTTCTGTGGTTTACAGCTCTCTCCCGCTTGCGTTTTCTTGTTACCAAAAAAAGAAATCTGCATCAATCATAGTGCATCTCATAGATTGTTTTGTTTTTTTGTAGTGCATTGTATAGTTATTAACCAGAGTTTTTGCCATTTTGAGGAGCCATGGATTTCAGCTAGCAGGGGTGAAGTTATGTGCTTTTACATGAGATACATTTTTCTTATACAGTACCTTATAGGTAAGGCCATACAATATAATCGAACCTTTGTCAGTGTTATAGCCTAGTAACTGTTAGACTATTGAATGGTTCCAGTTGACAGGGAGTGCTTCTTTTGTTTATCATGTTTGCAAATGATGGGATCTTTTCCAATGGACTTGTTTTAATCTTAATTAGAGTTTATCGGCAAAAGTCTGCATGACATTCTGCAGGCACCAATTCCATAAATAATAAAAAAAAGAATGTGGAAACATTGGCAAGATTCAGCGATATTTAAGGCAACTGATTATTGTAACAGAAGCATGAATTTCCATTATAAAAAAAAATCAAATTTGAACCGTGACTCTGTTCTTTACTTTCAGAATTTACAGCGCAAATTTGCTGCAGCTCTGACAGCAATTACGAGGGTCGTTTAAAAGCTTCCTGTTAGGAACCAGATCTGTTTCCACAAGAGCCCAGCTCATAAACATTACAGAAAACAGGCAGGCTGGGCCACCTTTTGTACAGATTTTTTAAAAAGTTGTTTATTCTGAAAAGGTGGTAGTCGCACCGGTGGAACACCAAAGGGGTAAAAAAAAAGAGTGGGAGGAGGAGAGAAGAATGGTATCCAAATATAGCACTTCCATGTGATGCAAACTGAATTAATTACTGCCTCAAGTTTGCCAGTGCCTACTCTGAGATCATGCCCTTTGAAGCAATAAAAGCAGCAGCTGTTTCTTCCCCACACTCCATTCCACCTGTTCCTTCCCCACCCTCATTTCCCACTTGATGACTAAAGCAGAAATACAGGAGGGGCACAAGTGTGTGTATGGGGGGGGGCAGGAAGAGAACCTATAGAATAAGAATCAGAGTTGCTGCTTCCTATCTCATTGTTTCAGATTGTTTAAATGCACAGGAGATGCGATCTCAGGTGCCAACCCCAGCCTTGATGCCTGGTTTTCGAAATAATGACAAAATGCTGGGCAGATGGAAAGCACCAAATAAAAGAAGGATCCTAACTCAAGGAGGGTGGAATTATGTTGTGGACTGCTCTGTGGGCATAGGGCAGCGTACAAATTTAATATAAACAAATAAACCCAAGTCATAGGTAGGTCCTCGATGATTCTATGAAGCACCCAGAACAGTATGTCGAATTGTAGCTCCATACAGACCATCACTGAGCAGCCAGGCAAGAAAACATACCACAAAAGAGGTATACAGGAACCTCCTATTGTCTATCGTGTGTGTGTGTGTGGTCTTTTGATTAAAACCAAAAATTGAAAATAAACTGAAAATTCACACTGTGACGGAGCGTTCAGCCTGTGTTAGCACTGGTGTATAGCCTTTCTCTTGAGACCCGGAGTTGTACCACTTGATGAAATTCTTCACCAACAGTATAAACTGCTTAGCATCAATATGGAAACATAACTTATTTTAGGGGAATAATTTGAAAACTTAACACCCGCGCTGTAAATGTTCAGGGCTTCATAGAGCATGTTTTTGTCCTTATTCAGGGTTGTGTGTATTCTGTACATGAAAGAAACATAATAATTCAGCAATTACAGTAAATGATTCGAAGTAACTAAATTGTCAGCATCTTCTTATTCTGCATTATTTTTTCTGCTTTCAAGACTTCCCTAAGAATTTGGCTCCCCACCCCACCACCCCCAGCAATAAATTGCCACTGTGAAAGTAGCTTTTGGTACTTGGAGTGCTCGAAATCTTTGGATTATAATGGCCATAATACATTTGGTTCCAGTAGTTGTGGCCAAATCCTGCTGCATTCCTAGCAAAGAGTGAATGTGAAAAAACTTTTCCCTGCTTTGAAACTTCTGCATCACTTTGTGGTCTAGGAGCCCTGCCTTGGTTTCCCCCTCTCAAACATATTGTGAGTGATGCTGTTTTGTTTTCTCATCTTTGAAAGCTAATAGGACTGGATTAATTAATTGTCCAAGATTCCTCCAAAACAATGTCCTAATTCTTCTATTTAGCTGTTGCATATCATACACTGTTGTTATCTCTTCCACCAGATTTTTGCAACAAGTTGTTTTAAAACTGTAATCTCTTTGAGGAAGGGGGGGATGAAGTGTAGTTGAAAAGGCAGTTATGCTGAAAGATAAACACAGCAATATTACTTATCAAAATGGGTACCCAGTTGTGTTTGTGTGTGTGTGTGTGCCTTTTTGCTTGCCTAATTAATACAGCATATAGCTTTTGCTATATATACAAAACCTATAACAGAAAAAGCTTTATAACATGTAAAGTATGTGACATTATTTTAGCCATAACTGTACTGGATATGTATCTAGGCCTGAGAGTAGAGATAACACAAATATAAGTGCTCTGCCTGTCTAAACATGTTAAATAAATGAGCATTCACTATCACATTCAAATACATTAGTGCATTACTTGCATAGTTAATTTTCTTTTTAATGCTTTCCCCACGTGACACTTGCAGCACAGAGCTATAGTATATCTCACTCTTTGAAGAAAGTTTTCCTTTTAAGCCAAGCTCCGCTGTTTGAATAGGGCTTTATGAAACACATCTTTGGCATATCTGAACAGGAAGTTCAGTGGGCACTGGGACAGCCAATGCAATGATGCATGTATATCATTGCATAAAGGATTCCCCCTGGAGACAGATGGCAGCAAATCCCAGCAAGCATTAAAAATGACTTTATGAGGGTATCTGAACCATGTTTTGCATTGGGGCATTATTTGTTTGCTTATGGATAGTCCCTTGGAATGCACAAATATTTTACTTAATACATGCGTATACAGATAGTAATATGGTTTGTGGAATGGAGAGGAAGTTGAACAAAAAGTCCGGCTGGATAGCAACCAATGAAAGCAAATATATATCTATACTCAAAACAAAAAAAATTCCTTCCAGTAGCACCTTAAAGACCAACTAAGTTAGTTCTTGGTAAGAGCTTTCGTGTGCATGCACACTTCTTCTGTGAATCCATTTCGTGTGCATGCACATGAAAGCTCATACCAAGAACTAACTTAGTTGGTCTTTAAGGTGCTACTGGAAGGAATTTTTTTTGTTTTGACTATGGCAGACCAACACGGCTACCTATCTGTAAATATATCTATACTGACGTTCTAGGAATGTCCACTGCCTAGTGTTGCGTTTGAGACAATGGATTGCAGAAGAGTTAAAGAGGTGTTGCCTACCATTCATTTGCGGTATCGCTTGTGCAGCTTCTGGCGATGTTTTCAGCATGGCTGCCTCAAAGCAGGGCACAACACTCCCGTATAAAAACAGAAAGAGAGCCTTAAAGGCAACGGGTTTCCATCTTTCCCCAGCAAAATGCAGCTCCCCTAAGCAGAACACGGTGCTGCACAATATAATGTTTGCCCGTTAAGCATTTCTGTCTTTGTGTATGTTTTCTGCACAGGAGGCCAGCTTTGGTGCACGACGACAAAAGCCATTGCCGAGGGTGAAGAGCTCATTGCCTTCGTTGTGGATTTTGACTCAAGGCTACAAGCTGCCAGTCAGATGACTCTTACCGAGGGGATGTATCCTGCTCGCTTGTTGGACTCGATACAATTGCTCCCTCAACAAGCCGCTATGGCATCCATTTTGCCTACAGCTATTGTCAACAGTGAGTGCACTAGTCCAATTTATATCTAAACCATTATTTAAACATTGCGATATTCTTACCACATCACATTAACAACACCTATCTGTTGGGCTTAGGATTTCTCTGCATTCACCAGCATAGGCTTTCAAGCCAGGAAAAACCACAGATTACCAGGTTCCTAGACCATGGGTAGCCAACGTGGTGCCATTTTTCTGGATGCCAACTCCCATCAGCCTCAGCCAGCATAGTCAAGAATGATGGGAGTTGGAGTCCAGTAACATCTAGAGGGCACACCATTGGCTACCACTGTCCTAAGCTGTATTTTTGCAGATGAGACTGCAGAATCATCTGCCCCGGAAAAAATGTGACATTCCATTTTTTCTTGTGAGAGAACAGCAGCCAAAATGGCTGCCACGATCTCATGCAATTTCAGACTCCACTTTTGGGGGGCTTGGCACAAAAAACCCCTCGCATTTTGAGGTGCCACACAAGATCACTGCCCCCCAAATGTGCTTTTTTGGGGCTGTGATCTTGTGTGGGTCACATGACTCCCCTGGGAGTGTGGACCCAGAAGATGGCATCCTGGATTTGGGCCGCATCGTGCTGGCAGGTACGCTTTATGATTGAATGCTCCCCCAAATAAATCACTCCCTCTGCTTAGAAAACCAGATATCGGTGAAAGGATCTTGGCTTAGCCTTTTCCTTGGCATGCTAGGTTTGTGTATGTGTTAAGTTCCTGTTTTTAATCTTTGACCCCCTCCCGTCAATGGAGGATTAAGTTCTTCAACTAAATTCTACCGTTCTCACAGCCAATGACCTGTTTGTTTGTTTGTTTCCTTGGGAAAAACTTTACACAATATTTTCTGATTGAGGTTCCACTTGAATGGTTCCCTAATCTGGCTACCAGGGGAGAGGGAAAGAAAATACATGAATGTATAATACACACAGGCTGCGTACCTGTTTTCTTGACTCCAACTGCAGAGAACATGAAAGATAATTGTTAGATAAGTGAGCCGTGTATATTTCGTATTGATGCCCAGACCCAGAATTTACAACGAAACAAAAGAGGGGGTGAGGAATTACTTCTCGCACCTGGTTTCTTTTGAGCTGTTATGTGTTGTTTATTAATCATGCACTATGCTGCCACCCTGCTGTTAAATGGGTACTTTTAAAATAAGAAGATCAGGCAGCTTAAACTTGTTGGACTAAGGCTTGTCGGCAGGAGTAAACTATGGCTTACTCACACCTGGTTTGTTTTCCCCCCTCCCTTGTAGAGGACATATTCCCCTGCAAATCTTGTGGCATTTGGTATCGGAGCGAGAGAAATCTGCAGGCTCACCTCATGTACTACTGCAGCGGGAGGCAACGAGAAGGAGCTCAGCTTTCGGAGGAGAATGACGACAGCGTTCAGCAGATATCCAGCATCTGCCCTTTTCCACAGTGCACCAAAAGCTTCTCTAACGCAAGGGCCCTGGAAATTCATCTGAATTCTCACAGTGGTAAGTGAAATATTTGCTCCACTGGAGTCAGCTTTCCTTAAGACATTTCAAACTTAATTCTTTTTTTCCTCCTTTTTAGCAACGTGCCCATGAGAAGTTGTAAAAAAGGTGAAGCCACAAGCACTCAACTCAGTGATTACTGGCTTATGCTGCAGTAATCACCTGTTCTGTTTAAGATATTAAAGTATCACAACTGTCCTACCTTTTTCTGAACTAAATGGGAAGATCAGACGAGGCAAAAGCCATTCATGATATGACGGATGCTTGTTAGGTGATATGAATGTCAGAACTTAAGCCTTAACTAAATGGTAGTCCTGGGACTGGTGCTGTCATTGAGATAAGCTGTTTGCATAGCATCATGCTATTATCCCCATAAGGCTGATAAAGGTGGGGTCGGACCTTGCCTTGAAGACTGCCAGGCTTAGAGTCTGGGATGACGGGAAGAGGGTCTCAAAAGTCCATGCTGAATGTCCTTTGTCCTGGTGTGACTCATGGTCACAGAATGTCCCAATGGCCAGCCACCACATAGTGTTCTGTACTGACCAGCATGTGGGTGATTGGGAATGGGTAATTTATGTGGTCCACGTGTTATGGCCAAATAATTTTCTACTCAGGTTTAGGCTTTCATCTGCTGCTTCTCTCTGCTGTTGGGGTGGTGGACATATCAGGATTGTGAGCCCCTGGGTGACGGGGTGTATGTGATGGAATTTAAGGGATTCATCATAAGAGTCCTTGGGTAGCTTTCTGTTGGCATGGCCAACACCTCTCTTGAAACCCTAATTGGTTTATATGATACAGACATGGCTTGGGTGGTTGCCATGATTGCTCTCAAGCTTTCTCCCACAAGACACAGCCTGTTCATCTTATTGGGGGCAATAACGCAGCCTGAATGCAGGTAGTGGAAAACCCTGTGCGAATCTGGCCAAATATAGGTAAAAGTTCAGCTTCAAGAATGTCCTGTGGTTGTGATGGCAGTAAAGGAAAGATATCCACTGAGTGCCATCTAGCAATGCTCTTCTGGGTGCTCTTCTGCCTTATTCAGCCTGGCTAGCAGAAAGGGCCCATGGGTAACCTGCTATGACTAGCTTAGTAAGCACTCACTAAGACACTCACATCTCATTCATATCTATCTGTCTGTCTATCTATCCACACACACACACACTTTTGTAACTGCCCTGGGAATGTGAAGTGTGCATTATAAAATTCAGAAGTAAGCTTATAAGGATTAGTAATTGCTTTCTGTTAAATATATTCTGGCGGACAAAAGATTCAAATTAACTTGTTGGTTTTTTGTGTGTGTGTTTTTTGTTCTTACCCCTTTTGCAGGAGTAAAAATGGAAGAATTTCTTCCCTCCGGTTCTAGCCTGAAATGTACAGTTTGCAACTACACCGCAGACTCCGTGATTAACTTCCATCAGCACCTGTTCTCACATCTCACTCAAGCTGCCTTTCGATGCACACACTGCCATTTTGGCTTCCAAACTCAGAGGGAGCTGCAGCAGCACCAAGATCTACATGTCTCTGGCAACAAACTTCAGAGAGAAAGTGATACTGAACACTCTCCAAGTGGCAACGAAGAGACTTTGCAGGCAACTACAGATCTGCTGAACAGGAATGACGGCTCCCAAAGCCAAAAGACAATGCAGACAAAGGATGCAAGTTCTGACACCGAGCTCGACAAATGTGAAAAAAAGACTCCCCTTTTCCTTCCAAATCAGAGGCCAGAAACACAGCCTGTCACAAATAAGCAAAGCTTTTCCTACACAAAAATAAAATCAGAGCCATCTAGCCCAAGGCTTGCGTCCTCCCCAGTCCAGCCTAACATGGGTCCTTCTTTTCCAATGGGACCTTTTCTTTCTCAGTTCGCTTTCCCCCAGGACATCACCGTTGTTCCTCAGGCCTCTGAGATCTTAGCCAAAATGTCCGAGTTGGTCCACCGAAGACTGAGGCACGGAAGTAACAATTATCCCCCCGTCATTTACAGTCCGCTCATGCCAAAAGGAGCTACCTGTTTTGAGTGCAACATAACATTCAACAACCTGGACAACTACTTAGTGCACAAAAAGCATTACTGCAGCAGTCGATGGCAGCAAATGGCAAAGTCGCCAGATTTTGGCAGTGTTTCGGAAAAAATGCCAGAGGCTGTGAGCCCCAACAACGGTCAAAATTCTATCAACATTTTGAGTAGTACGCCTCACACTTCAGACGCAGAGAATCAGCTCCTTCAGGCTTCCTGCATCAACTCCTCCACTGTATTAGACATGATTGGGCCAAACAATAAGGGGCATGAAAAGGACTTCTCCTCACAGGTGAAAAAGCTGGCTAGTGCTGCCAACAGTGATGAGAAAATGAACGGGAAACCTTCCGATAGCAAGAACTCAACGACCACTCCTTTAATTGAAGGAGAAAGTGATCCCAACAAAACCACATGCGAAGCTTGCAATATTACCTTCAGTAGGCATGAAACATATATGGTCCACAAGCAGTATTATTGTGCCACACGTCACGATCCTCCCTTGAAAAGGTCTGCTTCCAACAAAGTGCCTGCCATGCAGAGGACGATGCGCACACGCAAGCGAAGGAAGATGTATGAGATGTGCCTGCCGGAACAAGAGCAGAGGCCACAGCTGGTCCAACAGCGTTTTCTTGAAGTGGCTAATCTCCCCAACCCATGCACATCTTCTCAAGAGCCGACAGATGGCCTTGGCGAGTGCTACCACCCACGCTGCGATATCTTTCCAGGAATAGTCTCAAAGCACTTAGAAACATCGCTGTCCATCAACAAATGCATCCCGGCCTCAAAGTGCGACACGCCACATTCCACCGTTTCTTGCTTGGAGATGGACGTACCTATCGATCTCAGCAAAAAATGCTTGTCCCAGTCTGATAGGACATCTGCTTCCCCCAAAAGGTTGCTGGACTACCACGAATGCACAGTATGCAAGATCAGTTTTAACAAGGTAGAGAATTACCTGGCGCATAAGCAGAATTTCTGCCCCGTCACCGTGCATCAGCGTAACGAAATGGGGCAGCTTGACGGCAAAGTGTTTCAAAACCCAGAAAGCGAACGGAACAGCCCCGAGGTCAGTTACGAACGGAGCATAATCAAATGTGAGAAAAACGGGAGCTCGAAACAGCCTTCTCCCAACGGAAACTTGTTTTCTACGCACTTAGCAACTCTTCAAGGACTTAAGGTCTTCAGTGAAGCTGCCCAGCTCATTGCTACAAAGGAAGAAAACAAACATTTGTTTCTTCCACAATGCCTTTATCCAGGAGCAATAAAGAAAGCTAAAGGAGCAGACCAGCTTTCTCCATATTATGGAATAAAGCCAAGTGATTACATTTCTAGTTCCCTTGCCGTTCACAACAACGATGCAGATCAAAGTACCAATGCAGAGGGTGATTCCCTGAAGGGCCAGACCCCCTCCAATGGGTGCCCAGTCCAGAAGAAAGAGTCTCTGCCGTTGCTGCCAAAAAACAGAGGCATGGTTATAGTGAACGGCGGACTGAAACAGGAGGAAAGGCCTGCGGCAAACCCTCAGCAGGAGAACATTTCCCAGAATACCCAGCAGCATGAAGATGGGCACAAATCTCCATCTTGGGCCTCTGATAACGTTTTAGCTGCCAATGAAAACGTCTCTCCAACCATTCCTGCAGCAGAAGAACAGTTGTCTAGTATAGCAAAAGGCGTGAATGGGTCCACTCCGGCACCCACCAGTGGAAAGTATTGCCGCCTGTGTGATATCCAATTCAACAACCTATCAAACTTTATAACTCATAAGAAGTTTTATTGCTCGTCACACGCAGCAGAACACGTCAAATGAAAGCATTTGGCCCCACCTTTGGTACCTGTGTTTAGCATATTGTTCCATACGAGTCTGAAAGAGAGCTGTTTGTATTACTTCTGGACAATCAGGCTTTAATTCATCATTGCTGAGTTAAAGACTTTAAAGGTGTACTTCCATTACAGTCCATTAGTAAAGTGTATTCTTGGTGCCATTTTCAAAACAATTAATTTATTTTACCAGCAGTATTCATAGCTGTAGTTTATTTTTTATTTAAAAAGAAACAACAACAACTTTATATTAAAGTCATTTGTAATGTTATTGTATAGTTATTGTGTAGCACATATGGTTTGCACTGTATAGTAGATTTTAAAGAAAATAGTCACAAACTATACGGAAAAGCATTTTAGAAATAGCTTCAAAAGCACCTGTGTATCCTGATTTTTTCCCCCTTATATGCTATTGCAGATATATGTAGATGCTAAAATATAACTTGCAAAACGTTTCAACTATGCTGTAAAGTTCGCCTTAAAATTTCAATTTCAATTTTTTTTATTAAAAAGAAGAATTTGGCTCAATTTGCACTTTATATTTTAGCAGATACAGTACCTTAGTCACTAGGCTTTGCATTTGTATGTAGCAGTATGTTTCTGTCTACTTTCTTAACCCGAAACGTCCGTTAAAACGAAGATGGCAATTTCCCCCCTTGTATAGTACTTGTATTTTCTTTTGCTGATGCATCTCTGTCTCGATTTTTAAACCTTTGCTGTTAAATGCAATACTTTATAAAGAATGAACAAAAATTACTGGAAGCAGTATTGTAAGTAATGAGGTCATATCTATCAGTTTTATCTTTTGAAAGGCACAGTCAAAATGAAAACCTTAACTCAATGCTGCAAGTATGAATCTAATTCATTTATAAGATATATTTAAATATAAAAGTAGCAATACTGCAACTGGTGATCACAGAGATAATGTTCTACTTCTGATAGAAATAATTTCTCAACAAATGTTGTTACTATGCATGTATATGGATGGAATAAAATTCCACATCATCGGACTGTTCTGGCAGTAATTCATTCATTTGCAAGGGCTTCTTGGTATATTCATGGGGGTGGGGGTGGAATGTACCAACACAACACATTTGATTGTAGAGGGTCTATGTCCCATGACAGTATCCCATCAAACAACATATAAGGAGGGGGATGAGCAATCTAATGCTGTTCAGGAAAGGAGTATTTCTGGTCCCAGTCACTTAAGCCACGTAATTCACTCAGTGAGTGGTGGACCCCAGGAAATACTCATCTCCCTGAATTGAGTTCCGTTCTCACCAAGGCACACTGAAAGGGTTGTGACACATATACTTGAAGTCAACATGGAACTTCAGTATATCACTGAAAACAGACATAAATAGTGTGCTGGGAACATAGGAAGTTGTCTTATACAAAGTTACACCTTTAGCCAACCTAGCTCAGTTCTGCCCATGCTAGTTCACAGTGGCTTCCCAGCATTTTAAGGAAGCACGTTTCCCCCCAGCCCTACCTAGAGATGCTGGAGATTGAATCGAGAACCTTCTGCATGCAAGACAGCTGGTCTACCAGTGAGCTACAGGTCCTCCCCCCTAATTTGCATCAGCTTGCTTTTGTACCACCTTGCTAAAGCCCAATCCGTGCAAAGCTCAGCAGGTGCACTGAGCACCCACAAACCCAGGAGCACACACCTGTCGGATCTAGAACTCAGCTCAAACTCAGTCAAGGGGTTAATAATGAAATAGGTGGCATAAGCACCATAACCTTAGCAAATTACACACCAATAATTTTCCAGTTTCATTATTGTGGGGAGCAGAGGTGGGAAACCTGACTCCCTCCAGATGTGCCTGGGCTGCAACTGCCACTATCCTGACCATGGGCCATGCTGGCTGCAGCCAATGGGAATTGGAGTCCAGCAACATGTGGGCCACAGTTGAAGCCTTGGGATCTATGACCACTCTTTCCTCTCCTCAGACCTCAGTAAACTGTTCAATTTATTCCATCCTAGACCAGTTTCTTGAATTCTAAGTGTAGCCATCACACACCTTGAAATGGTGACTGCTAACCCAATTTGGATTAACCTAGAAATGGTTTATGGTATTCAAGCCTTTAATAGGCAGCTTCTTTACAGTTTAGGACCACAAAATGGGGCACCGCCATGTACGGAACTTTGTGTATGGCTTTAAAAACCTCCTACGGAAATACGGGTGAATTTGCGGAGTTTATCTAAGAAACAAAACAAAACCATGCGACAACCCTACATTCACAAGGTTCAGTTATATAATGTTACAGCTGGAAGGATAATGGGGAAAATGTAGATCCGAATCTATCAGTAGATCATTGGAGTGATTTGTAGTAAGATTAGCAAGCATTCCGACACCTTTTTTTTAAATAGACCTAGTCCTTCACCTGTTCAGATTAAACTGCTGAAATGAAGAATTTGGGATACCAAGATCAAATTTTTGTGTGGAAGGACTATAAGATCTGTTCAGTTCTGGTAATCAGAACAACTTCCTCCATTCTTCACTGGGCATGAATTTTGCACTAGGCTCTGGTGGGTAGGTCCTGGAGATCTAATAAAAAACCAAAGCAGATTCTGCAGGCCTGAAGTCTGCCCACCTTGTATCATTCCACCTTCCTGGACTGAGATATGAGCCACAGGAACCTGAACCTCAATACAGGAGACTCTGTTATTTGAATTACAGGATACCATCAGACATAAACAGAGGGCAGGAGCAGGTATGGGGTAACCTGCCAATGATGCTTAAAGGACAAGGAATTGGATTTGTGAAATATGAGCAGGTGTTCCAGGTACAAAAACCATGCATTGGAGGGAAAACTAAAAGAAGCCCATTGTTTCTTTGCGGAAAAATTGTTTCAGCCTCTCAACAATCTGGCAAACTGGACTCTGCTATTTAAAGAACAAAGTGTAAAGACACCCACTGCAATTTCCCTTGGGAAAGTGTTCTTAATTCTTGAGCTGCTATCCTTAGTTGTGAACATCTCTGGTGCTGTGCAGGATGGACGAATAGCTTCAGGGGGAAATAACATTTTCCATTCCCACTGGGCCACTGTGTAAGCACCAGCTTAAAATTTATCATGCAATATCCTCTATAAGTGAAGCCAGCTGAGTTTTTAAACTAATGATATTCTTTGCTCCCATGGCTATTCTAGGGTGATTAATCCAGAATTCCACATCTCCAAGGACAGATAGGAAATTTTATAAATGGATAGAATATATCCAATTTTTCTCTGCACCCATTAACTCTCTCATTTTCAGGTTGGGTATGCAAATATTTAATAGCAAGATGAGATTACTGAGATATTGGCATGGAGTTAAGAGCTCTTAAGGGAGAAGAACAAAGAGAAAATGTAGTACATTTATAATCTTTTTCTGTAAAAGACAGGTGTTAGCTATTGTGTGCAGGCCTCACATTTAAAATGAACTAGTTCCTCTCAAGGGAAAGAGAAAGATACAAGTCGGATTTACTTGCTAACAGGATTTGCTTTCAAATTATTGCATTCAGGAAATGAGTTTTGTATGTGGCCATTTCAATTGTTAAAATGGTATTCAGCAAAACCCTAGCAAAAAAATCTTGGTCCTGCCTTAATGTTTCCCTTTGTTCATCATCTTTGACTTTCTACAACCAGTTTCCTTATTCCTGCAACCTCTTAATCGCCCACTGATGTTGGCAGAGGTGACAAAATGGGTGAAAAACGTGTGTGTGACCTGTGTGTGAATATGGGGTTGGGCACACCTACCTTTGGGCACACCCATTGCTCCTGTGGTGCCCCCAGAGGATTGGCCAAAGGTGAACACAACCCTCAGGCCAAAGACAGTGTTAACCACCCTGTGTTCACCTGGCTCCTGCTGGTTCCCCATTCATCTCCACCTCCATCGTTCTGCCCAGACACTGAGGTCCAGCACCGAGGGCCTTCTGGTGGTTCCCTCACTGCGAGAAGCCAAGTTACAGGGAACCAGGCGGAGGGCCTTCTCGGTAGTGGCACCCATCCTGTGGAACGCCCTCCCACCAGATGTCAAACCAAACTTTTAGAAGACATCTGAAGGCAGCCCTGTTTAGCGAAGCTTTTAATGTTTAATAGGTTATTGTATTTTAGTGTTCTGTTGGAAGCCGACCAGAGCGGCTGGGGAGACCCAGCCAGATGGGCAGGGTATAAATAAATTATTATTATTATTATTATTATTATTATTATTATTATTATTATTATTATTATTAAAACAGCGAACCCCTTTAGCAGTTGCTTGTATTAGCTCCAAGGGAATTGGCAATCCAATAAAAGATGTGCCATCATTGACTTGTGTCTGTTGTTCTCCGAGACTAATATATTATCAACGATAAGAAGCACATTGGTGGGTGGCAATCAGCCATGAAACATCAAAATGGTTCCATTTCATAAGAGTCCAGTATGCAAATAAGGTGGGTGAGAAAGAGCAATAAGTGGTGATGCTGTCTCTGAGTATCTAGGTACAGGGTCTGAGTACGACCCTCTTTTCCTCTCTGCCTAGGTCTTCAGACTCCCAAGCCCACACTCCCACCTTTACCCACTTTCTGCAGACTGCACTTCTCACATGCCCTGCTAGCCGCTCCCTGTGAGTGCATTTGGCTGTCTGGAATACGTCCTTGAACTATGACTTATGCCTCTTGCATTCTTGGATGGAAGATGGAGAACTGGGTGTGCAGAAACCTCTGACTTTTGCTAGACTGGCATGTAGCCCATCTTACAACATTGGTTGCTGGTGCCTACTGGGACCCATAGGGTCAAAGGCAGGGAGACCAACAGGAGCCAATGGCTGGTGGAGCTAATTCTAGCCTTGATCCCATCTTGCTGAGTTCTACAAGGGGCAACTTCAAGACGGAGGAGGAGAAGGAGGAAGCCGACAACCAGTGCTACATCCTAGTCCTTGTACAAGTAGGAAGGCATTCAAGCAGGGGGGCTGGCTGAGGGCAGACTGAGTGTGGTGGGGCAGAGACCCATTTGCTATAATGGACCAACCTCCACTGCTGAACAAAGGTAAGAAGCAGCAGCACATCTGTGCCTCTGGGCCATGCCCTCCACTGCCATGCAGCCCCCAGAAGGTTGTCCATGATGGATGAAAGAAAGGTCCCCACCTCTGGTCTAGGAATACAAACGCAGGAATTAACACGGATGGGTTATATCTTAGCATCTTTAACCCTCCCAATGTTCTTGCAGTCCGTTCTGGTTAAAGAGCGATAAAGACATGCAATTATTTCAGCACACTTAACAGGTGAAGCGGAGATTCTGATCTGCACTAATTATTGTAGGGATGCAACCAGGGAATGGTCTGCAATCCAGATTAATTAAAACCAAGTGCAAAAACACAGGGAACTGGATGTAGGGTGGCACGGAGAAGGAGGAAAAGGGACGGGGATCCTGCAGATTTAACAGAAGAGAAAATTCTACCAGGTGTCGCTTGTCATGCATGACACCTGCCGAAATCCCACAACTATGAAACGTGCAGGAGGCTGTGTCATCACCCTAATGAGATGTTCTGTGTGCGTTTTTGGTGGAGCCAGATTGTTACATGACAAAGATGTAATAGTCATCTGGATTATTATTATTTTTTAAAATGTAAAAGAAAACCACAGGAAGAATCACACCTGAATGCCAGAAGAGTGCGGAGAGACTGGTTAATATGGTCCCTTGCAGCTGAGTCTCCACCCCCTCCTCTGCCGCAATATGAAACTCATGCTTTCCCATGGACTGGATAAGCAGCTGAGGAGAGGATTTTGCATTGAGAAACAGCCAAAGGAGAAACCAGTCCTCTCACCCACTGTTTCTTTTTGCAAACTCTCAGCCCCTTG
This sequence comes from Podarcis melisellensis, assembly GCF_964234715.1. NCBI lineage: Eukaryota > Metazoa > Chordata > Lepidosauria > Squamata > Lacertidae > Podarcis > Podarcis melisellensis. Next base: position 21,085,551 of record NC_138539.1, on the reverse strand, counting down.
ATGCTGCTGTTCATTAAAACATAAAAAAGTTGGCTACACACGTCTGCCATGTAATATTGTAATATGACCCTAATAAGCATATTTTTTAAAATAAAAAACCAACATGACAGCTAGATTGAATTTAATAAACAGCTGCTTTATTATTACAGAGGAGGGGAAGAATGGTAATCCATTTGCAGTGCAATCCTAACCATGTCTACTCAGAAGTAATACCAGTGAATTACAGGGCTTGCTTCTAGGTAAATGGAGTTTGGACTACAGCCTTCAATGCAAATTATCATCCAGCCAAACCAGTAAAATAAACCTTCACGAAGCTAAATTTCATATACATGTTGTATTGGGGCTTTTAAAAATTTGAGGAGGGGATAGTTGCTCCCTTTGAACTACAAACACCTGCTGTTCTTCAGTGGATATTCACCCCACGTAAATAGGGAACAAGCTTATTAATATTGGTTTCCTTCAAATGTGATGAGGAAAAAACTGATTTAAAGAGGCCAGTTTAATTAGGTTTGCCCTATTTCAAAAAGTGAAAATCAACAAAATGTGTTGATTTTTTTTGGCAAAGTTGTTTAATGCCGCCTTCTATTAAAAACAAGACTTCAAGAACACATGCAGGAAGGTTTTTGGTTTTCTACCAATCACTCTAATATATTAATTTTATTTTAAACTGGATGTATTTATTTATTTAGAATGATCATAACTGAAAAGCACATCAGGTGGTTTCTGCCCAATCCCCTGCACACACACAAACTCTCAGGAGGGAACTTTACCCTGAGGTAAAATCCTCACAACTCCTTTTGAAATATCTCTGTTTTTGGAAGTGGCTTCAATGTCATGTGTTCCCTTCAGCTTTTCCAGAAAACCATCCCCACCTACTAAACATGTCAGTTTGAGCTGGGAAGCAGGTTAACCTCCAGTGATTTTGTGACAAACTGAAGAGCTAAATAGAGGAGGGACTGTCAGAAGGGACATTAGCGTATTTGTAACATAATGATCTTACAAAGGATACTAGAAATGTTTCTTTAAACAGCTGAAGAACAACCAATAGCCAGCACTTGCCTATCTGTCTCACTAGTCTGAGGATAAGCAGCTGACAACTTCGAGGTTTGGGGGGGACATCATGCCAGCAATGGAATGCTAACAGTGAAACTTCTGTGAGGGAAGTGAAAGGTCAGTTTACGCAGAAAGGCTCAGGCTGTAATGAAATGCTTACTTGCCTGAGATTTAAGCCCCTTGATATGCGGAGGATCGGGTTTGAAAGATAGCTGCAGCTGAGGAGGAAAGACGGTAGAACAGTTAGCAGAAGTCTGGAGGAAGGAAATAAGTCCAAACTGAGAGTTCACACTGAAGGAGAATGCATGGTGGGAATGCACAAGTCCAATGCAATGGTTTAGTATTACAGGGTTAGGGAGGCCAGCTGTTAGATCTGCTATACATCCCTCCCATTTTTATATACTGTAGGTTTCTGAAGATCTGTTTGTCTGATAGCTAAGCGATTCAGTTCTTTATGCTTAAGCCAAGAAATTGTTTCTATAACTACATTTAGCACTAATAGTCACATTAATGGCTCGAGACTACTGAGGAAGCCCAGAAAACTGTGCTCAGGGAATGGGCTATCAGCCAACCCCAATAAATTGGCCCTGTCAGAGGAGAAATAGCAGCTCTTCAACTTTATGGACTGCTAGGGCGAAACGGGGATAGAACGCTGGCACCCCGTCTTCCATCTGCACTTCACAGTTGCCAGGATCATAGTTGAACTTACCTACCTTCTTCTTGAACTTACCTAAAAAACAAGAAAAAACAAAAATTGAGTCAAGAAGTTGTAAGAACTTAGTAAAATCTGACACTGCAAGTTAAAAAGCTTTTAAGTTTTCATGGCACTTTGTAAGTAGCTGTCTTGTTCTCACAAATCCGATAAATGGTGAAAAATTGTTTTTGAACAAGAATATTAATTGATTGAATAATTGTCGCCTATGTGCTGTACGGATTGCACAATCATTATTAACGGCTCAGGTTGTATTTCTTCAGCAATGTTAACAGGAGTGGCAACACTATCCATACAGTTCAATGGGAAATGCACCTTTAGAGTGAATGGGCGGGGGGCACTTCAGAGGCCTCCCTTGTATTATATCCATTTTGCTTCATGACAGGTTAAAATAAACAGTATGATGCTGTCCATGTTTACTCAGGACAGGAGTAAGCACCTCTGAGTCCAATAAGACTTATTCCCATGTAAAAATGCATAGATGAAATCCTCAGGCTGCAACTAGAGAATACAGTAGACACACACCTGCTGCTCCATATCTCTTCTGCACCTTGCATTATGTAGTGATACAAAACACAAAAAGTGATGCAAGTATTGTGTGCTTCCTAACAGCCACAGCAGCCCACTTCATTGGCTACCATTTTCAGGGGAGGGAAAACTTGCAACACGATGTCCTTATAACGCATGACCTACATAACAGACAAGCAAAAACACTAGGGAGGGTTAAAAGCAAAGAGGTGGCTGTTGTGGCCCAGAAGGTTGTGTAGCCTGGGAGGAGTCAGATAGGGAGGTCTGGGGGGGGGGCTGCATTTGGACCTCTGGCCTGGGGCTCCCCATCTCTTACCTTCACCAATACCCCTCATGAGGCTCTGCCATTAGAAGCTTAGGTTATTAGGTTAGCTGGAGGTTATCAGCAGAAGGAAGTAAACTCCTAAACACCACTGAAATAGCTATACTAACAGTGGCACATATTGTCCTTATGGGTCTATCCTAAAAATATGTCTCCTCCCGTCTCTGTTTTTATTTTGCACTTCTCTGACAAGCCGCATCAGTTGAAAATCACAGTTATCCATACATAATTCCCATGACGACCTTCCTCAGGCCACAAGAAATGGAAATCACTCTCCTAAGTAGCCCTATTAAAGTAGAGTCCTTTTTCAAACGGTTAAAAAGCCAGGGTTTTGTTTCGGGTTTCTTTGCCAATAACCAATGGGAAGGAGAATTGTAAGTCTTCTCTCTCCCCCCCCCCCTTTTTCTTGTCCCATAAGGTGAAAAAGTAAAAATAAATAAAACGAAAATGAAATGTGGTGTTACTTTGTCCCTGTAGCATTTGCAAGTTATTCTGGCATTGCCCTCATAAAGATACAGTTCAGGCTTCTGAGCTGATATCGAAAGGCAGAGTTCAAGCACATTTTATAGACGTTTGGAGCAATCAGCAGCAGTTGAATGAGAGATGTGATCCAGTCGCTGATAAAACCGAAATGATTTGTTTCATTACAGTAAACATTTTGATGCAAATGGTTAGCATTCTGGAAGCGCGAACAACGCAGCTATCAGAAGCCGGAGTGAAGTTAATACCACCGCGTGTACCAAAGACCATTCTCACTTCTTTCTTGGAGGGAATTACCTACTTCATCTTACAAATTCCCCATAAAAATTCAGGTCAGGCGTTGAGGACCTTGGCTAATACCAACACACCTCCCATTGAAATGAATCATGGACTCACTCGCTTCAATTGCAGCTTTTAAAAAAACGCCAAAAGAGTCTTCTTGACCTTTCAGAGGATTCTATTACATTTATATACTCTGCAAACCACACATTCTGTGTTTGACATTGCCTGCTTTTCATTGTGCAACTGTTGTCTTCTTATGTAAATCAGTGAGAAACAACACCAGCTAGGCTGGAGTCCCCTTCAGTCATAGGCACTCCCAAACAGCCCAGGTGATGCATTCAGGTACCCAAAGCTTTCTGCACATAATTCTCACACCAGCAGAGGACAGGTGTAGGGAAACCTGCCCTGATCTGCGACAATTACATTCATTAATAAGCTTGCCAACCGTCTCCGGGGACAGCTCCATAAAAGAACAAACCATGGTTACATGCCATCGTTCGTCTGAAGCAAGAGAAAATAATGAACCTGGGTGTGGATGACACACAAAGCCAAACCATGGCTTAGCTCACAGCAGCACAGCAGCAAGAAGACCAGTGGAAGAGCCACAACCTCCTCCCTAGGAACTGTCATGTTTTGGCTAGAGTAATATATGAACCAGGCCAATAGCTGAACATAATTCTAAACCATGGTGTAGTGAAGCATAAAGCAAGCCTCATGCCTTTCTGAAGGCTCTCCTTCCCCTCCCACAAGGATGAGAGTTCAGAAGCTTCACTGCAGCTTTTAGTTAATCACAGCTTGCCATGTTGCCCGAACCAGGAATTGTGGTCAATATTAACAATGGTTAGTTTAACAGACATTTGCATTGGCTCGTTTTACATTCATCATAGTAAATAATGACGCAACACACTGTGGTTAACAAAAAGAAAAAGCTGAAGCCATAGTTAAGGAAGCAGCCTGTCAGGGAACTGCCATTGGAACGAGAGGAGGAGGCGAGGCTCCACGACGATGCTGGAGAGGGGCCAAGTAGGGAGAGAGGCAGGTCTCCTGTTGGGGAAGAAAATCAGCGCAACACCAGGGATGGAGGGGGGCCAATGGGGGAAGCAGAGAGCAGGCTCAGAGACTCTTCACTGGACACCAGCGGGGAGAGCACAGGTCTTCCGCTACCCACGCCCTCCCTGCGCAGAAGACTTCCGCGCAGGGAGAGTAGGAGGAGACTGGGCGTCAAACAACTTTTATGTTGGAAAAGGTTTAAGAAACGCCCACTGTCGGATTCTGCCAGCGACTGAACAGCTACGAAGTGAGGGGCTGTCCAGCCAGGAAAGGTTTAACCAGGCCACCTAGCCAGGAGTGGCGGAAACTTACGCACGAGCAACCCCATATAACCATTACACAGTCCAAACTTCTAAATGCTAAAATTCTGTGGGTGTGGTTTCTACCACATCCACAGTCCACCACTTGTGCCATCCAAAGTAGAAGTTGAAGGGCAGGGAGGAAAGGCCTTTACTCTTCCAGCTCCCGGGCTATTGTAGTTTCAGAGGCCTAAATTGTGATAAAGAGGTCCTCTGCTGTCACATGATGACAGCAAGACTGACCCAAAATCCTGTGGATCTTGGGCCATGCCAGTGCTTCCCCTGAAACACCCTGTTTCGGGAGTTTTTGCAGGATACTCCCCGCTCACTGGTGATAGCTTCCTTTTGCCTGCCATTGGGTAGGCTCCACTGGGTTTCAATGCAGCAGTGGCAACAGCTGAGGTGCCCCACTGCCAGAGGCCAGAAGATCCAGGCAGGACTGGGCAGAAGGACACCTTTGCCTCATCCAAACCTGTTCCAGCATGGCGGCTCAGGGGCTAAGATTGCTCCATTAGCATTATGTCTGAATGCAAGCAGTATGGCGCTAGCTTTAATATTAGAATGGCTTTTTATTTTGAGGAACAAAAGGAAGGGAGGCTGGTCTTGGCAAATATCTTAGCACAGAGAAGAATTTCTCCTCTTTTTCCGACCAGTGATTTGCTAGTGGGCCTTGGCAGTCGAGTAATTGGAATGCCTGAATCATTGGCTGGCAAGCGACTGTAATAATGGCGGGTGGGGTTATGCTAAGAGACGCTCCTGATTACTGAGGGATGTTCCAGTCAACGGTTTGTTTTTAAACTAAATGACAAAGGGATTTGATCACACTACCTATCAATCAAGCAATTCAGTGGACAGATTTATACTGCTAAATTTGCATTTTCCCCCCCTCTCTCCTTAATCTGACTTTTATCTTTTGAGAATGGCGTTGGACGTATATGGTTATCCTGAAATGAATATTTTGTTTATGTATATGGATTCTTCAGATTGCCCACATTAGCGACTCTTAACCTTTAGACTGATCTATAAACATGTAAGAATAAATGTCAGCATTCATTTGTCATCTTGCAGTAAACTGTCAGGACTCGTTTCTCAGCTCGAATGGAGTATCTGCTTAAGGATTTGTGCTGGGCTTCATAATAAAAGCAGATAAACATCCACGCAACTCATCACGAAAACTCAATACCAACCGTATACACCCTATTAGCACCTTAATGCACATTTCAGGTTACATCTCGCAGAAATCAAATGGATTCAGTAGAACTTGTTGCTGGAAAATGTGTGCATGACTCACTCCAGAAATGGTAACAAGTAGTACATCATCAGGGAAAGAAAAACACGGGGGTCCCATAGTATACACTCAGCAATGGTAGGACAAGTTGCCACAATTTAAAAGCAACCATTTTGGTCATTCATTCGTTTTAAAAATGTATAGCCCATCCTTCACTGGTACAGATTCCAGCATAGAAACCAAATATGGGAAGCTGTCTTATTCCATTGGCTCATCTAGATTAGTATTGTCTACAGTGACTGGCCGCTCCTCTCCAGGATTTCAGGCAGAGATTTCTCCCAAGTGTACCCAGAGATGCTGGGGATTGAACTGTGCACCTTTTGCATGCAGGTGCTGTGTGGCTGAGCTGCAGCCCTTAAGCATTCCAGAGTGGGTTACAAGGTAAAGGAGCCCTGGACGGTTAAGTCCAGTCAAAGGCAACTACAGGGTTACGGCGCTCATCTCGCTTTCAGGCCGGCGTTTGTCTGCAGACAGCTTTCCAGGTCATGTGGCCAGCATGACTAAACTGCTTCTGGTGCAATGGAACACCATGACGGAAACCAGAGCACACGGAAACACCATTTACCTTCCCGCCGCAGTGGTACCTATTTATCTACTTGCACTGGTGTGCTTTCAAACTACTAGGTTGACAGGAGCTGGGACCAAGCAATGGGAGCTCACCCCGTCGTGGGGATTTGAACCACTGACCTTCTGATCGCCAAGCCCAAGAGGCTCAGTGGTTTAGACCACAGTGCCACCCGCTGAGCTGCGGCCCTTAAGCATTCTAGAGTGGGTTACAGCATAAAAGAGATTATATATTTTTTAAAAAGAGCAAAACAATTTTTTTAAAAATCCCTGCTGGTTGGTGGCCAGGGTCTGGATTGCTCCCTAACAAATGCCAGTGTGTTACGGTATTAGGCCTCATCTGGTCGCAATGGGTGTTCTACCTCCAGCTTGGCTCAGCAATCATCCTGCACCCCTCTTCTGCCCTGGTTGCTGTGCCCAGCACAACTAGAGATGTGGCTCTGCTGCCCTGTGAAGCCATGCCTGCCAGCAGGCAGGGTTTAGATTACCTCCTAACATTGTACATACAGATGCACAAATATTAACACTGCACAGGCGTGTCTGCATATAGCATTGTTGTTGGCTTCCGTCAACATGGGGTGCATGTCTAGGTGTGAAGTCAAGCTGCTGCATTATCAGCGCCAAAGTGTCCTCCCCGGGGTGTAAGCCTGGACAGTGTGTAGGGAGGTCCTGGGTTGCCTGGATGACAAGACCTCATTGAGGTAGTCCAAAGGAAAGTGGACATTTCTGCGATTTACATCTAGACGCTGTTTACGAGGGCTGAACACTGGCTATGTCTGGGAAATTCATTTCAGATCATTGCAGAGTAATATAAATGAGTGATCCTTCATGGATCACTGCCTTGCCATGGCGAAGGGGATTGAATAACTCAGAGAAGCTATGAGCTATGCTGTACAGGGCTACCCAAGATGGACAGGTCATAGTGGAGAGTTTTGACCAAACGTGATCCACCTGGAGCAGGAACCAGCAAGCCACTCCAGTATCCTTGCCAAGAAAACTCCATGGACAAAGGCAACAGGCATATAACTAAAGATTGAGGGCACAAGGAGAAGAGGACGACTGAGGACAAGATGGTTGGGTAGTGTTCTCGAAGCTACCAGCATGAGTTTGACCAAACTGCGGAAAGCAGTGGAAGACAGGAGTGCCTGGTGTGCTCTGGTCCATGGGGTCACAAAGGGTTGGACACCACTAAACAACAAATAAACGAGGAGGAATGAAGGATGCCCCCTGTGCCCCAGAGATAGGAACGTGTCAGAAGGGAGATGAGCCCTAGGGGAGGTGTGTGGCCGGCTAGAAAGGGAATGTGTCGGGACCAAGACATCTAAAATGACACACATGAAGGGATGGGCAGACAGATTTCCAGTCCGCAATCACTGAACATGGCATTCTTTCTAGGAAGAGGGGAAAGCTCTAGCCAAAGTTTTACAAAGAGCACAAATGGAGGGACTTTTTTTTTTTTACAATTAACTGAGTACCCTAGATCTTAATGTGGCACTCATGGTCTTGGGCAGATTAGTGTGAAATTTAATTTCTGCTAATCTGCCCAAGACCAGGGAAGCACAAAATATTCTCTGTGCAGTGTTTACCCACTTTTCCGAATATAGATATATGCATGAGCAACAAATCATGCAGCTTCAGGTTTACTAGAGTGAATATATATAGTCACATTAGGCATGGATTGAAACGCTTCTTTTTTTGTGAAATAGTAACAAGACTTCGACCGTTAGCAGAATATATATATATATATATATATATATATATATATATATATATATATATATATATATAAAATTAATAGAAAATAAGTTTAGATACCCCCTCATGTAATGCCTCCCCTCAAGAGCTTATTTTAACTTGAGGTCTTAAGACAAATTCAGGAGAAATAGGTTTATCTACACTGACTGGTAAATGGAATCTCCTTGGCCAGTGTTGGGTGACGCCAGGGCTCAGTGGGCTTGTCTACCTTCCCACATGATGCAGTGGCACTCATTTGAAGTGGCCAAAAGCCAAGCAACCACCAGTGATATAGGAGAGGCCTTTTTGGGGGCCAGTGGGCACATTTGGACTATTGAAAAAGTTCTGTGGGTACCAGTCACAAAATGGCTGCCTTGGGGTGTGGGTGTGACATAACACAAAATGGCTGCCACACATGAAAAGTAGCCAAAGTAAAAAGCAGAGGAGGCATTATTTCAAATAAACGAAACAAATAAACAGTCACTGGAACAAAACTGTTCACTGCAACTCAGGGCAGTATGGGGTGAAACATACTCCTTCAGGTACCTGAAATCTAAAACATCCAAGAACCAGCTTGAAAAGGGGGCATAGAGGGAGAGAGAGAAAGTTCTGTTTCTGCTGAACCTCTGCCACATATGAAAGAGCAGAAAAGGAGACAGCAACACAAAAGGTGTGCCCACCCATCAATACAGAACAGATAAGAGAATAGGTGTCCAATTCTTACATCAAATTAAATATAGGCATGTTTAAGAGTGTATTCTCAGCTGAACCTGGACATTGGTGTTCCTTTAACTAAAAAGGGTGCAATGCTAGCTTGCATGAAAAAATAAAGTTTGATTACGCAAGCAGGGTCTTAACCCATCAGTGAATCAGTAACTGTTTCTTGAATGAAATTCTGATAAAAAAGTTACTACAGCAAAACACTAGTTTGTCCTTAATTCAATTGCAAGCAGTTTGTTCACCAGTAAAATAAAAGCAGAGAACGGCTGAGACAGTGATAAAAGGATACATGGGTCCAGAGACGGTTAGCAGTTATGTTGGCAATCCCGGTCCATGTAGAAACAGGGGCTGCCCAGTTGCTTCCAAGAATATTATGGGTTAGATTGATGTTGAGTGCCAAAGCTGGGCTTGAGTGCTTTTCCATTAAGTGCCTGGCAGTTCTCTACCTTGACTTTCCTATCCAGGAACAATTTGCCCCCCAATTCTCTCGTTCAGTATAGTCAAGCAAAGTGTTGTGAAAGCTTTCTGAATGGCAGCGGAGATGTTCTATGTGAATAAACAGGTGTCCCCACACCCACTCCAGATTTCTGAACAATGTGGATATTTCCAGGAAGGCATGCTCCAAATTGGCCCACTGAAAACATGGTGGGATTTTATTTAGCAGCTACTAAACTGTTATGGGGTCCCGTCCTAAAACCACGTTCCAACTGGTTGGCGTTGCTTCAGATAAAGAATTCAGCCTACTTGGATTGGAAGCAGGGGCTTGCTTCATGTTGGACCTTATAGGTAGAAAACCAGCTCCGCTCATTCATAGGTAATCCACAGAACCGAGCTGTGACTTGAGACAATCACGGCGATGGGATAATAACATTGTGAGAAGTTACTTACGTGGACTTACAATGAGACAAGGAGACACCGAGATAAGGTCTATTACTTCCCTTTTATTTTAACGCGTTTGCAAAGGCGGGCTCCCCGTCCCAGGGTGGTACGAAGAGCCCCGAACAATGGACGGGCAAGTGTATTTATCCCTATTGCTGCCGCCCTTCATTCGAAGCTTGGCTTACAATCTATCTAATCATCAAAGACATGGTACTAATACATCATCCATTCTACACTCTCTAAACCTAACCTTATTTAGAGACTCTTTCTACTTCCTTATCTTGTTGACCTGGCTCCCCTGCAGCCAAACCCAACGCTGGAATTTACAACAGCCCAACGCTGGAATTTACAACTGAGTTCGAGGCACACCTTTTTTACTCCTTCTCACACATTGTTTGCATTCAGACTGTGTCAAATGCAGATTTCAGTTCTGGCTGCTGCTACAGCAGTAGTTGTGGCTGAATTAGAGTCCACACCCCACACCCGTTAATCATGTGCTGTCTGACAAACTGACAAACTGTCAGTTGCTTTTAAAATTATGCCCATTTTCTGGTTGTACTTTCATGTAAAACTAGCAGTCACCGCTTCTGCAGGTTGGCAATGCTAGGGCAAAGCAGATAAAGGTATATATTTATAGGGTGGCCTGCCCGATCTTAAAGTTTCTAGGTGGGTACCATACTTAGGGTTGTATGCATCATTACACCAGTGCAGGGGCCGCCAAACTTTTTGGATCACCGGGAACATTTTGAATTTTGACAAAGTGCTGTGGACATCAGTCAAAAAACATCTGCCATGGGAGCATGGCATAACACAACATGTAATTCATGAGAATGTTTTAATATTTGTTATGTATTATGCTACCCTACTTTTTTTTTTGGTAAACTACCCTGTGACCAGGTGTAGCTATAAAAGTATGTACCCTGGGAACATTGTATAACCTGCAAAATTTGGCTCTATGAATTTTGCAGAAACCAACCTAGTTGCGCATGGTCCCTAGTGAAGTAGAAATCCGGGTTTGTTAGGTAATAGGGCACTTTTTTTTTAAGCATGCTTTCTGGGGCACATCTGCACCATGCACTTAAAGCAAACCAAAGGGTCGTCGTTTACCTCTCAAACAGCTACAATTCCCAGCACCCTTAACACACTACAGTTCCCAAGATTAAGGGGGGGGAGAGAGCCTTGTGGTTTATATATGTGGTGTGGTTTGGATGTGAACAGACAGAGCTAGAAAGTGCAACATTTGGTCAAACAAACTGTAGGTTTTTTTGGGTGCCTTTCCCACAAGATGACTCCTAAACAGAAATGAAATGACATTCAAAAAAGTGTAACCTCTGCGGTATAAGCAAATTGTAAAAGCTTTTTCTAAAATCTTGCCCTCTGTCGCTGAAGGGATACGGGGATTCCTGGTGCCGCAACCTATTATTATACACAGGCATTGGGGAACGGTCCCCAAGCACAGCATGCAACTAATCTATGAACTGCACATAATTTATAGTCAGAGGGAAAGCTATGGTCAATTTCCTTTGCCCATCAAACCTTCCCCCCTCCCTGTGAGTTTCTACTTAGGGAAAACTCAGTTGCCGTGAGAATTCCGCTGTATGATATGTGAAGGTTTAATTTGATATGAAGAAACCCAAAATGCATAAAAAGGAGATGGCCATTAATATTACACATATTAGTGAATACTTACTCTACTGATAAATTGCTCTGTCAAGGCTGACTTCTGTGCAGGACTGAAAAGCTTGAAACTTTAAGGCTCAACCAGGGACAGCAGAGACTCTGGTGGCTGACTTGGGTGATTAAAGGTGCTCTTCTTTCTTTCACTCCTTCTAATTCTTCATGTGGTATTTGTTTGCAGAATTTAGGGTCCATTGATGCATTGCAGAGGTCATAAAGAACAGAAGTAGGCAGTGTACTGCCCTGTAGATGTAACCTCTCATGCGCCCCTGAGCATTGGCCATGCTGACTGGGACATGAGTCCAGCAACTTCTGGTGGAAGCACCGCACTGGACAAGTGGGAACAGAACGAGAGAAAGGTGGCCGGTGTCATATTTTATATGCTGTTTGGTTATATTTTGGGGGTTGGCATTTTAAGAGCCAATATTTGCACAGTTCAAATGCTACATGATTCCTGAAATCCCTTCTTTAAATAGTTTAAAAATCCAGCCTGACACCTGTACTTAAAAGCCTATTAGAAGAGCAAAATGGGAGTGGGTCTTTATGAAGGGTATTCCACAAAGACGGGGCTACCATTGAAAAGGCCCTGTGTCATGTACCAGATGTTCTGATTGGCCGTGGTGGTGAGCCTGCAAGTGACAGCTCTGCACCAGATTGCTTGGTCAGGCGGGTTGATACCAGTAATCCTTCAAGTAACCTGGCCCCAAACTGTTTAAGGTTTTAAAGGTAGCTCTTGAAGGTAGCACCGGCACTTTGTAGAAAAGCACCAGCAACCAGTGTAGCTGCTACAGAATAGATGTTATATGCCTAGATCACTGCTCTCCCAAGCAACTGGGGATGGGAACGAAATTCAATTCAAGTTTTAAAGGCAAACCTGCCTACTTTTCAATGCGTGACCTGAAACACAAGATGTCCTTCAAAGTTCCACCTTCTCCAAATTTTGTGATGCAGTTTTGCAGCCTCATGAAATGCATATACAATTGCTTATACAAATGGCATATACCAGCCTCTACAGGAGGCTAGTAAAAATAAAATAAAATGCATACTGATAGTTTCCATTAGCTTATTGACAAGGCACAAGCAATACCATTTTGTACAGATGTTCTTCATGAAAGGGAGAAACACTTCAGTCATTTTTATTCTTATTTCCAAGGGCCCAACAGCTTGATCACATGTTGAGTATGTCACCTTATTCAATCATGAAACTCTACCTCTACAACACAGGGTTGTTGTGAGGATAAAATGAGGGTGGGGACCATGTACACACCCTTGAGTTATGGGGGTGGGGGGAGGTGGAATATAATTTTCACTACAAAGTAAGTCCCACTATGCTCAGGTACGCCTAGGATTACAGCATAAAATTCTTAATTTATTCCATATCACTTTAGCTTTTGCTTTTTCAATAAGGGCTTCAGTCAAACAAATGTAAAACAACAAACTGGCTATACTGTTCATTTCCCCCCCAACCAATAATGGGCTATTCTTGCTACCCCTGGGTCTTCTCAAGCAGTATGTTGAGGTGTGCCGATTCTGAAGGTGTTCTCAGCCATTTGAGAAGGGTCATCATCACACAGAAGATTGATCTGAAAAAACAGCACCAGGCCCCGTCTTGGTTCATTTCTTCATAAGCAAACCTCTTTCGGGACTGAGGGCTTGTTTAATAGGGACCTTGCCTTTAAACTAGCAGCCTCTGGTCTCCCATGTACAAGCAACATGCCCTGCCAACAAGTTTTAAGGCCAACTATAGTTAGATTTTTCATTTAAATTTTGGCACAGTCCAAAGTCACTCCTTTTACTTCCAAGCGCTGTTGCCATTGTATTAAAAAAAAAAAAAAGGAAGTAAATTTGCTGCAGAGTTATTTACTGCCCAGAAAATCCAGCTGAAACCTTCGACTGCCAAATTTGAGGATTCACTGTTGGGCCAGGGACTTTAAATAGCTTTTGCTACTGAGGATTTTCTGCTGTCTAGAAGGGGAAGAGAGAAAAAAAGAACCACCCTCCGAAAAAGCATGATAAAGCTTCAGTTTGAAGGATTGGACATGGATTGTTAGAAACTGAAAATTGCCACTTCTGGTGTGGTTACTACCTACCCGGCTTTTACGATTGGATCATCTGTCTTTAAGTCTAGATTTGGTTGCCTGGTGTCAAGGATAAATAAAACTAATTTTGATCTCTCAAGTGACACAGAAAGGAAGAGAGGCTTCTTCTTTAATATGCAGTCTGCTTTTTCACTCTTTCTCAGCCGGGCCACTGCACAGTCTTGGTGCAGTGGGATTCAGGTAGCTGAGCAGAGCAAGGTAAGGAAGATGAGGCAGAAACAGAGAAGCCGTCAGCAGCCAAGGTGAGTGGGCTGGTGAGCCAGCAGACCATGCAAGTCAAACCCTGAAAGGGCAAGTTTTGAAGGTCGCTTAGAAGTTGCTCAGATAGTAAGGAAGAATATATGGGTAATGGAGGGCAGAAATTTCACCACAATGAAACTGGAGGCAAATTTTACAAGTTCCTCCTCAGGTAAAACATAGGGAGAGAGGGAGGAAGGACTGATAAAACTGCCAGTGTTGTGTTTCTAGAAGATGAGGTACCAGAACTCACCATGAACGCCTCCCTCTTCTCTTATAATGGCAATGGTTCCTACCTGAGAGGGGATGGAACAGAGTTCCGATGAGTTTCAGCTGGAAAAAAGCCTGCTCACTGAATTCCACCTGAAGGAAAATTTGCAAAAATTCAGGACTTACTTCCTCCAATGAAGTGCTGTAGTTCAATGGTACAGCACCATTGTATGCAGAAGGATCAAATCCTGGCATTGCCAGGCAGGGCTGTGAAATAATCTTGTATGGAAACCATGGAGAGCCACTGATAGTCAGTGCGGACAATACTGAGATAGATGGGGTGGTATTCTGACTACTTATAAGGCAGCTGCCTAATAATAATCCTATGGGGGTGGGAAGGGGCTTTAGAAGGAAGAGGAAATGGAGGCTTCCCTAACCTGGTGCCTCCCAGATGTTCTGGACTACAAATCTCATCATCCCTTACCGCTGGTTTTGCTGGCTGGGGCTGATGGTGGGAACACACTGGTGAAGCAAAAAGCCCTGCAGCCAGCAGGATTGAACCCTCCGCTCATCAGCAGGTGGGCAGAGGGTTTGATCCCGCTGAGTGCTGCTTTGCCAGATTGTTCCCCAAAGGGAATGCAATGGTGAAGAAGACCCCTGCCGTTCAACTTTGACAGGTGGACAGGACTGGCAACCTAGCTGCCAAAAGTTGGCCCCTGGGGGAGTTCAGGATCTGGACCACTGGGCCAAAATGTTTCCTTACCCCAGTTTTTTGGGGCAAAGACCATAACCTAAAGGCAGAGCACATGCCTTTGCAAGCAAAGGACCCCAGTTTCAGCTGCTGGCATAGAATGACCTTTGGCCTAATTCACCAGGTTCCTTCTTATGTCCTTATTATCAGAATGGGGCAAATCTCAGCTCAAAATCCCAGAGAGCTGCTGCCAGGTTGTCTAGACCAGGGTTTCTGAAACTTGGGCCTCTAGCAGTTTTTGGACTACAATTCCCACCACCCGATCTGGTGGAACGCTCTGTCACTAGAGACTAGGGCCCTGCGGGACTTGACATCTTTCCGCAGGGCCTGCAAGACAGAGCTGTTCCACCAGGCCTTTGGCCAGGGCACAGCCTGACTCCCTCCCTCGGCAATCTTCGTGGAGCTCTGGCACAATGGTTGCCAGTGGCTTGATTTGAATCAATTTTACAATGAATGATTTTAGAGTGTTGTTTGTACTGTACTTTTGTACTGTTTTATTTTTGTTAGCCGCCCTGAGCCCGGCTTTGGCTGGGGAGGGCGGGATATAAATAAAATTTATTATTATTATTATTATTATTATCCCTGACCACTGGTCCAGCTAGCTAGGGATGATGGGAGTTGTAGTTCAAAAACTGTTGCAGACCCAAGTTTTGGAAACCCTGGTCTAGACAATTCTGGGCTGGCCTGAGGAACAGTCTGGCTCGGGATAAGCTTTTTCCTGTGTTCTGTGTACAGAAGCACTAATGCATATTCTGGCAACCACGTGGAGCAGGTGTCAGGCAGCAGCAAGATACAATTGTGGCATGCAAACCGTTATTTGTTGGTTATAGGGCTGGGTTTGACTAGCTGGGCGGGAGATGAAGTAGCGACAGCTCCTCCATAAGCCCGATCTGCTTGTTAGGAATAACCTTGGCCGAGATGGATGGGTGGGCAGAGTGCAGGTGGTCTGAGGAAAGGTGCATGATAAATCACGAAGCGGAGCAATCCATCACAGGGATATCTTCTCGCAATATCCAGAGAATTGGACCCATGTCCATCTTGGCTGGCTAATGCCAGCACAGAAAGCTAATCTATCGAATCCAGCCAGGAGCCACGGAGGTATCAAAGCTGATGATAGATTTGCAACACGAAAACAAAAAAAAACCCAACAACTGCACAGATACTTGTAGGATACCATACCAGGGTACGAGTAGTTGCCAGAGATCTCAGTTTTTGCTTTTGTTTCTAGGTTATGGCAAAGTTATTGTCCACAGTGAGCAAGGGATGCCATTTTAGGTTTCGTGGAAGGGTAATTTTTTAGCTTTCAACGCAGGTCGAACTTAAAAAAACAAGCAAAGGGATCTGTGCCTTTAGCACACACCACAGAGGTCTACTCAATAGTTTATAACAACCACCAGTCATTATGAAGGGAGAGAGACTGTGCTGGCCTTCAGGCAATAGCTTTTTTCACCTGTCTTGCCCCTCTGTCCAGCCCTAGGAGCCTTTCTCAGACCATGACTGGGAAGAAAGAAAAAGAGTTCAGGAATATATTTCTTTAATATATATATATAAGTTGTGTGTCCTTGTTTCTCAGTTTGATCCTTTAACATGGTTTTGTATGTTTTGTGGCATTTTATGCATTGTGACTTGATGTTATTTTGATTGATTACAGTTTAGTCATTCTTTATTGTGATTGCTAAGGGCAAACTTTAATTATTATTTGCTGGCATTTATTTTTACTGTTTACTATTGTACTCTAATGGATGATTAAATATTGCTTTAGTTGATATAAGTTGTTTATTTTAAAGTTATTGTAACTTTTTTGGTATTATATCAGATTGTTATTACGTGTGTGATCTTTGCTGTCTATTTTGTTGTTTCTTCTGCTTGTAAACTGCCTTGTGTGTAGAAAGGTGGTATACAAATTAAAAGTGAAATGAAACAAGAAGAAATTGTGTAGAATCAGGGGCCCCATAGGCAGAAGAGGCAGCCCTCAATTTTCACCCATGTGCTCAAGCAATGTGTATGTAAGCTTATTTGGTTATTTATTACATTTGCATCCCAACTTTCCTCTGAGGAGCTAAAGGTGATATACCTTGTTTGCCCCCCTATTTTATCCTCACAAGAATCCTATGAGGTAGGTTTGGCTACCTCACGGTCCCTCCCAACTCTATAATTCTATGAGTTGCCATGCAGAAGTAATGAACTCTGGTTTGGGTAAATAATAATAACAATCAAGGAATTTTGGGACGTAGTGGGGATTTGAACACGAGCCTCCCTAAATTGTAATCTGACACTCTGTTATTCAAGATTTCAGATCACATAAATCCTATGTATGTCGGTTTCCCCTATTCTGAGAGAAGATGAAATTGCCAGTGTGAGCCATTTTCCCCTGTCCTTTTATGCAGCCATTCTATGAAACTCTATTTTATCTCAGGTTTATTTTCCCCACTTTTATTTCTGCAAACTTGTATCTTATTGTGAGCCTGAGCAATGCAATATTATTATTAATATAATAATACTATTAAAATACAGTTTAGGTCCCTGTAATAAGCTTTTGGCCACAAGAGGGCACCAGCTCAACACATTCAACTGACTATACAAAGATGTAAACACTATTGCTGTCAGAATGAAAAGTGCCTGGTTAGGAATGAGCTGCTCCCTCTATGGGGGAACAGGAGTTATTCTGTATTTGCATAACTGGATGCAGGACACCCTTTCATAAAGAACTGCAAAGTGGTCACAGTCGGTTGGGTATTCCTCCTGTGCCAGCTGTAAGATGCTTAAGACTTGAGGGATGTCGGCCTATATTCATAACATTGAAAAGGTTTCGAAGGGCCTCAGGATGCAATCTACTCCCCTACCCCAACTGTACAGATTTTGAAGTGTGTCTACCAGAACTATACAAACTATTCCAAGTCTGCTTGTGCTACAGTTTCTTAAAACAATAGCATTATGGTATTGGCAGTTTTATTTTCAGTTGCTTTCCTAACATGACTTCATCTTTCTCCCCCAGCTGCTGCACCCTAGGTCAGCATTTTTATCAAGCTAGCTATCATGACCCCAAAATCTATTTCCTGGCCATTCACCATTATTTATTTAAAATGCAATGCAATGCATGTGCTGTGTGTTTGTATGTGCACGCACACAGGTGTGGACACCCATGTACTCACCGAAACACATGCAAACTATCTTTATGTAGCTGTATATTTAGAAAACCAGCTTCCAGCCCATAAGAATGAGCATACAACTGGAACTCCCTCCCCCTTCCAATTCAGTGGAAAAACACCTGCCTTGTATGCAGAAGGTCCCAGATTCAGTCCCCGGAAACCCCAGGGCTGGGGCTGTTCCCTGCCTGAAACCCTGGAAAGCAACTGCCAGTCAGTACGGACAATACTGTGGTAAATGGACCAATGGGCATCTTCCTACATTCCTAACCATCTTAAAACATGTAAGGGGAGAATTCCCATACCCTGCCACCTGCAACTTAAATATCGTGTCCTGCTTTCAGACTTAAGGCTGCCAGCTATCAGTGCAAATCCAACCTCTTGTTGTAAAAACACTTTGGCACTTTTTATGATAGAGAGGTATACTGTATACATATTTTTATAAATAAGACTGAAAGAGACTTTGCAGACATGGGACAAAGTGGTCAAACGTCGTAACCTAGCAGGCGAGCATCTGAATTCCTCCACAACACATTTTCCTGTTTTTCTTTCTTTTCTTTCTTTCTTTTTATTGAAAATTTTATTTACAACATAACACAACCCCCCCCCATACAGAAATACAATAAGCATAACATACAACAATACAAACAACCAAATAAAAGACTTCCTTTATCCTGTATTTGGCCTCCTTATTTCTTATAAGCTGTTTCCTTTATGAATAATTATTAAGATTTTTCTAATTATAACCTAAATATCCACAAAGTCTCCTGCAGACATTAATCGAAACAAGTCCAGGTATGTATTTTAGGGCACTGTTTTGTGAAGTATTCTCTGCATTTTCCCCTGTTTATTTTTCAACAAGAACCAAGGGCGGTTCTGCACAGATTTTTGAAGCTCCTAATCTGCTCTTGAAACACTAGTTTGTCCAAATGAAAGGCGATTTTTTTATGCTTAACATATATGCCCCTTGTTCTGTGGCAGTAGCACGGCTGCTAGAATTTTTACTCCCCTGAGTAAACCTGGCCCTGAAGTGAATTATAGAGGTTTGGATGGTTGCTTAATATCTGTTGCTGCAGTGATATCATGCGTCCACTGGATGGTGCTACTGAACTTTGTTTGGAGCAATGCAGAAAGTTGTGGGAGGGGGAGAGATTATGTGAAAAGAAGAGGGCAATTTGACCCAAGTTAAAAATATATAAAATGAAACACACACTCTTTATATATATACGATGCTAGGTTATATTCACATACAAAGTACGGTGACCAGATTTCCTGACAAGTATAAATGGAGCTTAATTGCAGGGAACAAAACTGTCATAAGAAGGTATTGCCAGAAAGTACAATCGACTAGGAAAGGTATCTTAACAAATCTACATGAGAGTAGCTTAATGGCATATTTTAAGCAGGGAATTCAACCTTTTCAATTTCGAACAAAGGATTCTATTTCATCCAAATCTCATCAAGATTAAAGCTATCCATTTTGGACTAAGTGATGTAAGTAGGAGTAGTGTTAAATAAAAAAACAGAGGTGGAGAGGTCCATTGTTTTACTGCCTGGGGATCAAAGGAGGCAGAGGAGAACAGCCTCTTACACCGTCACTCATCCAGAGATTGAATGGGTGGGAGGAAAGCACTGTCTCCTGAACAAGAAAAGAGCACAAATTGGGATGCTGACACATTGCCTTCTTTGTACTTTAGTTTTTTAGGTCACTGTCCTTTTCTGGTAATGCTGGAAATTATCCCAAGTATTAATATAATCCAGCACACTCACACAAGCCTCGGCTGAATGGGAGGACTAACGAGCGTGTTGCAAAGGAACTGCCTGAACCTCTGCCGCCCCGCCGCTGAGACTGGCAGTCATTTCATAATTTATTTTAGACATTTATATCCTGCAGTTTAGGAACATTGGAAGCTGCCTTTTGCTGAGTCAGACTGGGGCCCATCTAAGTCAGTACTGTGTACATTGACTGGCAGTGGCAGTCCAGGGTTTTAGGCAAGGGATTGATCCTGGCAACTACATGGACCTACTCGCTGTGGGTTAACCCACAGAGACTAGGACTTGCTGATCAGAAGGTCGGCGGTTTGAATCCCTGTGACGGGGTGAGCTCCTGTTGCTCAGTCCCTGCTCCTGCCAACCTAGCAGTTCGAAAGCACATCAAAGTGCAAGTAGATAAATAGGTACTGCTCCGGCAGGAAGGTAAACGGCGTTTCCGTGCACTGCTCTGGTTCGCCAGAAGCGGCTTAGTCATGCTGGCCACATGACCCAGAAGCTGGACTCCAGCTCTCTTGGCCAATAAAGCGAGATGAGTGCCGCAATCCCAGAGTTGGTCATGACTGGACCTAATGGTCAGGGGTCCCTTTACCTTTACTATGAAACTATTTTTTAAAAAAATAATATTTATTGCTTTTAAAGATTACAGAAAAGGAAAAGAATAATAAAAAAAGACGAGAGAAAAAACAAAAAAAAGAAAAGAAACAATACAATACAGTATATAAACAATACAAAACACAACCTAAACACATTAAACTAAACTAAACAAAACCCTAACCCACCTTAACCCTAAACAAAACAAAACAATAACCATTTAAAAACATACATTGCGCCTTTTCCATACTCTATCTTTCATTCCCTTGTTTCCTCGACTTCCTCTCACCTCCCTTTTTGTATTCCACTTCTATTATTTGTTTCAGCAAATCATTTCCATCTTTATCTTCTGTCATATTATAAAATATCTTAACATATTTTTTATCATTAAAACTAAAATACTTATAACTCCTTATAACATTTCTGCTAAGGCCATAAAATTTCTTTCCACCATTTTTCTATCACTCATTAATTTTACAGTATTTCTATATATAAACTTTAAATTCTCTAATCTGCTTCCACCATCTTCTCTCCCTGGTTTCGGATTCTGCCAGTCCTTTCCGTCAATTCCATATAGCCCATCAACCTGGAGATCTTATGTCCAAGGCTCTTAACTCTTTTCCAGGTCCCTTCTGCAGGTCTTCTTCATATTCTTTAATGCCAAAGAGCAGATCTCGGGAAGACTCCAACCTAACAATGCTTTTATTCCTTCCAGACAGGCCAGCCAAATTTCCATAGTTGAAGCTGAGGTCTATAAGGTGTTTCATGACATGTTTCAAAATTCCTCCAAATCCAAAGGCCCCCCCGAACTCCAATCTCCTCCAGACCCAAGTCCATGCCCCAAAAGTCAATCAATCCCTGCATAGAGGGATCTTTCCAACTTTCCTTCTTCCGTCTAAACCGGGATCCAATCCTCAAAATCTGGCCTTTTCTAGATTCAGTCATAGAAGGCCTCAACTTGTAATCCTCAATTTGCTTCTGTAGGACTGAGGATCCCGTTTGTATTACTTTAGGCTCAACAACCACAGCTTTCTCTTTCTCCTCCACAATCTGTCCTGCCAAAGTAGATTCTTGTACCAAGTCCTGAATAATTTCTGTGTTGGTGCTCACTTTTTGACTCCAATTAGTCACTTTTTGATCCAAGTTGTCAATTTTAAAAGACATGTCATCCGTCTTCTTATGAAGCTGTTCCAGCGAATAGCTTATCTTACATAATACCGTCACAATGGCTTCTCCTGTCAACATTTTGAATGGTCCAAGGTCAATCTCTGGTTCTCACAATTACTTATCTTGCAGCTTGTGATTCCCCAGTTGCACTCCTGTAACAGTTTCAAAGACTCCCTCTAGAGGGAAACAGTCTCCACTTGTATCAATCCTTTCAAACACAATTCAAGCCATAAAGATAGTTTCAATTTCCAGTTACTTTTCTTCCTTTTTCAATGCAGAAGAGGACAATGGAAACAGTATCTTTCTCTTATTTAACTAGCTGTCAAAAATGTTCTGTTCGCAGTCAATGAACTCTCCCAAAACTTCACTCTTTCTGGCAGCCCTTTTCCAGGTTCAGAGCATTGGTAATTTGGTTTTTCACTCTCTCCTGCAGGCTCGCTAAGTCCAAAATTTCCCCCCTCTTCTCCTGCTTCCAAGGGTTTTTTTGTAGTTTTAACCAATGAAAATTTAATCCTTTGCCAAAAGCTTTCAAAGACTTTAGTTTATAACGTCTTTGCTTCAATCTATTTACAAAAGGGGAAGGCGGACTTCCTGTTTAAGACCTTCCCCGTTTTGGTGCCAAATTCAGGTATTTAAAGATCCAATTTTCCGTTCTACTCACGGGTAGTTGTTTAAAATCCAATTGTCCACAGGAAAAAGTCAGCGCTCTCTGGCAACAGCGATGCGGCTTCACTCCGTGAAAGAAGCAGTCAATTTGAAGCACCGTGCCACTCACCCCATATCGCTCCGGATCCCCAAAACAGGGTTTCCCCGCGAGTAGGGGAGGCGCAGAAGGTGCCAGCCGAATCCCAAGTTCACAAGTTTCTCCTGCTTGTGATTTCAGAGGGTCTCCACCTTTGCCGTGGCGGTCAGACCCTGCCTTCCACGGAGCAAGTTCCTCCTGATCGGAGGAGCTCCGCCATTGCCAGAGGCGCCAACCCGGAAGTCTACTATGAAACTAACAAAGCTTAGGTTTCAGGGCTCCTAATCCCAGAGGAGCCCTGAAACCAATTTAGCCTGGAAGCCAATTTAGTCCACATTGCTTAACATTTTGGGGTCTGGTAGACCCAATTTCATCGCTCTATGATGCATCTCATGCACATATATAACATTTCCAAAATTTTCA
The DNA here is from genome assembly GCF_964234715.1 of Podarcis melisellensis. NCBI lineage: Eukaryota > Metazoa > Chordata > Lepidosauria > Squamata > Lacertidae > Podarcis > Podarcis melisellensis. Next base: position 21,062,824 of record NC_138539.1, on the reverse strand, counting down.
TCCCCCCCATAATAACTCGAAAATATTAAGGCATAGGACATTTTTATTCACACCAGTGAACTTTGACATATGAGATGATCCGGCACAGAAATTTTAATCAAAATCTGAGATGTGGTAGTTATTGTTTTGTTTGTTTTTTTAAAATCAACCAACCAACCAACCAACCAATCAATCAATCAATCTTTATTACGGTCCAGAGACCCAACAAATCGTTACAAAGCAATGCACAATTCAGACAGCCTACCTCCAGGTTAAACAAGCATTTTGTTCAGACTTAAAGATAGGGATCATTGGTTCTTGCAACCATCAATAAAAGCTTTGCCACTACTAATGTTCTAGCATTTGTCCGGTCTTCCAATAGGAACCTGACAAAGTGAGCCTCTGATTTTCCCGGGAAAGGTACCAGCAAGGGTAATATCAGTTCAGCCCTGGCTTGCTCATATTTCGCAGAATGCAGCAAAACATGTTTTATGGAATCAATGACTTGAGCACAAGAGCAAAGTCTGTCCTGGTAGGGAACTCCTCTCAACCTGCCATCCAACACTGCAGAAGGAAACACGTTTAGTCTGGCTTTGGTGAAAAACCTTCGATAATTTGGTACTGTCAGAACAAAAAAAAATTCCTTCCAGTAGCACCTTAAAGACCAACTAAGTTAGTTCTTGGTATGAACTTTCGTGTGCATGCACACTTCTTCAGATAAGTGTGCATGCACACGAAAGCTCATACCAAGAACTAACTTAGTTGGTCTTTAAGGTGCTACTGGAAGGAATTTTGTTTTGTTTTAACTGTGGTAGACCAACACGGCTACCTATCTGTAATTGGTACTGTCAGGTTTTTAATGTAAGATGTTAACTTAAAGATATGCCCATATTGTACACCTACTGCCAGCAGACTATCTGTGGCTATCTGTCAAGGAACAACCCCACTGAAGACCATAACAGTGGTTACCTAGACTCATTGCTTGTGCAAAGGACCACCCGTAACAGTACAAGCTTCAGGGCTCCTCAAAATGCAGGTCTGCCCCCCGAGTGGAAGCGCTACCACTGAGCTGCAGCCCATGCCAAAGGGCTCTAGAAGCAACTACATACATTAACATTTATTATGGTACAAGAACTCTTAATAATTGCAATAAGGAAAGATCCAAATATAAAAGGCATAACATGGTGGGGGGGTGGGCGGAAATTATATAAGATAAAGGCCTTCGCAGATGATCTGATTTTAACCAATGAAAATCCAGAAGAAAGAGTTCCACAAATAATAGAAAGAATTCTTGAAGTTGGAAAAGTGGCAGGATTTAAACTAAACAAAAATAAGTCCAATATATTAGCAAAAAAATTGACTATGCAGGAAAAAGAAGAATTACAGAAGATATCAGGATTGGCAATAGTAAACAAAACTAAATACCTGAGAATTTGGCTGACAAACAAAAACAGCAATCTATTCAAGGATAATTACATCAAAATTTGGAAAGAAATTAAAAGAGATTTGGAATAAGATTTCCACGTTGTGGCAGGATATCAGTAGTAAAAATGAACATGTTGCCTAAAATGATGTTTTTATTTCAAATGATACCACTCATTGGAGGGGTGGGATGTTTTAAAATATGGCAAAAAGACCTATCAAAATTTATTTGGCAGTATAAAAAACCAATAATCAAACACAAATTTTTGATATATATATATAAATAGAGGTGGATTGGCAATACCTGATTTAAATTTGTATTACGATTCGGTTTGCTTAAATTGATTAAAAGAGTGGATAATATTACGAGATGGAGACTTATTAGACCTAGAAGGGTTTAATAACCACTATGGGTGGCATGCATATTTAGGATATGAAAAGGTGAAAGTCCACAGGGAATTTCTTAATCATATCATAAGAAAGTCAATATATAGAGTATGGGTAATATATAAAGAATTACTAGCCCTAGTTTTATGAGTGCATGTGTATGTGTTGTAAAATAAACTTAATAATAATAATAATAATAATAATAATAATAGAAGCAGCTACGTACATATAAATGAGTTCAGACAAGAACAGTGCAGTCCCACGAATGCCTACTCAGAAGTCAGCTCTGTTGGTAAGTGTGCTTAGTCTTGCAGCCTAAAATATGTAAATCAATGCAAAAACAGCAAAAGGCATCACAAGGAGCCAGCAATTAAAAACAGAAGGCTGTGTTTTCAGAAGACAGAACAATTCAAAGATCTAAAAAGCTCAGATGAAAAAGTCCTCCTGGCATCAAAAGAACCTCCACAGGGAGAACATTCCAGAGTTGTGGTGCACAAACAACCCGACCTCCAGACATTTTTACTGCATGTTCATACACAATCCCACTTCCTGCAAAGATCTGGGAATGGTCATACCACATCATTTCCAATCAGAGCGCATCATGTAACTTCCTGCTGAAATTCCCCAACTTTGCATACCAGAAATAGTCTGGGTTTTTGTGTTGACTTTGCTATGCTTTTGTTGCACTATAGCTGTCCCGGGCAGCTTTGGGGAAGCACTGAAGAATGAATGAAGCAGAATAAATCCACCTCCAACATACAGTGGTGCCCCGCAAGACGAATGCCTCGCAAGACGGAAAACTCGCTAGACGAAAGGGTTTTCCGTTTTTTGAGCTGCTTCGCAAGACGAAAACGTCTTGCAAGTTTGTTTCCTTTTTCTTAACACCGTTAATACAGTTGCGACTTGACTTCGAGGAGCAACTCATAGAACGCGGTGTACATAGTAGCCTTTTTTGAAGTTTTTAAAGACTTTGGTGATTTTTGAAGCTTTTCCAAAACTTCTTTTGCAGCCATTTGGTAAGTTAAGCTTTTAAAACTTTTTTTTGGGGGGGGGTGTTGGATTTTGGGTTGGGGTGTTTGGAATTCAAGGACTTGGTGTTGGGGAGGGGTTTGCAAGAATCTGGAAGCTTGTGTGAGTTTTTCTGCATTTTTCTGATTTTTTGTGACCATTGGGCCACTCTGCTGTTTTTTTTAAATAAATTCTGGATTTGAATTTCTGTGTGCTGGGTGGCTGGGGGAACAGTTGGGGAGGGGTTTGCAAGAATCTGGAAGCTTATTTTTTTATGCATTTTTATGATTTTCTGTGACCATTGGGCCACTCTGCTGTTTTTAAAAAAAATTCTGCGTTTGAATTTTGAAATGCTCTTTACAGTATGTGTGACTTTAAAGAGCACTTAATAAACTCTTGTTGTACCAAATTTGGCTTTGTTTGGACTTTTTTTGACCATAGGAACGCATTAGTTGATTTTCAATGCATTCCTATGGGATTTTGTGCTTCGCAAGATGAAAAATTCGCTAGGCGAAAAAATTTGCGGAACGAATTAATTTCGTCTTGCGAGGCACCACTGTACTATTATTGTGTCAGGAACATCCACAATTAGCAGGACATAGGCCACTTCCCACAGCAAGCACAAGTTTGTGTTGGGTTGTGGGAGCAGCAATGACTATACCCTTTCTAATTTTGTTGTGCCATGCTGCCCATGACACATCAATTTTGTCTTATGCCACACCACCGAGGCAGTCATTTCAAAACTTGAGAAAGTGCTGCGAGAGCCAAATTCGAAATGTCCCTGCTTATCCAATATGGTTGTTGGCCCCTGAGTTAGAAAGATGTGCTTCAGCATAGCATCTTAAATTTATAATGCTTATAGGTAGCTCCAGTAAAACCTTCGTAGTGAGTGGAAAGCTAATACCAAGGAGCACGTTTTCTTTCTCCTTTTTATTTTATTTTTAAAAAGACAGGCTTTAGATAAGCTTCATGTGGGCATGTCAACTTTCTGTTCATTAATACAAATAGAACTTAAATTGAGCAGCATTTTGAGTAAGCACATTCAGACAAAGAAAACTGGAAAGGTCACATGAATGTGCTCCTGGTCCTCATGGCCTGTGGAGTTTCCGGACCCTACTGGCATTCAGCAACTTTGTGAAATGAATGCATTAAAAAATATTGCTGCGTGCCACCCCATCTCTGTGTGGTTTGAGATTCCAGGGGTTCCAGGTGCTTAGCTAGGGTTCACGTTTGCTTCAGAAATTTGGCACAGCAGAGACTGTGGTAGCCTTATGATATATGGTTGTATTTACACATATATACCACTTGCACCTGGATGGAGGGGTTGCAGAGCATTCATATCGCATGAGAGCCTTGCCCACCTTTAAGGGCAGCATTGGATTCAAGGGACAGCAAAAAGCAGTCCAATGTGTCTCTTTGTTCTAGCCTGTCACCTCCAGTTCACCTGTAGTTCTGTCCCTCCTTCTCCTTCTTGCTGCTGACTCCAAGGACCTGCCTCCAGTCTATGTCATTCCAATTTGAAACCCTAATCCTGGCCTTTGCCTCTGCCCACTAACAAAGAAGTGGGCTCACTCCCCTTTGCCTGGCAGCCTTGCCCTCTGGTGGTTCCCTAACTTATGTCCCATCCAGCTAGCTCTGATGAACTGGTTGGCTCGGCTCGTTAAAATATCTAAATCCAAGAGGTTTCCTTATTTTGCAAAGTTTAATAATATTTATTATTTATACCCCACCCATCTGGCTGGGTTTCCCCAGCCACTCTGGGCGGCTTCCAACAAAATATTAAAATACAGTAGTCCATCAAACATTAAATGCTTCTCTAAACAGGGCTGCCTTCAGATGTCTTGTAGAAGTCTGGTAGTAGTTGTTCTCTTTGACATCTGGTGGGAGGGCATTCCACAGGGCGGGTGCCACTACCGAGAAGGCCCTCTGCCTAGTTCCCTGTAACTTGGCTTCTCACAGTGAAGGAACCGCCAGAAGGCCCTCGGAGCTGGACCTCAGTGTCCTGGTAGAACGATGGGGGTGGAGATGCTCCATCTGGTATTTTAATCCAAATTCTAACTTTTACTAAATCCATGGGGATGATTGGCACCCAGGAACTTAGGGGAGAATCGGCCCCTCCCCCCCAATCCATGACAATATCATTGACAAATTTTTATAACGCAAATACTCCATTCATGAAATGGAGATGAATTTGAAGCTATGGAGACCAGCGGTCTTTGTGGAAGCAAAGTTTATAAATGATGCACAAGAAAGAGACAGCAAATGAATTTCATTGCAATTCATTTCATTTACGCTGTTTATATAGACACCCCATAACAAAAGCTCTCTGGGGGGCTTATAAAGCAATAAAATAAAACACAACGTGCCCATGCTTCTCACCCCATAGGCTCAGACCCCAACCTTCTCTGGAATTAGCTTTGGAGCACTGGGGAAAAGCTAAAAATGCAAGGGTTTTTTGGGTCTCTGCCATCATATCTTATTTGTCTCCAAATGTCAGTGCTGCAAAATCTCAGCTGAGTGCGTGTGTGGGTGAGATTAATGACTGGGAACTCCAAAAGGTGATGAGACAGGCATATGAAAGCCACTTCATCAAAGTGTGGTATATAGTTCAGCTCCCAAAGCGACCTGATCAGGCTGGCTCAAGACCAGGTACGTATTTGCTGTTGATCTGATAACATACTTTGAAAACATAACAGCAAGGGAATCTGAAGGGATATTCTTCACCTGCTATGAGTGCAGACCCTAGATTGAAAACTCAGTACCACTGAGATGAATGGTGTTTGGCAAGTTTACATTTTATTCTAAGGGCACTTATAAAAAGCAACCTGTGTGACTCATTTGCAGACCTCATCTATTGCAGTTAATTACCAAGGGGACAATAGCAGCAGCTGTATTGGGTTGTTGTGGTGGGAGGGGGGGGAATATAACACCCAATACATTGCACAAGATGCAGAAATTCAACGGATAAAATTTTCAGACATTGACCTGAAATGAGGGGAAAGCTTCACCTGTTGAATTTGTTTGCCATACAACTGTTAAAAGCCCAGAAGCTTCTCCAACCCTCTTTTAAAAAGTTGTAAAGTAAGTCAATGCTGGAACGAGACTTCTAAATATCCTAGCCCGTCTAGGATAAAAAAAATGGTCTACCTTAGCAGTTACTGTTCTGTGTTGGCTCAAACAACTGCAAGTTATTTTGTCTTCTGGTGGAGGCAAAATGAATGAAGTACTTTAAGTCAATGGCTGCTAAGATTTGCAGCTGGTAGACGTTAAAATGCAATTGGTGATTAATGAAGGTTAACCTTTTTTTCAATTACCAATTGACCAGCAGGTGTGTAAGGCAGGTGAGGGAATACAAGGAATTGGGATTACAATGAAATTTAGGGCTGCCTTTATGTCTTATACTTTAACATGTAATACTTTTCTTCTCTAAAAATACATCTTCTGCCTTATTGTGCTCCAAGAGTTTCCTATTTTAAAAAAATAATGGATTGGAGATAAGCAGCTGAAGCATGAAGAAAAAAATTAGAGCAAGATTATTCTGTTTATGATAGATTTTAAAAATACATGGACAGGCAAACAGTTGGCAAAAACATTATTGATCTGACACTTTTTAAAAAAGCTTTCCAAGCTACTTGGTAATTCTTGTTTCCCCCCCACGAAACCACTCTATAGTAGGCCAGTATTTCCATTTTACAGCTGAACAGTTAAGTCAGATTACAATTTACCCAAGGCTACACTGAGATACAGTTATGGTATTGGTGAGATTTAGGGCTCTGACTGATAGACCATTCTGACTTGGGCGGCGGTGGCGGTGGGGGGTTAAATGTTTGTGGATAAATAAAGTACAACCACCAGAATTACAAACACAAGCTAGGTGTGTATTATTCTAACTGCATTCTCACAGTCTATGGCTGTCTACACAATCCTGTTTACTCTGCATCTGGTAAACTCCCACTGCTGGTTTGGGAAGTGGCACCACAAATTATATTTAATGTATTTATGAAATACATTGTTTTTATGTGCATTTCCCTAAGCCAAGCTTTGATCCGTATTGAGAAGAAGAATAATTTGGCTGGGGGTGCATGGCTTACTTGACCATCCTATAAAATGTAGCCAATAGGCTACAGAAACTTGCAACGGGAAAAATTGCAAACACAGAAATGAGAAATACAGCAAGGATGATTAATAAAAACAAACAGAACCATTCATTAGGGCCAGTTAATTTTCAAGCTAGAAGTAGGGAGCAAGTGCAAGCATCGTTTGAGATCCTGGGTGCTGCATTTCAGTAGTGGTAAATTCATTATTGGATTGGATAAAACAAATTATAAAGTAACTTTTTAATCGCTGCCATCTGGTGGCTACCCTGAAAAGTGGCTGTACAGAAACGAAATCATGTGAAGAGGGCAAAACTGGAATGCTGTTGGGGGAATCTAATAGGACATAACATTTTAACACACACACCACAGATTTTGTTTTGAAAGCTATGCGCTTCCTAGTGGCTTGTGAGTCTTTTCTGTTTTTCTGGAGGAGTCTTTCCCAATCTGGTGCAAAGGCTCAGCCACGGAAAGGGCTATGCAGACTAATTAGCTGCGAAAACCATAAACTTCTTTCAGAAGGGGAGAGTCTGAATGTTTTGCTCAGTGCGTGTTCCCCCACCCCAAATTTGCTGCATATCTCTCAGCTAATGCTGCCGAGAAGCAAGTGCTTCAGTTCCCCATCCTCTACTTTCGAGGAGACCAGTTTGCCAATCAGGTTCTTTTTTTTAAATAATATTTTATTAAGTTTTAACAATAAAGAAATTCCAGAACAACAAATAAGAAAAAAAACATAAGAAAAATACAAAAACACAAAAATACAAAGTTACAAAATACAAAAATACAAACATTTAACATAAAGAAAAAGAGAAAAAGCACACAAAAACAAAAAAACAAAAATCCCTCTTTTTAATTTCTCATCTTTGATTAACTTATTTTCCTGACTTCCTCACGCCTCCCTTTTTTGTATCCCTTTAAAAAATTGGTTCAGCAAATTCATATCCTATTAATTTATCCTTAATTATTTTTCCTCACATATTATAGCTTCAAATTTTCATCTATTATCAATCCAATCTTACATTTTACCTTGTTGCTAGAACCCCTTCATTTCATTTCAATGTCATCAACATTCAAAAATTTTGCAATGTTTCTGTAAATAAATTTTAAATTTCCTCCAATCTTCTTCCACCAACTCTTCTCCCTGGTCTCGGATTCTGCCAGTCATTTCCGCCATTTCCATATAGTCCATTACTTGCATCTGCCATTCTTCCAGAGTGGGTAGGTCTTGTGTCTTCCAATGCTTTGCGATGAGTATTCTTGCTGCTGCTGTAGCGTACATAAAGAAAGTTCTATCCTTCTTTGGCACCAATTGGCCGACTATGCCCAGGAGAAAGGCCTCTGGTTTCTTCAGGAAGGTATATTTAAATACCTTTTTCATTTCATTATAGATCATCTCCCAGAAAGCCTTAATCTTTGGGCACGTCCACCAAAGGTGAAAGAATGTACCTTCAGTTTCTTTACATTTCCAACATTTATTGTCAGGCAAATGATAAATTTTTTGCAAGCTTGACTGGGGTCATGTACCACCTGTACATCATTTTCATAATATTCTCTCTTAGGGCATTACATGCCATAAATTTAATCCCGGTGGTGCCAATCAGGTTCTTGAAGGCACACTTGACTTCCAGTATGTTGGTGATGCTCTCCGTGAGCTGCTTGGTGCAGTCGCCAGGGTCTTCTGGGTCAGCAATCTGAGTGCGCCTTTGCTCCATCTGTTTGGAGGCTCCCTATTTGCATGGTGATGGACTGCTCCATTCCCAGAGCTTTCTGGGAAACCGAGTGCATCTTGTATTTTGATAGATGTCCCCACCATCTCGCTTCTCTTTTGTTTTCTATACTGTGATCCTTATGTGAAGGCCCCATTAGCTAAAGTGGTACCTCAGGTTAAGAACTGTTTCAGGTGAAGATCAGACCTCCAGAACGAATTAAGTTCATAACCAGAGGTACCGCTGTACCATAATAATTTATTATTTATATCCTTCCCATCTGGCTGGGTTTCCCCAGCCACTCTGGGTGGCTCCCAACAGAATATTAAAAATAGAATCAAACATTAAAAACTTCCCTAAACAGGGCTGCCTTCAGATGTCTTCTAAACTACAGGTAGTTGTTTATTTCCTTGACATCTGATGGGAGTGCATTCCACAGGGCTGGTGCCACTACAGAGAAGGCCCTCTGCCTGGTTCTCTGCAACCTTACTTCTCGCAGTGAGGGAACCGCCAGAAGGCCCTCGGAGCTGGATCTCAGCTGAATGATGCGGGTGGAGATGCTCCTTCAGGTATACTAAAACCCATCATTAAAACAGAGAATTAATGGAAAAGTTAAAAGCTGCTTTGAATCAAAGAGTTGCTTACTATTCAAAAATGGTCAGTCTATAGACTCTATAGATTGAAACAAGCATGTTTAATCAAAAGTTTTAATAAAGCCTGGTTATTTCATAGAAATAATTTTCATAGGAAATAATAGAGCAGGAGATTGTGCCTGGGAGACCACCTCCAGAAGTGTTTCTTCTCAGCCTGTACTCCAATTAATGAAGACTGTTGAAAGATTTGGGGTAGGTCGGGTTTGGCTTAGGAAAGAAAACCTGAATTGTTGTGATGAATTGAAAGTGTTGATTTTATTTTGTTATAAAAGAAGAACGCTTTTTTTTCTTTAAAAAAATGTTTAGGGGCGCTCTCATTTTGACTGAAGAAAATAACCATTTTATGGTTCAAAATGGGAAAAATAAATACAGTAAATGGACAAAAGTACAAAGATTCACAAAATGTTTAGGGCTATGTGTACCTCTGCGCCCCCCAGAAAAAAGCACTGTATATAAGGCAAGTGTTCTCTAATTCTAGTTAGCCAGTTCCTGAGAGATCCATTCCATGACCCTAGCCCTAGCTTTTTTATTCCCAGGCTCTCTTAAAGAGGGAGGCTAATCTATGCCAGGTTTTTTAACTAGCCTGGAAAGACAATGCATTTTGGGAAGCCTTATATAGGTGGGGCTGGCTATAAGTTGCCTGCATGTTTTGCAGAGAGGAGGGCAGTGGGAGACTGAGGGTGGTCGTTTCTCTAAAGCTGTTAATACACATGCAATAGGGTGGCGTTTTAGAAATAGGAAAGATTATCGAATCAATACAATCCAGGCATTGTATAAAGAAACCTATGAGGCTTGTAAAACAAAATGCTGTTTTGAATTTTACTGGGCAGAAAAATGTAGTGCCTTCAAACCTCCAAAGTTTGCTTTTACATAGTATGAAGGTCAGTTGATTATTCTTGAGGGAGAATTTGATAAAGGAAATAAGGGGAAATGAGGCAGACTAACTTACATTCATCAGAGATAGAGAAAATGCTGATGTAAACTAGGTGGTGATTGAGAGTTGTTTTAAGCAAAAATGGCCCCTGGCTCAGTCTGTCTCTCTTTTTTTAAAGTTTTGATGAACTTAATTTTTTAAAAAACTGTGCTTTGCCTTTTGGAAAACTCAGCCTTCAAAAATACACTTAAAAACTGAATATATATCATAGAATTTAGTCAATATTGTCTATCATTGATTAGGCAAATGTAGCCATGATAGCATGCTAGAAGAATATTTTTATTTTCATAAAGCAATGTAAACAATACAAAACAACAGAAAAAAATGCTTTCTATTTTCACAGAATCAATGTAAACAATACTAACAAAGCATAATACAGATAAAAGTGCAGAGGTTTACAGCCATTTTCAACATGCAGTTGGACTTTATCTTTTAATTCTAAGTCTAGCTTTTCTTTTTACTTATATTTTGTGTTTTGCATGTAAAAAATTGCTCATTCATAATTATAAATAAATGAAAGTTAGGTATACTAACGCCATCCAAGCTATATGTTATACAGTATCTGCCCGTGTTAAAGTAATCAAGAAACTAAGTAAAAAGGTACTAATTATTTAAGTAAAAAGGTACTAAGGACCCAGTTTGCTGGGTCCTTAGTAGAAAATGAAGCTTCCCAGTTTTTTGCTTTGTAGAATACCTTTGTTATATGGGGATTTTCTGTTAGTTTCTGATGTTCTCAAGTTGGATATCAGTTGTAGATCTGCTAGTAAAATTCACTTTTTAAAAACATTTCTGGATGTCAGCTGATAGCTTGTTGGATTCCATCAGTAACCTCATTCCAAAACCTGCTGGAGGTTTGCACTAAGTCCAGAAAATAAGGTCTGCTTTGTAAGCCTAGCATCTCCATTAAATCAGAACTGCTGTGATAGATTTTACTTATTTTATGTGGGTTAAGATGCCCCTTAAGATTTGGGGAGAATTTTTTTCCTATGTATGCTCAGCAGTTAGTGCTACATTGCTGAATTGTGCGTTCAGAACAATAGCAATATATAGCTATAAAAACTGCAGAGGAGTAACTAAACTATAAAAAGGGGCCACTTTACAAAATGCTGGTAAATATTAGTAGCCCAGCATTTTTAAGGACTTTCAGGGATGGAGAGTCAATATGTACCAGGCTTATATAATTAATAATGGGAATAACCCACAATTGGGTTTTTTTATACTAACTTAATTTACACTGACATGCTTTACGACAACTTCTTGTACATTGGATTGTTCCCTAATACCTTTAAAAACACTCAAAAACATACATATATTTTAAAAGGCAAACAAGTTCACGTTTCAAAAATGTGTACCATAGAAACTTTGAAATTTCCATTCTTTACATGCATAGCTGCAGCTATATAGAACCTATTGTTAGCATAATGAAATATATTAGCAATAAAATAATCATTAACTCATGTATTAACATAGGTATGAGGCAGCAAATATATCTGATTGAAAACACCTGTGTTGAGTCACAGGTGAATAACCGAGAGCAGGTGTTCTGAGCTATGCAGCCATCTTGTTTTCCATGCATCACACAACAGCTTTTTATAACTTAGTTTGAGTAAGTTTGAATGATTTTTCAGGGAGCATAGGGCACCAAAATTGGTTCAGGGTTGGTGGCAGAAGGTGAAACCTATCTACTTGACAATGTAGAGAGGCATAGTATACTCTTGTCGTGTTTACATCTCTCATCCAGACCTTTTGAAAATTGGCACACCTGCCATTGAACTCTCCTTCCCAATATACCATCCAAGTTAACGTTTTTCTCTCTGGTTTGGACATGGAGTTGACAATAATAATAATACAATTTTATTATTTATACCCTGCCAGGCTGGGTTGCCCCAGCCACATCTGAAACACATCTGGACTTGATTATTTTCATAAGGGGTCAGGTATCGCCCACTTCCTTACGTTTTCTTCTGCATTCCATTACTGCTCTTCAGACACCGTTGCCTGGTCCCTGGTGGGCCCATCCAAGTGGTCCCCTCTGCCCTTCACAGGTTTAGGAAGTTAAAACGTGCAAGACTGACTCCTTTTAGGAATTAAAGCACTGTCCATACACTCTTTAAATACCGAAAAGCTTTCCTTACAGAACAGATGACAAAAAGAATATATGCAAACATTCACAAGACAGACGCTTATCCAAGCATAGGCCCAGCTTTACTTAGAAATGCCAGAGCTTCTTGCTATAAATCACAAACCGTCTCTCCCTCTTTCACCCTGTACTTTACTATAGGCCATGCAGTTCCTTAAAGAGAGGCCACTTTTTCTCCTCTTTCATTTCAGCCAAAGCCTTTTGCTCTTCAAGGAGCAAGTGATTCAGGCCCCATCCTGTTGCTTCATTAATTAGATATTTGATGGCGCACTTGGCTTGTGGTGTGTTTGTGATATTCTCCCTGCGTTGCTTGGATGTAAACAATAGGACTTCATGTGCCCATCTACGTTATCGAAAGCATTCCTTAACCTTTCCTTAATGTTAAACGCCGTGAGTGTAGATATGCCCTAAGAAAACTGCAGCTGCCTTGTTGGACTGCAAGAAGACTGACAGCAGGTTATTCTTTTAGCCTCTGGGCACAGGGTTTTTTGGACTGGTACAGCATGCCCAGTTTGATCAGGTGCCCAGCAGCATTGCCACATAGCAGCAGTGTCACTGGATCCTTTGTACCTTTAAGTCCAGGGGCTGCCCTCTCTGCTCTGGTGATATAGGTGTGCTCAGGCATCTTCCAGATCTGGTCTCTGTTGAAGGCCTACCCTGGAAGATAGGCCTTCTGCAGCAGCCCCTTCAGCTGCTCTTGATGTGCTTCAGCGGCCTCCATGTTCACCAGGGTCTTGTCCTGCATGTGGCTGGTGACCTTGATGCTGATGCCCAGATCTCCTCCTCCCGGATCTTGATGGCACAGACGCTGGACTCGTTCCTGCACACAGGCTCATGCCTTCCTGCAAGCAGTCCAACACTGCCAGTTTCTCCTACAGTGTGGATGTGATTCACTGTTTTTTGGGTTATCAGTACCTGAGAAAGATGACAGTGTCTTGGGTCTAGGCACCTTTTTAAAAAGTCCTAACAAAAAATTATGTCTGGGGGAACCCCCCCCCCCAAAAAAAATCATAACTAAAACCCCAAAACACCCTCCCCCCAAGCTTTTAAAAAACTCCCCCGAATGGCAACCCCCCCCCAAGAAAACTCAAATACCTATCCCTGACACGCCTTCAAAAACTACCAAACGTCACGACAGTCGCTCTATCACAGCCTCCTAGCTCAAACTCCAGCTTTCCACGAGCCTCAACAGTTGGTACAAGAGCTCTTGGGGTTACAATTGCAAAGGCCCGTGGGGTTGCTAGGCCCTTTTTTTCTTTAATCTATTGAGGGGACAGTGTCCCCTTTCCAATTTTTAGCTACCAACAACCTGGCAGCAGCCGTGGCATATAAAAATACTCTTTTCTTTTTATTAGGGATGGCCTTAATAACAATACCTATAAAGAACGCTTCTGGCTTTTTCTCAAAAGACGTTTAAATCTTTAGTTCTTCGTGAATTGAATTCCAGAGGTTTCCCCCCCCCTCGCACCCCCCTCATACGTGAAAAATCGTTCCTTCTGCTGTGTTACATCTCCAACGTAAGTTGGATTTTAATTTGTACATTTTAGCAAGTCTGGTTGGGGTCATGTACCACCTGTACATAATTTTCATTATATTTTCCTTAACTGTAACAGGCGGTAAATCTAATAGTGTGCCTCCACAGCTTTCCCCACTGTTCCATTTGAATTGGGTATCCAAAGTCCTGAGCCCATTTCGTCATTACTTCCTTTTCCCCCTCATCTTTTAATTCCCATTCCAGCAGCCGACTGGTACAATGATCTCTAACTTCTTCATAAGGTTTCAGTTTCAAATGACCATCTCTCAACTTCCACCTATTTCGTGTCAGAATGGCAAGAAACCCCCTTTCTGCGCCGCTCAGTGCTGTTGGGTTTGAGACTGCCTCTCAAACTTTTTAAGGAGACAGCATCACGCTCCCCAGTTCCCGTTAACCTTGTGTCAGGGCTGGAGTTTCTCTCTTCACAGTAATCACCACTTCAACTGTTGATGTTTTTATGGTCTTTATTTACAAGTATTTACAGAAGACAGGTTGAGTATTTACAGAAGGCATAACGAGCTAATCAAACTTAGTCTGAATCACTTAGTTCAGATACCACCAAAGACCTCTTCTTCCTCTTCTAAAGTGCAGGAACCTCACAGCTCTCCTTTGACCCTGTCTCTTGTCTCTGTGTCTTGTACGAGCTGTTGTAAATGTACCCCCTCCTTCCGATTCAGAGCTTAACCCTTGCCGTACCTGCAAGGCTGCCTGCTCACTCTCCACCACTTCCTGATTCCCTGTGTCTACAGGAGCTGATGCTTCCTTGCTGGACTCTTCCCCCTCCTCTGCAGACACACATTCTTCTAATTCCTTCCTTTCTACCTGAATGTTCTCTTCCATGTCAGGGGATTCTGAGCGTACTGATTCTGCCCTGACACCTTGATTGGGTGTGCTCCACTGCTTCAGAGCACATTCCCTCGACCCAGCACTGAGTGCATCAAGCTGGAAGCCCCACTTTTAAGGAATTTCTCCCCCCACATTTTCCTGCCTCAGAATCACATCACTGTTATGCTTGGATTTTGAAATTAATAGAAAAAAGACCGGCACGGCACGGAAATTGCACAAAACAAATGAAATACTGTGAAAATCCCTGAAACGAGAAGTAATCAACTATAAATATTATCTTGTGGAAATCAACTAAATAATAAAAATAAAAAAGCTTAAGGATTTTTTTTTTTTTTTAGAAAATCTAAAATAGAACAAAGCCTTAATGGGATGTTGGTTACAAACCTCGTTTCACTGAACTATTCAGTTTCCTCAGAAGGAAATAGAAAAATCCTAAACGTTAAATGACCAAAATTCAAACAAAGGTAGAACCCCAAAAATTCTGACTTGTTATGATCCTAGCTCAACCTAGGTAAAGCAAAGCGCAGTAATAAAGGACTGAGGACTCAAAAGTACAGTTTCTAATACTGAATTTACAAAAAAGGTTTGAAAACCTAAATAGCAAGTTTTAAACAAGGCTCAACTTGAAGAAAGCAAAGCACAATAATAGAGGGTTGAGGACTCAACTGTGAAAATTCTAGTGCTGCTTTTACAAAAAGGTTTAAAAACGTAAGTGGCACAAATTCAAAGAAAGGAATACAAGATAAAGCTGTTATAGATTTTGAACAAACTCAAGAACAGGGCTGAAATGCTCCCATGGTCTAGATGTTACTGCAGATGTTAAAGACTGGATTTTGAAATTGGCAGGCTCAAGTGTAGTTTATCACTAGTGTACGCTACTCAGTGCATAAAACTGTACCAGCGCCAGTGACCATATTGCCAACGTCTTGAAAGAAGACTCGAGAGGCGGAATAGTGATGGGTTATATTTATTTAACTATATGAGAAGATATTGGGGAGGGGAGCCACTTAAGTAAGTGCAGTTAGGAGAGGTTAAACCAATATGCATGGAAGAAGCATCTTCCATACTTTCTTTGACATGTAAACAGTGGCTCTCGGTGTCTTCCCAACCAAGGATTAGGAGAAAATTTGCCGCTCCTTCCTGAGCGAGCCTTGTGTGCAGGAATATGAGTACACATACAAGCCTCACTTTCAGTGTCCCTGAAAATATGTATCACAGGGCTCACATCCACAAAAATATATCTATATAAGCTTGCTTGTCCCTGCATTTTGGTACTAAAAGCCACATGAGGTTTCCCCCCATTAATTCACTCCTTGTTTCAATGTTTGTTGGCATTCTCTGTGTTCCAGGGCACCTGCATGCAAGAGGCAAGGTGATGATGGGAGCGCAGGAGGTCATGTTGCACTGAACAGGTGTTAGCTCACAGTCACCCCACAATTGATTGTGTGTGGTTTTACCATAACCAAGCAGGATTTGGCCACAGCAGAGAGAGAATGCATGGGAAGCATTTTTAATATGTAGGAGACAGTACCATAAACCTAAATGAGATCTGAAACAATCGTCAACAGTTTTTAGTTGGACTTCACCATATCTTGGTCTCTAGAGGAGAGGCAGTTGGAGGGCCGTGTGAGTTCTTTGAGCGCAGGGAGAATTTGCATTGGCCAAAATTCCGGTTGAAGGGAACTCTGCTAAAAATGGGGTGAAAATTAGCATCAGGTGAAGGGAGCTAAGAAATCACGTTAAAGGTCAGAAGGGAGGTGAAATAAGCTACCCCCCTTTTTTATCTGAGTGAAGTAGTGAACAGCAATTGTGGAGTAGACTGCTTCTTCAGAAGGCAGGAGCAACATCCTAACACCCCCCCCCACTTTGTCAGCATCGGGAGGAGTATAAACCCAACGCATTGACTCCACAACGGCAGCAGGAAACAATAGGTACAAACATCAAATGATGAAACCAGTGGATGAGATCCAAAACTAACTACTGCAATAAGAAAACAAATATTTTGGATTATTAGCCAAGTCTACCTCTTTGATGAAACTGAAACTGTTCTGGAGATATACCTGCATAAGCTTCACCTTCCCGAAGGTGCCATTCCAGTTGTTGTGGGTGGCATCGCCATCCCTAGGGCTATTACTCAAAGTGGCAAATGGAGCTGCTCAGTGGGTGGCTGTATCGGATGCTTAGTGCTGTCAAATACCTTTGAAGAGCGCTAGAGCAAGAATTAGCATGCAATACACCTTTTGCCCTTTCTCTGTGCTGAACTTTATCCAGATCCCTCCCCCGCCCCCGCAATTGCAAATGAATCAAAAGTGTTCTTCCACAAAATTAAGAGGTCTCCATGAAGTTGCAAAGAAACTAATCAAGATGACATCTTGTCTTGTATTTGATCAAAAAAATTGATTGTGCTATTGAATTTAAGCCTACTGCTGTCTTCCTGGGCTGTTTGCCAGAGCATCATCAGCCAGTATCTAACAGACTAGACTGCCAGCCATCTAGCGTACCACTTTGCAAAATAAATCTGGAAAATGTAATGCTAGGAACCAAGTTCCCTAAGCCACTCTCCAAATAGTAGATTGGTTTGGAAACATTAAGAACTGGAAGCGGAGAGATGGAGAAAATGCAGTAAATAAATGTGATTTTGGAAAACTACTCTCCTAAGGCATTTGTGATTAAAATAACAAACTTTTTTAAAAATTAAATTTTGCTCACTTTAACGTGCAGATGGAAATAAGGACCAGTTGAATGAATCCTTTTGTCATAATTATGCAATGTGAGTGAAAAGAGAGAAAATGGCAAAACATTTTCAATGTAGGCATCCAAGAGTTAGTGATAGGTTTCACACAAATATTTTGCTTTACTTTTTAGTTGATTCAGATGTGCAATTGCACACGGGTATATTTTACTTTCTTGCTTATTGATATTTATGTGTCACCCATAAGCCAGTGTCTTACAATAATATAATATCGTATTCACTGTAGTATTCCCAAATGTAGTCACGTATATTTGTGTGAAGACATGCTATTGGCAGATTTATTTTTAATTCCTTTCCTAATGACCCCCAACATGGAATCTACCTTTTCCACAGCAGTAACATAGTGCCTGAACATTTTCATTGGGCTATCCATCAGAACC
Source organism: Podarcis melisellensis (assembly GCF_964234715.1). NCBI lineage: Eukaryota > Metazoa > Chordata > Lepidosauria > Squamata > Lacertidae > Podarcis > Podarcis melisellensis. The sequence continues at coordinate 21,044,989 of NC_138539.1, read as the reverse complement.
CCAAAATCCCTTTACTGTGCATTTCCTTGAACAACATTCACCATTCCAATATCCCCTTTCCCAGTTTGGAAAGATCCTTTTGGAGCTCTGCTTTGTCTCACAGGGAAGACAGTTCTTGGTCATATGCAAAATGTGATGGCTTGTTCTGTAAGTACCATAGTATTCAGTTCTGATTTAGTGTGTCTCATACCATCCATTACATAAAGAAAAAGTTTTTGCATTCAAAACATTATCTGTGGGAAACATACCCATAATGTGGCTCTTTCTCTCGCATGTTTAAACTGTTTCTAATTACATGACCGATGCTGAATGAGCAAAATCTTAAGAACATTAATTTCCCTCTGCTTATTGCTTCTTAATACTTTTTTCCCCTTGAAAGGCTGCAATTTTCTCATTTATATGTTTCAGATATTAGGAACTGCTGCAGACATAAGAGCGATAAAATAAATTGCTGTTAGAATTAGTACTGTTAGGTGAGAACATTGGCATTAAACTAGATTTATTGCAGGCATTTTTGCTCCATCAACTAGCAGATGCCAGAGACCAAAAACCATAGCACTTTCTGTCACTTTGCTGCTTCCCATGCACTGGCCATTCAGCTGAGCAAATTGGAGAGCTCCGCTTTGGCACTGCCATGAGATAATTGGGGACAAAAGATTTCACGGTATTTAATTGCATGAGGATCCCCCCTGTCTTACGGAGGGAAGGAAGGAAATGGTATTTTGAGGGATTATGTTTCTTGAAGGCTGCTGTATGTGTGCACCATGCATTAAGAGCTTTAGCTTAGAAGCATAGTTCTAGCTATTCAGGTTCCCAGCAAAAGCGGGGGAGTGGCTTAGACTAATACTGTAAAAACAAGTTGAAATAATACTAGTTAATGAGGCTGTAGGTCTGGGTTAGCACTGGACCTCAGAACGATGGGGGCATAGATGCTCTTTCAGGTATGATCCTTCAGTAATGAACACAGCCCCTTCCCATTTTGCCCTGTTCTCAACCCAGGGGTACCAAATCGGAACGACCCGCTCTGGGATAACCTCAGGACCAACTGCTCCAACCTTGATCTGGTCCTGAAGTAGTTTGGGGGCAGTGTTTGCATTTAATGTTAGAAACTAGCAAGTGATTGTGGAAAGCCACTTCCGACCTCTGGAGGAGGTGGTGTTGTGGGCATCACGCCCCCAACACGTGCATGGAGGCTGGCTCCCAGCCCCGTGCAATCTGGGAAATCCTTGGTCACCGCTGCTGGAGAGGCATGTATGGAGGGACTGTCAGTGCCCTATTGCGATAAATAAAGCCAGGAAGCTTTTGGAATGTTTGGTGGCGCGTAGAGTGGCACTGGGGGGTTGGGTCATTGACCACCCCAACATCCAGTCAGCAAAGTGGCCCTCTATCGAGAGGATGGCGTACATCTTTCCGATGTAGGAAACGATGTGTGGTTGGCGGATATGATGGCTGGGATTAGGGATTGGTTACAGGTTTGAGGGTATTGGCGGCGAGTTTTGCTTGGGTGGCGGTTAGGCATTGGTTATCGGTATTGTTATGTAGATGTATTGGGGGAGCGCCATCACCTCCCCCAAATATTGCAGGGTAGTCCGGTAAAGGATTCCGGGGGCATGGCCTCGTCCGAAGCCTATGGAGGTCAGGGCCTAAAGTGTGACTCCGGAGGAGTACCTAGTTGATGTGCCTCAGCAGGACTCCCCCTGCTGGTGTTAACCCTTCCCGGTCTTCAAGCAAGCAGGCTGACGCCGGATAGTTGATAGGACCAACGCCTAAGCCAATACGGCTCATCACCTGTAACCAATAAAGTTGTGGCCTAATTTTAGCCCATTAACCTAAATTACTGTGTCCTGTGTCTTTATTTCTACTGGTGGGAGGCGGGATCTCGCCACGCAATAGATATAACAATAATAATAATAATATTAATAATAATAATTAATAATAATAATTAATAATAATAGTTACAGATAGGTAGCCGTGTTGGTCTGCCATAGTCAAAACAATTTTTCCCCCCTTCCAGTAGCACCTTAAAGACCAACTAAGTTAGTTCTTGGTATGAGCTTTCATGTGCATGCACACTTCTTCAGATAGAAGAAGTGTGCATGCACACGAAAGCTCATACCAAGAACTAACTTAGTTGGTCTTTAAGGTGCTACTGGAAGGAATTTTTTTTTGTTTTTAATAATAATAATAATAATAACTTTTATTTATATCCCGCCCTCCCCAGCCAAAGCCGGGCTCAGGGCGGCTAACAACAATAAAATAATCAAACAGTCAAATAATCGCACATTCTAAAAATATTTCATTATAAAAATTAATTAAAATCAAATTGATGGTAACCGATTAAGCAAAATTCTGTGCGCCAGAGGAGGGAGTCAGGCTGCGCCCTGACCAAAGGCCTGGTGGAACAACTCTGTCTTGCAGGCCCTGTGGAAAGATGTCAGGTCCCGCAGGGCCCTAGTCTCTTGTGACAGAGCGTTTCACCAGATTGGAGCCGCAGCCGAGATGGCCCTGGCTCTAGTTGAGGCCAGCCTAACCTCTCTGAGGCCTGGGACCTTAAGGATGTTATTATTTGCAGACCGTAGGTTTCTCTGTGGGGCATACCAGGAGAGGCGGTCCCGTAGGTACGAGGGTCCTAGGCCGTATAGGGCTTTAAAGGTTAAAACCAGCACCTTAAACCTGATCCTGTACTCCACCGGGAGCCAGTGCAGCTTGTATAGTACTGAATGAATATGATCTCGTAGCGAAGACCCCATAAGGAGTCTCGCCGCGGCATTCTGCACCCGCTGGAGTTTCTGGGTCAGTCTCAAGGGCAGCACCACGTAGAGCGAGTTACAATAATCCAGTCTGGAGGTGACCGTCGCATGGATCACAGTGGCTAGGTCAGGGCGAGAGAGATAAGGGGCCAACTGCTTAGCTTGGCGGAGATGAAAAAATGCCGCCTTTGTTATAGCTGTAATCTGCGCCTCCATAGAGAGGGAGGTATCGAAGATTACACCCAAACTCTTAACGGATGGTGCTGGCACTAGTTGCACCCCCGCAAGAGATGGGAGTTGCCCCCTCAATCCCATATCGTCCCGCCCAAGCCAGAGGACCTCTGTCTTCGAAGGATTTAACTTCAACCGGCTCCCACGTAACCATCCGGCCACAGCTTTCAGACATCTGGTCAGTGTGTCTGGGGCCGAGTCAGGATGGTCATCCATCAACAGATAGAGTTGGGTGTCATCAGCATACTGATGGCAACCCAGTCCAAAACTCCGGACAAGCTGGGCGAGGGGGCGCATAAAGATGTTAAAAAGCATCGGGGAGAGAATCGCACCCTGAGGCACTCCACACACCAAGGAGTAGTGCGATGACAATTCCCCCCCAAGCACCACCCTCTGTCCCCAACCAGAGAGAAACGAGCGCAGCCATTGAAGGACTGTGCCCTGGATCCCCATGTCGGCAAGGCGGTGGTCCAGGAGTTCGTGATCGACCATGTCGAAGGCTGCTGACAGACCTAGAAGAATCAGCAGCCTCGACCCGCCTCGATCCAGCTGCCTGCGGAGATCATCTGTTAGGGCAACCAGAGCCGTCTCAGTCCCATGACCAGCGCAGAAGCCGGACTGGAATGGATCCAGAGCAGATGTTTCTTTTTATATATATATATATATAAAAATATTTATTAAGAATTTTTTCAATAAATTATAAAGAACAAACAAAATAAGATATACTTTTACAAAAACATTTTCTTCACTTCTTTGGACTTCCTCACATCTCTCGTCTCTGCGTCTCGAATTTCTCAAGCTTTACCCAGCAAATTGTTAAAAATTTATCTTATCCAATTTTTCCATTTATCTTCATATTCCCTTTAACTAGTTTAATGGAACCATATTATTATTAATCTTACATCTTTCTTAACATTCATACAATTTACAATACTTTTGTAAATAGTCCTTAATTTTTTTCCAGTCCTCCTCCACGGCCTCTTCTCCCAGGTCTCGGATTCTGCCAGTCATTTCTGCCAGTTCCATATAGTCTATCAGTTGCATCTGCCATTCTTCCAGTGTGGGCAAATCTTGAGTTTTCCAATGCTTAGCGACAAGTATCCTTGCTGCTGTAGTTGCATACATGAAAAATATTCGATCCTTCTTTAACACCCTCTGGCCGACAATACCCAGAAGGAAGGCCTCTGGTTTCTTAGGGGATCCTGAGCAGATGTTTCATCCAGAAACCCACCAAGCTGTTCAGCAACCGCTCTCTCAATCACCTTACCCAGGAATGGAAGATTTGAGACCGGGCGGTAATTGGATAGATCTAAGGGAACTAATGATGTTTTCTTTAAGAGCGGACGCACCACTGCCTCCTTCAGTTCCCCTGGGAATATCCCGGTGCCAAGGGACAAATTGATGATATCCCCCGGGGGGCCCGCACCTCGTCTGGACACGCTCTAATCAGCCATGACGGGCACGGGTCAAGAGGACAGGTGGTGGGCTTTCCAGCTCGGAGGAGTCTGTCCACATCGGCTGGAGATATCTGGTCAAAGTGGTCCAATACTGGACCCGAGGACAGTCGAGGGGCCTCCAGTTCCTTTATTGTATCCAAATTGGCAGGGAGGTCATGGCGGAGCAACAGGACCTTCTCCGCAAAAAAGCTCGCAAATGCCTCACAACTGTGTGTCAGATTGTTATTTAAATTTGGCTGTCCTTCAAGGGACGTTAAAGACCGAATTACACTAAATAATTGCGCCGGGGGAGAGCTAGTGGATGCAATGGAGGCCGAGAAGTAAGACTTCTTAGCGGCCTTCACTGCCATCTCATAGGTTTTCATAAAAACCCTATAAGATGTTCTTGAGGCTCCGTCATGGGCACCCCGCCATACTCGCTCTAGCCGTCGGAGGTCCCGCTTCATTTTCCGAAGCTCCTCGGTAAACCAGGGAGCCCGGTTTCTGCGGGGTCGCAGAGGGCGCTTAGGTGCAATCTCATCGATGGCTGCCAAGAGCTGGGTATTCTAGCCCTCAACAAGCTCAGTCAATGAGTCGCCAGGGGGAGCAAGGTCCCGTAAGGCTTGACGGAATCTATCAGGGTCCATCAGCCTCTGCGGGCAAGCCCAAATCGGCTCGCCACCTAAGCAGGGGGGGGATGGAAAGTCAATCCTGGCTTTCAGAGCGTAGTCATCAGACTATCGCACCTTCATCGAAGGAGACAGGATCACATCTATACCGGCGCCAAAGATTAAATCCAGCGTGTGGCCTGCTTGATGTGTGGGGCCCGAAACAAACTGGGAGAGCCCTAGTGTCGCCATGGAAGGCACCAGGTCCAGAGCCTGTGAGGAGGGAGTGGCATCAGCATGGAAGTTGAAGTCTCCCAATACCAATAGGTTAGGGAACTCCAAGGCCCAGCCGGCCACCGCCTCCAGCAGGGTGGCTGCTGGTGCGCTAGGTGGCCGGTACACCAGCCAGACAGCCAAGCTCTCCTCGGAGCCCCACACTAGGCCAACACATTCAATGCCGGGGATCGATGGCGATGGTAGAGCCCTGAAGGAACAATCTTCCCGGATTAATAATGCCACCCCTCCCCCCGGCCCACAGTCCGTGACTGCTGGAGAACGGAGAAACCCGGGGGCGCCATCTCTCGTAAGGTAAGTTACCCCTTCGTGCACCCAGGTCTCCGTCACACAAGCCAGGTCGACCCCCTGCGAGGTAAAGAAATCTCGCAGGGTGGCGGTTTTGTTGCCTATAGACCTGGCACTGGACAACACCAGTGAAGGAGGTGAGTAATCCTTGCTCACCCTACCCTCGTCTCTCAGGATGGGGCGCAGATTGGAAGGGGTACGAGCATATCCGTATCTCGATCCCCTTCGCCTATAACATCTGCCCCCACCGCCATACCTCCCTCGCTCCTCCACGGTAGCAATCCCAAGCCTCATACTAACCTCCATTTACAAAATAGAAAAACAAAACAACCAAAAACAATTATTCCCAAACAAAACCAATCCCCACCCCACTCAATATCCAACCCCAAAACAAAACAAGATGGAACAAAACAAAAATACATAGATAAAAACCACCATTCACAGTGGTACAACAAAGTAAGCAATAAAAACAGCTTTAAAACACCTTAAAATATATAAAAACATCTTTAACATTTGCTGCAGCAGCACCAGTGTCCTTAAAGCTATCACGGAGGTGAGCCTGGGTCCCGCCCCCTAGGCCAGATGGAATTAGCCTGAGGAGGGAGAGGCCTTCTCCAACACTTACGATGCAGCAGCAGCTGTGATACAGTTAAAGAACCATGAAAATGACCCTGTCCCTCATATTGAAGTGTATATGTGGCTGAGAGCAGAGTCATGTAAAGTCCTCCCTAATAACTGAAGGAAAAAGAATCTGAGCCACATCCTGGATATTCAGGTTACAAACTTTGGACCTCTGGCTGGCCATTCTTCAGGGCAACTTCCTTCCCTCTGTCCTAGCATTAGGGCAATGTCACAGCCAATGTCTCAAGTTGAAAGGCAGAATTTACCTTCAGTATGAAAGGCAGTCAAAAGATCTTTTTTCCATTGATTAAAACACGCCATTCTGTTAATTATAGATATCATTTGGAAAAGAAATAATAATTTTGGTAAAATACTCATTTTAACTGCAGATATTCTGCCCTACAATGTCAGTTTTAATGTGGCCCACATCTCCATGTCCTTTTCAATTTCTTTCCAGGTTTTGTTGTAATTGTCCTCGAATAAATTAATATTTTTCATTGTCAATTGTATACTCCGATATTTTAAATTTTTTTTTACTATTTGCCATTCCTGTTTTTTCTTCTAACTCCTTTTTTCTTTTGCTCCCATGTTTTCAACCATTTATTTTGTTTTTTCCTTATTTAGTGTGAACCCTGAGACTTTACCAAATTCTTCCGTTTTCTCAAGAACCTTTTTAATGCTTTCTTCTGGAATTTCTACCATCGATACTAAATCATCGCAAATGCCTGTAACTTGTAACATTTATTTTTTAGAGTTATCCCTTTTATCTCTTGATCTAACCTGATTTTTTCATTTAATATTTCCAAAATTAAAATAAAAGTAATGTAAAGTAAATAAAAAGTAAAGGTGAAAGTGGACACCCCTGTCTGGTCCCTTTTTCTATTGTAAAATATTCTGTCATATTATTAATTATCAAATTTGCATTCTGTCCTTCATATATTGCTTTTAGGGCCTTTGCAATTTGTTTCCCCTTTTGCATTTGGTCAATTATTTCCACCTTTCTAAATTTATTCCTGGTGCTATTTTGTTGTATAAAGAAGCCTTGCATAACCACTTTACTAGCGTCCCAAACAACATTTATTTTAGTTCCTTTATTACAGTTATTTACAAAATATTCTGTTAGCATCTTTTGAGCCTTCTCATTAATGTTTTCATATTCTAACAAATTTTCATTCAATCTCCATCGAAAAGTCTTTCATCCAATTCTTTTATTTCACATCTAATTGTATTATGATCCAAAAATACCTTTGGTTGTATTTCTATTTTTGTTACTCTGGGTGTTAATTCACTGGAAATCCATACATAGTCCATTCTAGAAGCTGAATGATTTGGTTTTGAGAAATATGTAAATTGCTTGTCTAATGGGTGTCTCAGTCTCCAAACATCTATTAAATTACAATTCTCTGTCATAGAGAAAAAGGTCCTTGGTAACTTCCCTTCTTTCATATTCTCTTTTTTCCTAATTCTATCCATTTTCAATGAGACTACGCCATTCATGTCTCCCATAATTATAAATCCATAAATTCAAACAGTTTTTCTTCCAAGTCTTTGTAAAATTCCATCTTACTATCATTAGTTGTGTAGATTCCGACAATTAGCAATTTTTCACCTTGTCAGATGACTTGTACAGTGGTGCCTCGCAAGACGAAATTAATCCGTTCCGTGAGGCTCTTCGTATAGCGGTTTTTTCGTCTTGCGAAGCAAGCCCATTGACAGCTTAGCGGATTAGCGCTACAGCTGTCAAGCGGCTTCCAGCAATCAGCTGTTAAGCAGCTTATCAGCGGAACAGCTGATAAGCGGCTTAGCGGCTTAAGAAAAGGGCGGAAAAAGCGGAAAAAACCCGTGGGGGGATGCAAGATTTTTTTCGTCTTGCGAAGCAACCCCATAGGGGAATTCGTTTTGCGAAGCGCCTCCAAAACGGAAAACCCTTTCGTCTAGCGGGTTTTTCGTCTTGCAGGGCACCACTGTACTGCTATTACTCTGCCTTCTTCGTCCTTAAAGATTTGTCGAGCCTCTATTTTATTTTTTATATACATCACCACTCCTCTCTTCTTACTTTTATCAGATGAGATAAACTCATTTCCTAATTTTTTGTTGATCAGTACTCTTCTATGTTTTCTAGCTACATGCGTCTATTGTAAGCAGATAATATCCAAATTCTTTTTTAACAAAAAATGTCCAATTCTGCTCCTTTTATTTTTTATTGTTAATGCCATTAACATTCCATGTCCATAGTTTCAATGCCATTTTGGCCTCCTTTGTAGTAAAGTTCTTAAGGTTCTTAAACCTGTCCTCCTCCTGATTTATCAATGTCTTCTCCCTCTGGTTCTGAAACTGCTGCCTCTTCTCCTTTTCCCAACTCTTTATATCTTCTCAGAAATTTGTGTGTCTCATCCACATTCTTAAATTTAATTTTTTTCTCCTTATAGTAGAATGAGACTCCTGGAAATTCCCATTTATATTCAATACTGTTTTCCCTCAAAATCTGTGTTAATGTCCTATATTTGTCGCGTTTTTTCAACAACCGAAGTGGGACGTCTTTAAATATGATTGTAAACACTCCATCAATACATAATCTTTTTTCTCTATTCTTCTGCAAAATCCAGATTTCTCATTTCTCTGTCTTTAGATAGATAGATAATACTTTATTCGGCTATAAGCCCACAAGGTAAAACCAATCAATAAATAAAATAGCATTTTACATTCTAAAATATCAACTAAAATATTTCAACACATAATCTTCACATTACATACAATCTCTAGATGTACCTTATTGTGGCCCTGAATATAAAGATGGTGCATAGAGTTTACTAGATTTTTAATAGTCAATGTCCTGGAGTAGATAGGCTAGATGTAATTCAGGTGGTTTAGCAACAGTTTCCAAAATGATTGAGCTCAGAATCCTTGATTGGGGAGCAATATATAAAGGACAATTAAACAAGATATTGATTTGTTGTCACATGCGCATAAAACAGAGGTTTTACCGTTAGAAAATCTATTGCTCAGCACATTTGAGGGGAACACATTAAATCTGGCTCTAACAAATGCGAATCTATGCGACGCAACCGATAAGGTAGACAGATATCAAGGTATCTGGGACATAGATGTAATGCCCTGATTTATCGGGGAACATGTACCTCCACCTGTAGTAAGATTTTGTTGCAAATCAACCTCCTCCAATCTTTGTTTGATGACCTTTTTTGCTGTAATTAGATCTAAATTTAGTATATCGGAAGGAGAGATTCCATAAGACAACAGTTTGGAATGGATTTTTGTTGCCCATGGGCTGGTAAATTCATCTCTCCAAAGGGACCAAATAAGATGGTAATTAGGCAATTTATGCCAAAGGGACAGCCAATAATTAAAGGCATGTCTCCACATCAGAATCTCTAAGGAGGGGGTCTTAAGTTCTAAGCGAATAGCAGAGTTGCTTACACAGGAGGGTAGTTTCAAAAGGCGTCTGAGAAAAAGATTTTGCAATGTCACCAGAGGCATGAGGTTTACAAAAGCGCCCCATACAGGGACCGCATAGGCCATAGTTGCAACCACTTTTGCACTAGAAACTTTTAAGGCAGATGGAACATGCATAGCCCCCTCAGTAAAGAAGAAGCGTAATAGAGTGTACATAAGGGCTTTACCCTTATTTTGTAAGTATGTGATATGCGCTTTCCATCCCATATTATGCTGGAAGTAAATTCCTAGATATTGAAATTTGTAGACTTGTTCAATTGGCTTCCCTTCGCGTTCCCACCACCCAATTTACGACTCCTGAAAGAAATTAGGACTTTAGATTTGGAATGGTTAATAGTAAGTAAATTTGTTTGGCAATATAACGCAAAAATCTTAAAGGCCCTCCTCAAACCGATTCTTGAATATGAGAGGATCACTGCATCGTCAGCGTACAATAATAAGGGGCAGCGATAGTCTGCAAGCCTGGGTGCATGAATGGTGGTTTGGGCCTCAGCTAGGGGAGTTCTCATGTCACTAATAAAGAGGTTAAAGAGATAGGGGGCAAGGATGCACCCTTGTCGTACCCCCTTATTTATTGGTACAGAGTTTGTGAGATCGCCCTCAGGTGTTAACCTCACCATAGCGGCCGTTCCTTCATGTAATTTGATCATAAGCCACAACAGCCTTTTATCTATGCCCCACTTTGCCAATTTTTCCCATAAGAGCTCTCTAGAGATACTGTCAAAAGCCACCTTCAGGTCTATAAAAGCGGCACATAGAAGACCATGAGTGGGGGAAGAATACTTCCGCGCCAAATGATATAGAATTATTGCATGGTCAATAGAAGCACGAATTGGTCTAAACCCGGCCTGTTCATGGCCTATCAGATTGGAATCTTCGGCCCATTGGGTTAGTCTGGTTAGCAGGAAGCGAGTATAGATTTTTCCGATGATTGATAATAAACTAATATTACGATAGTTTCCTGGGTCCTCTGGTGGTCCTTTTTTATATATAGGAATTATGATGGACTCCTGCCAATGTCTTAGCTGCCACTCATGCTTGGCTGACTTCTGTGCCTGTTTGTAAGCAATTTTGGCCTGCAAGTACTCTGGGGGAAGAGTTTCAGCTCCAGAAGATTTATATCTGTTGTAGATACAACAGAGAGAGAGTCTAGCTTGCTTACATTTGGAATCAAATATAATCCAAACAGTCTCCTGTCTTTAAATATAATCCAAACAGTCTCCTGGGAATTTTTTTGCCTTTGTTGTTCTTGTTTTAATCCTAAATGCGTTTTGTATTGTTTTTGCCATTGTGCAATTTTTGTTACTAGTTTTTCCAAAATTTCTTCTCCTTGTGTTTCTGGTACAGATCTCAATCTCAAATTTGTTTCTCTCTGCCTCAGTTCAGTAATTGTGTTTTGTTGATTTCTGAAACTTCTGTCTTAACTTTTTCCTCTTCTTTTTTAATATCTCTTACTTCTTACTTTGTCCGCTTCATTCCTTCCTCCAAACTTTGTGTTCTTTTTGTTATTTCCTTCAACTGGCTTTTCAGTTCTTCAACTGTCAAATCATATTTTTGATCCATTTACTGCAGTGTTGTCTCAATATTTTTTCCACTCTGTTTTATGTCCTTTTTCAGAATTTCACTTTTATTCTCACTTTCATGTTTCGACGCTCTCCTTTCTAGTGGTGTCCCTCCATCTCCTACCTCCTTTTTTCCTGCCATTACTTAATTGTAATTTTATAACTAACTGTAAATTTGTAATTGAAATTACTTAATTGTAATTCCCCCTTTCACCACAGCAGTTTTCTTGCCTCTTAAATGGCTAATCAACAATTTCAATGAGTGAGCCCCCAAACCACCCAGTTGAAGGTTAAAATATAGATAAAAATTGTTTCCTTCTGCCTCTTGTTTGGCCAATCCTTAAAAGTCAGCGGTATTAATAATTAATAATAAAAAGGAACGAGGGAAAAACAACAAAAAACCCCTTTTCCACCAACAAAGGAAAAAATAGAACCAAATATAAAATGAACCACTTTTTCAGCTGCTTGTCAGCCTAATTCCACAGGCAGACCAATAATCCACCAGTCAAAATGGGAGGAAAATAAAGAAGATGCCAATCCAATAATCCAAAAATTATCCAGAAAGCAGAAGGGAAGACAGTGTATTTAGCAAAAGGAGGATAGGAAATTCTCTCTAGACGCCAGTCCTCCAGCTCTAATGAAGGAGTGAGGACCAGGGGTCCACCTGGGTCCACTTTGGAGAGCCAGGCTGGAGCCATTTTATAAGCTGAAAGCCATCTTAGAGAGCAAACTAAAAGCTAAAAAGACATTTCTCTCTCCCCTGCTTGCCCCTGCTTGCAAAAACAATATTTTTGCAACACAGCGAGTTTGCAAGAGGATGCGGTCAGGGGATTTTGATAATAGTTGAGCCTGGTTCTGAGAAACTGTTCGTTTGCCCAGGATGTCTAGCCCACCACAAGGTTCTAAGCCGAGCAACCTGTTAAAACCACAGAAAGAGGGGGGGCAGAGCATTTACTGGAACCAGTAAAGAGGTCAGAAAGATTTTAAACTCGCAGCGCCACCTAGTGTATAATGCAACTTGGAACCGAAAGGCCACCATCAATTCTTTAATTGGTTGAGTTTCAATGAATATGCATAAATGGGAATGATTAAGGGGTGGGTCAAGGGGGTTGAACCATTGTTTTGCTTGAGGGGATAAAAACTGTCTGCCCCTGGTGTTCGTGGGCATTCTCTCATTTCTTTCTGAATGCACCCCTTTTTGCTTTTTGTCTGACAAAAACCAAATTGAATAAAAACTTTTGTTTTAAAGAAATATTGCTGCCTGGATTTTTCCATTCTGGTCTGTATTCTTAAGTCCCTAACACTAACAATCCACACAAAAAATGAAAGGAGGGGTTGATATATTGTTTTACTCTCTGCTCCACACTTTAAATTAGCTGCAGTAAAAAGTAATAAAGTAATTAATAAATATCCAAGTTACTTCCAATTTGGTCTTAGTAGCATCTCCAAGCTCTGTGGTTTGGACCATTTAAAGTTAGAAAAAAAGACTGCACTTTAAAGTTTTAATTTCTACTATGCAGTTACTAAAAGTGGAAGTAAAAGTTTTCAGGAGGTTCTCCTCCCGCCAAAGCAGAGATTCCAGACAGATCGATAATATCCACAACCAGGCTTTCACCTCTTAAGTTTATTATATATAATCCTCTTCTCCAGCAAATGTGTTTACTTTAAAGCAATAAATTTAACAGGGAACATCAGGCCTTTTCTGTTCCGTAGGAACGTCCTGCATCCCAATGCAATTTCCAGACGGGGCTGACCTTTTTACCACCCTGCTGCATCCAAATTGTTTTAAGTTTGAAAGCTTTTTGTCTCTCACCAATTCAAATGCGGATTTCTTTTCCTTTGGAATCGATCACTGTGCTGGGCAAGCTTGAGGCTGCGCTTCTCGGGAGTAGAATATGGCGACCCAATCTCACCAACTCTCTCACTCCTAAAAGGAGTGTTTTGGCTGGTGGAGAGATCACTCTTCGGCTCGCTGAGAACCTGCCCTCAGAATTTGCCTTCTGAGGTTTTTTGGGGTTTGCAGTGCCTATGCAAATGCCCCCTTCCCCCACCCGAAAAGCTGGATTCTCCCCTGAGGGTTAAATCCCACTTGCTTTCAGCTCTGTGATCAATCGGAAGTTCTAGTAACTTCTACTTATTTGGAATATTTTGATTTATCACCATTTGGTGCATAGATCCCTACAGCTACTAATTGTTCCCTTCCTCTTGAGATCTGTACCCTCAATATTTTTCCTTCCTCATCTTTAAAGATTTGTTTTGCATATATATATATATATATATTCTAAAAAAATAAATTCCTCACCTAATCTCTTATTTTTTAACACCAATCTATGTTCCCTGGCTACATGGGTTTTCTGTAAACAAATTATATCCCATTTCTTTTTTTCAGAATTTGTTATATTTTGTTTCTTTTTAATTTATCATTAAGCCCATTAACGTTCCAGGAGATAATCTTTAAATCCATTACACTTTATTAATTTTTGTCCCCCCCTTTTATCGTTAGAATTACAGTAAAATAAACAAAACAACAGTCCAATGTATTAATCTGTGATGTTATTCTCTAATCGTATTTTCCTAGGTTTCCTGCTCTTGTCACTTGCTTTCTTGTAGCTCTCCTCCTCCTTTTTCTGGTAGTGTTTCTCCTAACTCTTTCCTGTATCTCCTGGAATTTTTCTGTGTGATCTATTGAGCTTATACTTCTTCCTTCTTTGTAAGTAAAGGTTATGCCGTCCAGGAATTCCCAGCAAAATCTTACTGAGTTTCTGTTTAATGCATTTGTTAACAATCTGTAACTCTGTATCTTTTTCAAAAGTCTCTTTGGGATCTCCTTAAAGACCTTAATGTTTTTGTCTTCTATTAATAATTTACATTGTCGTCTTTTCAGTAAATTTTTTTTTATAAATAATCTTGAGTTTAGAAAAATGAGACAATCTCCTGGTCCCTTGTATGTTTTTGCGCTTTCAGAAATTTCTGAAAGTTCAGAAATTCAGAAATTTTTATCAGTGTCCATTGTTAACTCCTTATCTTGAACACCAAACCATATTGCAAGGCTCTGGGTTATTTTTTCTTCAATCTGTTTGCCTTCTTATTCTGGGACTCATCTAAAACACAGGATAAGTTCTCTTTGATGCATTTCAAGGACAGGTGTTCTCATGCATTCTCTTTAAATCTGAAACTTCCTCAGCTGCTTCCTGTATCTTTATAAATTCTTTATTTTTGCTTGTCAGTTTCTTAGTTACTTCTTGTTGTTTGTTCATCCTAGTTTTTAGATCCTGAACTGATCTGTCAAGTTCCTTATTTTTTGTAGTCAGGTCTTTTATTTGGTTCATTATTAGCTTTTGACGTTCTGATCAGTCTTAATGTCCACTGAATCTAATTTGTCATTTAGATTCTTGTTCATTCCTGCAATAATTTCTTTCAAATCTGCATTTGAGTCTGGGTCTGCTAAAGATGTCCTTCTTGCTTGTAGTCCTGTCATGGCCAACAATGTTGTTTGTGTTTGATTTTTCTTGGAGCCCATGTCTGAATCTGTGATTCAGTCAATGTTCTTTAGGAAATTGAAGATTATATAAAATTCAGTGTTTCCAAAGTTGATTTTTATTAGTCGGAATTTTCCTTTTTCCCCTGTTGGGTTTTGTAACCAATTGGGGTCCTGGTGGGATTAATTGTTAACTTAAATCTGTAAGCTCAGACAGGGAAACTGCTGGGCAGTGAGGCGGGCAGTAAACCAGCACAATCTCTAACAAGGAACACCCACTCTAGATTCCCCCCCAACTGGACAGAGAGCCTGGAGATAGATAATCTCTATAAACCACAGCAACCTCCCTGACCCATCATTCCGTCCAGCTATTACACTGAGGTGGGCACAGCTGGGTGAGACCAACTCCACCCTGTTCACCCACCCAGGTTTCAGTGATACATGCCAGATCAGCCGCCTCATCCATAATCAGATCATGGATGAGGGAGATTTTATTCTGGGCCGCCCTGGCATTCAACAGCAGTAGTCCTGGACCCGAGGGTTGGCTGGTATTACAACCACAATTCCCCAGGATGGAGGAGGGACTGGCACACGGCACAGTCACTAACTGCCTGGGCTGCGTGCCCCTTACCTGGCCTGCTCCTCCTCCCACAACATACCTCCCCCTATCCAGAAACACTGTAATTGGGCCTCCCTTTGCTCTTCCCCGCTCCTCTCCTCCCAGGCACATCCCACCAAGTACTCTTGCAGCTCAATTTAAAAATGGTTAAAACGTTAAAAAAATAATTTAAAAGGATATATAGATATTTTAAAAGAAGCCCTCTCTGCTGAGCAGCAGCAGTCCTTATAAAACCTATCAGGCCCCACCCTAGGCCAGGTGGAGAGAGGCAAGAGCAGAGCCCTCAGGCCTTGTTAGCAGGCATAGCGACTGGATTAGAGATAAATTTGCTAATATGCCTTAATTAGTGATAGCTCGGGGTGTGTGGGTGTGTAGATTGATAATCACATGAAAAGCTGAAGCGGAGGTAGCAATGCCCTTGGCTCCTAGACTGAGGTGCGCTATCGTTATATGAGAAAAGAAGCCCACAAACTGAATGAAATCCAAACTCAGCAATAGAAAGAAAGAATGCAGTTTATTTTGCTGGCAGCAATTGAGTGGCTCTGTGGAATGTTTCCAAAAGCAGAATCCCCCTGGGAGGAGACTGCCCAGAGCTTATATACCCTTTCCCCACGTGAATACATTAAGCATTGCATATTCGTTTATTGCAACAGGAATTTGCTAATTGTTAAACAACATCCTTTCACAGCCTTCAAGTTCTACCCAAGGCAGGCTTCTTGGCTCCTAGAGGCGAGCATTCCACAGATAAGATAAAAGGGAAATTGCCTGTGACCATTTAGAACAAAGAGATCATAGAGTTCTCTGTTACTGACAAAGGAGGAAGAGAGGCTAATATGCTTAAACAGCAGCTGCGCAGGTGTGAAACTTCTTCTTAGGATACATGGGAACTATACTATCAAAGGAGAGGAAACTGAAGCGGGGTCACTGGGAAACTATACCCATATTATACTTAATATAATAAATCAAAACTTTTGCCACAATAGCTACTATTCATAAAAGAAAGAGGCACACATGTGAAGCACTACCCTGCAGGCAACACCACTAAAAAGACTGGATAACAGCCACTAAAGCTCATTCAAAACAGCCCCTTTTTATTATTATTTGATTATTCATTTGTTCGTTTGTTGTTGCCTATAGGCTGCTGCCGATAAAGTTTTTGAAAAAACATTCCCACTGTATATAATGTGTTAGCAAAAGTAATCTAGCTATGGCCAACTTCCAAAGCCTCACAGTGAAAGGGCTAGACTGAGTGGGTGATCCAAAATGGCCGATGGCTCCGGCGGACATCACTCCATCCCCTGACTAATGAAACAGGGCCCACGCAGCAACAATGAGAATAAATGGGGTAAAAACCCAGCTGGTAAATGGACAAGCAGGAGACATGGCAGTATTCCCAGCAGAGTCAGGCTAAGAGGACTGTTTTAAGTTAAGCAAAGAACTTAAATGCACACACACTAAAGGGGGGGGGAAAGAAAAATGCGCCCGGCAGTGGCCATCCCCTGCTTAAAACATGCCAGATAAGCAAATCACACAATAAAATGAAACAGAAAAAGGGGGGGGGAGGATGTAAAGGAACGAACACCTAGTGAAGCCCGCCCTGTGTTACATAATGAAGCCAAATCAAACACACACACTCCCGTTTGGAAATCACGCAAGGCTGGGTACACATCCACATACACCTGATAGCCAGGCCACCACCAAGGAGGAAAGTTGCTTTAGCGGCAGGCATGGGCACCAGGGGAGAAGCTACTGACTCCCCAAGCTGTAATAAATCCACAACAGAAAGCAAGCACACACTGCTGTGTGGCGTTTTTAAGAAGCAGCGTTGATTGGGGAAGCCGAGTGGGTGGCCGCAGAACAGCTGCCCTGTCTTGAACCGATTCTTGAGCGGCTGCAAAGGGAAAGTCTTTGACAATCCTGGCAGTAACAGCGACTAGGCTAAACCATTCAGGTAGGGAAGGAATCATTGACTAAAGAAATCCGGCAAAGGGGTGACTGAAGAGATGAAAGAGAACTCCCCAGCTGCGCCACAGTTTAAATTTCCCACGGCTGCGTCCTTCGCTGGTGCTGATTGGCCAGTGGAGCCACACTGAGCGTGACGCAGCCTAGGTCGGCACAACTTCCCACCCCAAGCTGGATGGCTACAGAGACCTGGATGCCTGGCTGCAACACCACCCACTGAGAAAGGAGAGAGGACTTCTTGCAGAAGTGGCCACTGTTTCCCATAAGCAAATCAATCCTCCTTCCTAGCTTATTTCCTCAAGCTTGCATGTATTTCACTCCTTTGGATGCTAGCTGGTGATGGTAACTCACTGGGTGGAACATCATCCAGGGAGGAAGCGAGGATTGCAGGCCTGGATATGGGAAACCAGGCCTGAAGTTCCCCACCCTTTGGGCCACCACATGAAAACTACTAGATGGGCATACTCCAGTAGCACCTGGGCAACTTATTTCCCTGTTCACCACCTGAAAATCCTCCTCCTCTTCATTGCTGATCTTTGAAAACCAGGTAGTACAGCTGCTTCAGTGCAGTAACTGTAGTACTAAGGAATGTGTTGAATAACCAGGTGAAAACGAATCCTCATCTATCTCTTATGTTCACAGCTGTTGGGTTGAGTGTGTGGAATTAAACACCCCTGAACAGATCAAGCAGCTTGACAAATGAGTGTTGGTTACGGCAGCATTTCCTGCTGTTACTTTAAATTACGCCAGCCAGCAGCTAAATGTATCAGTAATCTCAGATATGACTCAGATTTCTCAATGTAAAATGGGAAGTGAGTCATCTGCTATAGATACAAAATGATCCTCTGCAGATGCTCATCTAACGTTGAGTCATGATTTGAAAAACAATGTTTTTTAAAAAGTGTTGCTTCTTGAAATAAGATTTTTTTCATTGAAACTCTTTAAAACAAAAAGTCAGCTTTCACTATATATTTATTGGTTTCCTACAAAATATAAACAAGTTCCCCTGTTTCACATCCTGTTCCCTTATCAAATCTTGCCATAACCTTGTTTGTGAACTCAGTGGATGCCAATTGTTGGAATTTTCATCAGAAAATTTTATGAAGCGGTACCATACTTCAATAAAGTCACCTGCATTTTCAAAACATGCACCTCTGCCAGTTTTTAAGGTAAAGCAATTGCCCATTCATTCTGTCACCATCGTGTGATGTGCAGATGTCCAAATCCTTTCCAGTTCAGTGCTATGAGAAGTCATGGCACCAGCAAAAGAAAAGTAATAAGTTCCTTGTAGATTGAGTTGAACCTTCTTTAAATATTATCGAGAAACCGAAACTTGGGTTACATTTTATATACAGATTTGTAATATTGCTTATTTACACACACAGTCCCAGAATGGCTGCACTTAATCACATAGCCACCACATATGGAGTGTAGTACCAACTGTGTTACATCCTCTCCAGCACATTTGTGATGATGTTTTGTCTATGTAGCTGCATCTTAATGGGGTTAAATGCCATCTATACATTAACTTAGAAGAATTTTATTATGAGGGTTGACACTGATCTTAAAGGGATTTATTTAAATTTTTTGCCTATAAGGTATTCCAGTCTGCCTCCTTAATTTTGGTACCTAGGTCAATGTTTCCCTTAATTGTTTAACTGATGAACGTTGTAGTCAGAGGCTTTTCCAGTGCCCCAGAGGAGGGTTGGTCAGGTTAGCCATATTGATTCGTATCAGGTTAGCCATATTGATATATTTGTTATTAACTAGTTGTATTTTTCCGAAGAGTGCACCTTGCAGAGATCTCTTTTTGACTCGTTTTGTTGCAAATTCTTGGCAAGTCATGGCAAAGTTACTTAGGACCGCTAACATAGCTTTGATAGTGTCTATACCAAGTCTTGATCTCTGAGATGTTCACATCATGTTCATGGAAGAAAACACACTCCACTGCAGTATTGCTTCCTGGTAGGCAGAGACACAGTTGAACCAACTTTTGTAGCTGTGGATAGGGGATCATCTTCTGATAAGAAGAATGAGAAAATGTCACTCCCATCTTGAACACACATCAGCACCACTTTCATTCCATTTAGTTATATTTTCTTTTGATACATATTATTTCAAAGAAGAAATTTCATCAAATAGATGATCTTCACTTAGATCAACTCCTACTCTTGATGAAAAATATTGGAGACACTCCTCTCTGTGAAAAAGTCCTAAGCAAAATGCATTCCATACACCTAATAACTTCAGAGCGGGAGCTCCAAGCAGTTAGATCAGGGGTCAGCAACGTAAGGACCATGGGCTGGAGGCAGCCAACAGAGCTCATTTGACAGGCCCACGAGCTGCCTTCCAACCAAGTTGCACGCTCACGCGCTGCACTATCCTGCACAGCGCAGCGCGGGGACTCACTTTTGTGGCGCCAAAAATTGCATCTGCGCAGATGCAGACACCGAAAATTGCAGGTGCGCATGTGATCTGGCCCACGGAGGGATCTCCACGGGACTGAACTGGCCCAGGAAAGATAAACTGTCAGGAGGAGGTCGGTACACCAAAAGGAATCCTGTACTGCCCTATTGCCCAGCTTCCAGAACATGCACTCAGAAAACTGGGTCTTCCTAATAGGACGCCTGGTGCAAACTAATGACTTCCTAAAAATCACTGCAACCCCCCCTCCCCGCCCACATGACCTGGGTTGCTGTGCGTAAGAGAAACCTATTGGACAAGCAGCAGCAAGGACAGGCCCATCTACTTCATCCAACCAAGTCTCTGTTACAAATGCCTGGTCAAGTCCTCCTTCCACAATCAAGTTGTATATGGCAGTAGTCTTATGAATCATTGACCTAGCATTACACAGCAACACCTTCAGGTCATGTGGGTTTCCCTTGTTGATTCCAATATCCATCTGGTCAAGACCAGACCCGGAGGCAGGGATAGTCTTCAAACAATGACTAAACCTGCCTCCTTGGTAATGACATGGTCTGGTCTTCGTGCAACTCCTGCCCATGATCACCGAGATCGGATGTCCCAGTGCTTCCCCCCCATGGAACTTGCCGCAGCCATTGTGTTGGCTGGGGCCCCACTCCCAGGCAGCCCTGATCCCGTCCCTTAAAAACAAAACACAAACAATACAACCAATAAAAACAACAAAAAACAAAAACAGAACAATTATACTAAAATTAATCCCCAACCAAATATCCATCCCACCCACCCACCCCCAACAAAGCAAAAAAGGAAAAAAAATAAAGAAAAATTTAAAACTGCTTAAGGACATTTAAAAACACATTAACAACTTGGGACAGGGAAGCAATAGCAGAACAACCTCCTGCACTTCCCCAAACGTTTGTTCCAAATGAGGGCCTGGGCCAGCTGGAAAGGCCTTGGAAGGGAGCAGGCCCTGCAGTCCTCAACACAGCCAATGGTCCAAGGTCTCACTGCCACAAGAGTCCCTTTGTAGCTAGGAGAGTGAGGGCCTGGGCCACGCCCCCTGGGCCCGTTGGAAAAGGCCCTGGAAGGGAGCAGGCCCTGCAGTCCTCACCACAGCTGATGGTCTGGTCTTAGCGTAGCTCCTCCTCCTGCCCGTGATCACTGGCACAGTGATTGGTTGTCCCAGTGCTTCTGCCCCTGTGGAACCTGCCCCAACCATTCTGTTGGCTGAGGCCCACTCCCAGGCAGCCCTGACCCTTTCCCCTTAAAAAGCAAAATACAAACTATACAGTAGCCTAACAAAATAGTAAAAGCCCAAAACAATTATACTAAAAGAAAACTAATCCCCACCCCAAGTCAACATTTATCCCACCCCAAACAAAAATAAAATAAAAATATATAAATAAAAATCACTGTTCACAGTGCAAGAAAGTAAAAACGCTTTTAAAACATTTTAAAATATGTAAAACCATTTTTGACATTTGCTGCAGCGGTAGCAGCAGCAGCAGAGTCCTGAGGCCTCACTGGAGCCTCTTAGAGCTGTGATGGTGAGTGTGGGCCCCGCCCCCTAGGCCTGATGGAATTGGCCTGCAGGAGGGAGCGGCCTTCCCCAGCACTCACGATGGCAGCAGCAGCAGTGTCCCAGGGCCTCGCTGAGGCCTCTTAAAGCTGTGATGATGGTGAGTGTGGGCCCTGCGACCCTAGGCCTGGTGGAATTGGCCTGCAGGAGGGAGTGGGTGGCAGTGGTCTTATTCATCATTGACCTGGCATTGCACAGCAGCAGCTTCAGGTCATGTGGGTATCCCTCGCTCATTCCAGTATCCATCTGGTCAGGACCAGACCTGGAGACAGGGATAGTCCTCAAAGAACAACTAAACCTGCCTCCTTGGTAATGACATGGTCTGATCTTAGCGTAACTCCTCCTACTACCCGTGATCACTGAGATCGGTTGTCCCAGTGCATCCCCCCGTGGAACCTGCCCCAGCCATTTCGTTGGCTGGGACCCACTCCCCGGCAGCCCTGACCCCTCCCCTTAAGAACAAAATAAAACCTAAAAAGCAACAATACACACAATAAAACAATACAATAAAACAAACAAAAAACAGTAAAAATTACAAACATACCAAAATTAAACAAATTCCCGAACCCGACTAAACATCCACCCCACCCCACCACCAAAAAATAAAAAATAAAAGGGAAAAAAAAGAAATTTGAAAAGCATTTTAAAAAGAACTCTGCACTGTTCTGAGTCCTCTTGGGCAGCAGCAGTGGCAACTGTCCTTATGAGGCCTGTCAGGCCCCGCCCTGGGCCAGATGGTGTGTGGCAGGAATGGGGCCCTTAGGCACTCAAGCAGGGGAGTCCTCCGGGGCAGAAATTTGTGTTCCTGTCCTACTATCTCACGAAACTCTTTGAGATGTTCTACTCTCACTGTAAATATGTGAAAATAACAAAAAAATCTTTACTACAAGTCTTTCAACATCAACAGGGATTGGTTTATTATGTATCATATGATCATTACATCCCAAGATGAGAATATTCTTTCCCAAACCTTCCTTCATTTTGTTTGAACCTTTCCTCTTCAGGCCACCAAAGTTAGTGTTTGTAATGTCTGCTGAAATTGCTACCACTTTGTGCTCCATGATCCTTGATTGTTTGAAACGAAGCCATTTATATTATTTCCCCTGTAATTTGAACAAAGTCCACAAGTTTATTATGGATGGATAAAGCTTTCTCAGCATTCACATGTACATAGTGAACAATAATTGGTAATAATTTTGTATTCCAATGATTTGAAGCATCTAGAAGCATAATTACAAAAGCAGCACTATTGCTTTATTCTACAGCTTCAGCAATTGCCCAGGGAACAATTACGTGTTTGAAAATGGCTTCAACTTTTGTTCTGGAGCACGTGAATTTCGGTTCATTGAATTTCTTATGCCAGAAGTACAGTCCATATACTTGAAACTGTGGTAATGCTTCATGGTGTGAAATGCGAAAGTTCCTTCTTGAAGGGCAATGTTTATTTCACTTTGATCTGGCACCATCTTCTTAAAGTATGTTGATACCTTTGTGTTGCTTCCTTCCTGAATCACTGAGCTTTTATGTCTCTTAGTTGTAACATGTTCAACGGCTGAGGTTCGCCGGCCACTTCCAACTTGCTTCACATAGCGAACAAAATGCAGAATGTCCCTTCACTCCTCTTCTGATAAATGGAAAATCCTGCAGTATCAAATCACTAACCACACATTTTCATTTCTTTGACATTGTATTAGCTTCAATAACTACAATATAAATTACAAAAGGTACATGTGGATGTGTTAAAAAACTGCCAATACTGCTAAAAACAAACACTCCACACTGGAAAAAGCAGCAGAATAAAAGAGGAAGAGGAAAACAGAAGTGAGATGTGAAAACAAGTGCGTGTTGGCAGGGAGCCAATCACATTTTGAAAGAAAACCATGTGATAGCAGCTAGCCAATCACACTTTGATAGACATATTGATGTGTCTTGTGCCACTGAATGGGAGAAAAAGTTTTATAGAGGATGGTGATAGTAATGGGATGGTGGGGGGGGGAGGAAGGACTTCCCCCACAAAAAAACCTTACAAACTAACTAAAAAGGGACTCGGATTTTTGTTGTTCTCCCCTCCTTTAAAAAATAAAAATGAGAATCTAAATAAATAAATAAATAAATAATAGCAGAGAGTCTGGGGTGAAGTGGCGATCACAGCGAATGGCACGTGCTGGTTCAGGGCTCTCTTCTAGTCACTGCCATTTTATTTTTTAAGCGAAGAATTTACGGTAAAATAAAATTAAAAGGGTCAGTGGAAAATGTGTTTTTAAGTAATTTTTTTTAAAAAAATAGTAATAATAGTAATTTGGGGAAAGGAATTAAGACTTAACAAGTAAAAATAAAAGTCAAAGATTGCTGTAGCGGCAATATCCCCCTTTTAAAAAAAAGTTTTTAAAATATTAAGAAATAAAAAGATAAAATGGAATTAAAAAGAGGGGTTTTCAGTATTTTGCATTTTTCCTGCTGGGGTGTGTGTGTGACCACGCTGCATTCTCTTCTCTTCTGTGGTGTCCTCCATCGCACGGCCTCCCTCTGTGCCCCAGACTGCTCTTGGCACACTAGCCGCTGGAGGAGGTAGGTATGGGTTGGGCCTGGGCTTGTTTCCTCGCTGCCTCCCTTGCTCTTTTGGTGCTCTCCTACCTCTCCTCTTCTTCCCCTGCAGCAGCGGTAAGGTCGGGGCTCTTTTTTTCTTTTTCCGCGTTGGCTCCAGGGTCCACCTGGCCCCTGAGCTCTGTCCAGGTGGCTGGGTGTTTCCAGCCATTGGGGGGGGCTGCAGCTCCCTTGGTTGACACACCAGGCACCCCCGGTTCCCCTCCAGTAGTGGTGCTGGTGGCGGTAGCCCGGGAGCTGGCCAGGCAGTGTAATTGGTTCTGGCTGGCTTCAGGAGCTGCTTGCCGCTGCGGTGTCCGCCATGTTGCCTCTGGTCAGAGCCTCCTCAGTGCCCTAGATGATGCACACTGACAGAAGGTGGTTTTTCGGCTCAGCAGAAGGGAGGTGGTGGCTGTGAGAGCGCTGCCTGAGTGGGTTGCCAGCCATGGCTGCGGTGCTCCCCCCAAAAACCATTCTGCCCAGAGCAGTCCTCCCCCACCTCAGCTACGCTAGTGAGAACCAACCCCCTTCAAATCTTCTGGCACATCTAATATTGTCAAGCAAATGGGGGTAAGTTGAGAAGTTAAAAACATTTCCCCCTAATATCCTATTTCATGCTTACTTCTAAGTTCTGTGGTTTCCCAGGAATTGACTCCGTCTCTCAGTAATTGCACTAGTCCTACTCTTTTTTTCCTGATGCGCTAAAAGCTAATTTCTCTTTAGAAATTGTATCCCCAACTAAAGTAACTTAATTAAACACCTTATTTACTGGCTGTGCTGACGAACATTCTGAAAGCTTTTCTAAAAAACTTGTGATTAGCTTTGCTCATCCTCAGGCCATCCAAACCAGGAAGTCACCTTTATTAATTCTGAAAAATTAGTATTTATTTGCACTTGGGTGTGTGTGTATGAAATAAACAGAAATCCATATTATATTTTTGTAAAGTCTTGATTGAAACAGCAAACCTAGGCAATGGTGGGTTGTTGTTTTAAAAAGCACTCCAAGGAAGATAAAATATGTTGAATTGTACCAATTGGAAGGATTCTGCTAGAGTATTTGTCTAAACCCAGGGGAGCGTTTTGTTTAATGACTCCCCCCCTTTATTTGTAAAAGAATTTCAGGGCAGAATAAACAGTGAACATCCAACTTCCATATGTTCAATGTCCTAAAGGCATTTGGTGAAGCAAGCAGCTTTATTTGTTTCTAATTGCTGCAGACTTCATAACAGGACTTCCTCTCATGTACCTCGTATACCCTGTGGGTTACAATTGTAATTCTATTGCGTGTCAAAACCCCTCCCGCCAGAAAGAAAGACACAGGACACGATGTTTAAGTTTAATGGGCATGAAATGGCCACAACTTTATTGATTAGAGAATTGAAGGTATTGGCCCTAGGCATTGGCTCCTATCCGCTACCCGGCATGATGTCCGGGAAGGGTTAACACAAACCGTGGGAGGCCCCTGTTGAAGTACGCCAACTAGGATCCCACGGGTGTCATCGCTTGGGGCGTGCCGGGGGCCCTTACCTAGCTAGGTTTTGGACAAGACAACGCCCCCTCGGAGTCCTCTACCGGACTACCCAATTTCCTGGGGGAAGGTGATGGCGTTCCTTCCCCCCCATCCATTTGCATAACAATAGAACCCCAGCCAATGCCTAACCGCCAATACAGGGAAAGTTGTGACGTTTGCTATGAGGTAGGCGAAAAAACCAACTGGCCGAAGATCGCCAACTTGGAAAAATTCCTACCAGGCCCCTTGCGGCGACCAACCGAAGTCCATAGCAAGGTCATGACGACCTACGGCTGCCTAAGCGTCTAAGGGTGGGTGGGATGGGAAAACCTCTCAGCTGGTCGGGAGTGAAGAGGGCGGACCCTGGGGGTGCCCGGCTTAAAATACCTTAAGCCACGCCTCCCCCCGGCCCGCCGATAGGCGGGCAGGGTCGCGAGCACGCCCAGGGATTCCCCCAATTCTCACGGGGGCCAAGGTCAGCCCCCGCGCTTGGGGGGGAGGGGCTAGACCGCAACCCCCTCTCCTCTCCAGGGTCGGAAATGGCTTTGCGTGTCAAAACCCCTCCCACCAGAAAGAAAGACACAGGACACGATGTTTAAGTTTAATGGGCATGAAATGGCCACAACTTTATTGATTAGAGAATTGAAGGTATTGGCCCTAGGCATTGGCTCCTATCCGCTACCCGGCATGATGTCCGGGAAGGGTTAACACAAACCGTGGGAGGCCCCTGTTGAAGTACGCCAACTAGGATCCCACGGGTGTCACCGCTTGGGGCGTGCCGGGGGCCCTTACCTAGCTAGGTTTCGGACAAGACAACGCCCCTCGGAGTCCTCTACCGGACTACCCAATTTCCTGGGGGAAGGTGATGGCGTTCCTTCCCCCCATCCATTTGCATAACAATAGAACCCCAGCCAATGCCTAACCGCCACTCGAGCAAAGCTCGCCGCCAATACCTTCAAACCTGTAACCAACTCCTAAGCCCTGCTATGGAAACCCCTGAACCCAGGACCTAATCCCTGCGATGATATCACCCAACCATAAGTCGTTCCCTGCATCAGACAGATGCACGCCATCCCTTCTGTAGAGGGCCTCGTTGCTGAACTGGATGCTCGGGTGTCTGATGACGAACCCGCCCAGAGCTGCCACTCTACGTTCCACCACTCGTTCTAAAACCTTTCTCGCCTTGTTGACTCCTACTGGGCTCACGCAATCTCTCCATGTCCTCCTCTCAAGCAACGAGGACCAAATTATTGTGACATGTGGGTATGCAATTATCAGCTCGGTCAGATCGTCAAAAATGTGCCACCTCAGATCGATCGCCTTGCGATATGCGAGATCATTTTCTCCCAATTGAATCACTAGGGCGTCAGGCGGACCCTCAGCCGCAGCCCTGGCCATCACGACTGGTTTGAATTCACTCCAGCGCATCCCTCTACGCGCTATCCAAACCAGCTCCACCCTGGGATGTAAACTCAGGTTGCCGCCCAGTCCGGTTCTCAAGGCATGAAACTTGGCCCAGTGCACGATGCTGTGGCCCACCAACCAAATGTGCCATCTCGTGGGTTCTGAAAAGCAAATAGAAAAGTGGGCGGAGGTCAGGGGTGTAACACGCAGTCACAAATTGCTTCTCACGTAGGCCTTGTACGCGTTAGATTTCCACCTCCCCAAGTCTTTTATCCTCTCAGTGGGGAGCCCCATATGTACTGCCGTGGTGGCTGCGCCAATACGGAAGGAGTGAGCAGCAAATTCGGATGCCGGGAAACCACAAGCCGACAATGCCGACCGCATAACCCTAGTGAATTGGTGTCTAGTAAGGCGGGATCCGACTGCATGTATCAGAAGTGGACCCGGGCCGCTAGGCCTTAGGTAAAGAAAACGCCTCGTGTCCCGAACCGGACAAGGGCCCTTCCCGTGAGCTGCCGGCAGCCGGAGCAGGGCCCCCTTGCCTTGCTGATCTGTCTTTGAGTTCCGCACCCGCACTATGAGATCGGTTCTAGAAAGGGTCAGGTCGCTCATCAAAATTCCCCTCTGGGACTGGGTGGCATCCCCTTCGCATACTACCTCGCCTACGCGTAGGGCGCCAAAGAAAGCAATGGAAAACGCTGCCGAGAATAAACGCGCTTCGTGCTTTGACCAGCAAATTTCACGAAGAACTTTGTGAATCTTAAACAGTATTTCATATGTTACAGGCCGCCTCCTGTCCACACAAGGGGGTTGCTGCCTGCGCCATCCCTCCAGAGTTTTGCGCACAATGAAGGCTGCGCAGGGGTCCTTTTCGAAAAATGTTTTACAGAAGTACGAGATCCCTGCTGAGTGAATATTGAGTGTCTTAGGAGCCCGGCCCAACTCCCTCAAGTGTGCCAAGTAGCGGAGGACCTCCCTGGTTGAGGGAGTGGTGTGGCTACTCGAGCCAGGGATGCGTGCGCGAAATCTTAAAAAATCGACCCAAGCCTTCTTATACGATCTCATTGTGGACGGGGCCACTGCACCAAATACTCCCTTCATTATATCTCGTTCCCAATCCTCCAGAGATGCTCCGGGAAAGGCATCGATGATTGGTCCGCTTCTGGCGCTAACGAGCGGAAGCGCTCCATCTGAAAACGAGATAGAGCGTCCGCGATATCATTATTAATGCCAGGCACGAATTTGGCCGAAAAGTAAATATTCTGTTCTAAACACAGAAGGACAAAAGCACGCAATAGGTTTCCCACTCTGGTGGACCGTGCAGACTGTCTAGCAAGGACTGCTACGACTGCTTGATTGTCAGTGTTGAAACAAACCCTGTGATTACGAAATTGATCCGCCCACAAATGCACAGCTACGACAATCGGGAAGAACTCCAGGAAGGTAAGGTCCCTGGTAATAGGCTGACCTTGCCACTCCGAGGGCCACCTTTTGGCACACCACTGACCGCGAAAATAAACACCGAAACCTAAGGACCCGGCTGCATCTGATTGAACTTGGAGGTCAGCATTAAGTAGCAGGGTATCCTGCCATAATGAAATCCCGTTGTACTTTTCTAGGAATTGTAACCAAACCCCCAGGTCAGCTTTTACCTGTTTGGAGAGGCGCACCCTGTGTTGAGGAGCTTTGAGGCCAGCCGCCAATTGAGCCAGACGGCCGCAAAATGGCCGCCCCGGGGCAACAACCCTGCAAGCGAAATTCAAATGGCCCAGCAGGGATTGGATCTGTCTCAATGTTATTTTCTTTAGGGGCAAGAGCTGTTGTATGATTGTCTTGAGCGCCACCAATTTTTCAACGGGTAAGCGGGAAGTTTGAGCCACGGTGTCCAACTCGATACCCAAATAGACTAGGGATGTTGCTGGACCCTCTGTCTTGTCAGCGGCTAGGGGTACCCCTAATTCGCCGGCTGGGGTTGTAAAAGCCTTTAGCATAGTGGAGCAGCGTGGTTTACTGTCTGCGGCCAAAATAAAATCGTCAAGATAGTGCGATACGCCAAAAGACCCTGTTCTGCTGCGTAGGGCCCAGTCCACGAATGTGCTGAAAGATTCAAAGGCTGCACATGCAACAGAGCAGTCCATGGGCATAGCCTTGTCAATGAAATACGCGCCGTCAAATTTAAAGCCCAACCATTTAAAGTCATCCGGGTGAACTGGAAGAAGGCGGAAGGCGGACTCAATGTCGCATTTTGCTAGGAACGCCCCCTGACCGAATCGACGGATCATCTTTACAGCCTGATCGAAGGAGGCGTATTTCACTGAACAAAGCTCCTGAGGAATTGCATCATTAACAGAAACCCCTCTCGGGTAAGAGAGGTTGTGAATCATGCGGAATTCCCCCGGGGCCTTTTTTGGCACAATGCCCAGCGGGGAGAGGTGAAGCCCCTGAAAAGGCGGTTCGAGAAAAGGACCAGCAACCCTGCCTGCCCTGATTTCTTTCTCTATTTTCTTTCTGGCTATGTCAGGCCGTTCCCTAACCAATTTTTGGTTATCCGCCTCCCTGGAGTTGGGTGGGGTGGCCACCGGGATCCTAAATCCCGTTGAAAACCCCTCCCAGAGGTATTTCGCCGCGGTTTTGTCTGGGTATTGTTCCAATAGGTCTTTGAGGGGCTGCAGGCAAATAGGGGAGAATGCTAAACCTAGATCAGTGTTACTGGCGATTGCTGGGTCCTTGACGGGATGCACCGGGGGCACCTCTGGGATTGTTAAGGAAGTACCCCCTGCCCCCCGAAAGGGCTGAGGCTTATTTTTGAAGCACGCGGAAGCGGGGTGATTACCCCAGCATTGCTCGCATTCATGTAGATACTTACAAAAGGGGCGAGAGCATACGCCCCTGTTGAACTCCCAGCATTGTCGATGTTTCTTTGGCTCAATCTTACCCACTTTAGCTGCCTCCTGACTCTTCTTCTCGATGTAGGGGTTTACATCCTCGCTCCAGAAGTTAGGATCTGTGAGGTCCCATCGAGTGGTGGGGTGGAGAGAGGCATTCCTTCGGAAGTTCTCGTCGTACGTTAATGCGGCGTTTTCGCCTGCCAGAGCACGAGCTCGCCTCACATGAGCCTGGTAAGCCACTAAATCCATGGCGCGGTGGGGGTAAGCTGCACAAACTACTGGAGTGAAGAGGGCGGACCCTGGGCGTGCCCGGCTTAAAATACCTTAAGCCACGCCTCCCCCCGGCCCGCCGATAGGCGGGCAGGGTCGCGAGCACGCCCAGGGATTCCCCCAATTCTCGCGGGGGCCAAGGTCAGCCCCCGCGCTTGGGGGGGAGGGGCTAGACCGCAACCCCCTCTCCTCTCCAGGGTCGGAAATGGCTTTCCCACATGAAGTACACAAAGCCAGAACTTCACAGCATCGTTTGCACCATAATATTGTGTGCTAAGAATCCAGATGTTGACTTTTTACATGTGTTCATGTGTGACACGTCAGTTTCTACAGTTAAGGCCGCAACTCATGATCTTTGTACAGTCATTGTATTCTTTATTTTATTTCCATAAAATTTATGCACCACTTGGTGGTAAGAAAACCCCAAAACCTCAGAGTTGTTGATAAAAAGCTAAAACAAGAAAATCAAGAAAAAGATCACAACCCCAAACAAAGTGCAGGTGCTGCTACACTAAACAATTGAGTTCTTAAAACTCAAGGTATGATGTGGCACCTGTAGTAATAACGATTCAGTTGATGAAAGGTGTTGAGTGTATGCATTATGTTTTCATTATATTAATATATGAGAACTGATATGCAAACAGTTATACTTTCATTCAATAGAGGTATGTTTTCAAAACTTGTTTTTGAATGATTCTTCCCAAGCGAATCAGGATATTTACATATGGTTCATGAAGAGTTTCTTTATTTAATGTTCAGTTCTGTAATTATAAAGATTTAAAAATTGTAGATTTCCCTGAAAAAGGACCCAAATGGTTTGAAATGTGTTGTTGAAGTTGCGGATAGGAGAAAGTTAATTCCTAGGTAATCAACTCCTGCTCTATTAAAAGGTGGTGTTTTTCAAGAAACTCAATTTTTCTGCTGGACTTCTAGGGTGTCAACAATGGCTAGGCAACACGATGACCATATACATACCTAATAGACAATCTTTATAGAATTCCTTCAATCTATAACAAGTACAAAATGAAATCTTTAGTCTCAAAAGTCTCTGAAAATCTTTAAATGAAGCAAGGTACCAGACTTTGTACAAGACAAGCTGTGAAGCTTTGTGTATTCAGCAAATATGATATCCAACACTGAACAGTGATTCCGGATATTGACTACTGTTTCATATAATTCTTCAAAGAAATTGGAGTTCTTGTTGAAAATACACTGAAAAGGATATACCAAGAGCTCTGGCCAAAAGTTTCAATATAAGGAATAATTCCTACTCGAGAGTTGAAAAGAAAATATAATTCTTCGTCAGCGTGGTGGGAGGATATAGAATTGCTTCATAAACGGAAAATAAAATTTTACAGACGATCTGCATGACATATCAATTTACAAAAATTATAATCTATAATTCAAACAGTAATGAAAAAGAGTACATACCCCATATTATTTTGAATGAATGTATGTAAATCAGAATATCAAATGCTGTGGAACAGTGCTCATGTAATAATGTAGTCACTGCTACTAACAATATTTTTTGAAAAACATTTTTTGAAAAAGCCAACTCTGGGTGGTGCTAATAACAAGGAGGTTGAGTTTAAAGGTACAGTGCAGAGTAACAATACAAATACAAGAAGATTGGGATAAAAAGGAGCAGTACAAAGTAACAGACAAAATACAAATAATCAAATGAAACAATTAAGGCCCCCTGGATAAATGGTTTTAAACATGAAAATAAACTGTGTTTCTTGCTGCTGTAATTGTCATTCGAGGACCCGATTCCCGCTTGGTGAATAAAAACACGTGGATACGGTATATTAGGTTAATGGGCAAGAAAAGGCCACAACTTTATTGATTACAGCATGTGAGAAGGTATTGGGCTTAGGCATTGGACCACAGAAAACTTGACTCCACCCACTCGGAGAGGGGTGAGTCTGAAGAGGGGTTAACCACCAGTCTGGGGAGCCTGTTGATGCTAATACAACTATAAGCTCTCCCCTGATGTCACCGAGGGTCGTGCCATGGCCCCCTGCCACATAGGCATTGGACAGGATCTGCGACCGCCGAATTCCTTTACCGGAATACCCAAAATTGAAGGGGTAGGCGATGGCCACACCTTGCCCTTCCACACACCAACAACATATTCCAATGCCTAACCGCCACCTGAGCCCACGAGGCTCACCGCCAATACCCTCACAGCTGCAACCAATCCCTAAGACTATTGGTGATGTTAGTCAACCATATGTCGTTTACCTGATCTGAAAGATGAACACCATCATCCCGGAATAAGGCCTGGTCGCCAATCCGGATATCATGATGAGAGATAACATGGAGAACAGCCGGGCCTCGAACTTGGACCAGCAAATTGACCTAAGTTTCATACGAAGTTTGGAGAGCAACTCGTAAGAAATAGGCCTACGGCCTTCGCTCCTCGGAGGTCGCAGTCTACTCCAATCCTCAATTGCCCTGCGGACCATGAAGTCGCAGCACAGATCGATGGAAAACATGGCTCTACTAAAGAATGTGATGGCAGCTGTATGTATTATTAAGTTTTTGGGGCCTGACCCAAACCATGAAGGCGTGCCAAGTATTGCAGGACGTCATCAGTAGTGCGTGGGACATTAGGGGAGAGGGACGATACTTTGGACCTGAAACCCATGAAATCGCACCAGACTTATTATATGATCTAAGCGTAGGGTGTGACAGACGCTAATACTCCATTAATCACTTCATGTTTCTAAGGTTCCACAGGTGCTCCGGAAAGGGTTCTGGCAGCAGCTGAGCCCCAGGTGCTAACAATCAGAAGTGTGGCACCTGGATACGAGATAAGGCATCCGCTATATCGTTATTAACCCCCAGTATAAATTTAGCCAAAAAAATTATTGTTATATTTGAGGCACCAGAGGACGAATGATCAAAGTATGTGCGACACCCTCTTGGAACGCGATGATTCCTTAGCCAGTATGTTAGCCACCGCCTGGTTATCAGTTCTGAAGCACACCCAGCGATTCTGGAACTCCTCAGTCCAAATATGAACAGCCACAACTATGGGAAAAGACTCCAGAAAAGTGAGATCCCGCGTGATAGCCTCGCCCTGCCAATCTGCTGGCCATTGTTGAGCGCACCAATGTCCCCTAAAGAACAGGCCAAAGCCCAGGGACCCAGCGGCATCAGAGTGAACCTGGAAATCTCAGGACAAGCTGAGGGATTTCCTGCCATTAGGAGACTCCATTGTAGCGTTCCAGAAACATAATCCAGATCTCAAGGTCTGCCTTAACCGACTTAGGGAGTTTTAGTGCGGGTGCTTGAGGCCTGCTGACAGCCTGGCTAAGCAGGAGCAAAAGGGGCGGCCCGGTGAAACTACTCTGCACGCAAAGTCAAAGTGGCCCAGCAGGGATTGGATCTGCCTAAGGGTGACCTTTTTCAATGGGAGAGTTTGAAGGATTGTTTCCTTAAGGGCAGTTACCTTCTCCCCGGGCAAGCGGGAGGATTGAGATATTGTATCAAGTTCTATACCTAAGTAGGTGAGGCGCATGGTGGGGCCCTCGGTTTTGTCTGCTGTAAGGGGAACACCCAGTTCCTGAGCTAAAAATGAAAAGGCCTCCAGAAGGGAGGCACATTCTCCAGTACTGGGCTTCCCCACGAGTAGAATGTCATTGAGGTAATGTGTCACCCCAGATGAGTTGGTTCTGAAGCGCAAGGCCCAATCTAAAAAGGTGATGAATGTTTCAAAAGCTGAACAGACTACAGAGCAGCCCA
This sequence comes from Podarcis melisellensis, assembly GCF_964234715.1. Lineage (NCBI taxonomy): Eukaryota > Metazoa > Chordata > Lepidosauria > Squamata > Lacertidae > Podarcis > Podarcis melisellensis. Next base: position 21,011,261 of record NC_138539.1, on the reverse strand, counting down.
TCAGCATAGCCTTATCAATGTAATAATTCCCTTGAAATTTGAACCCCAGCAACCAAAAATCATTAGGATGAACCGGCAATAAACGGAAGGCTGACTCTATCACACTTTGCCAAAAGTGCCCTGTGACCAAAACCCCGGATAAGCATAACTGCCTGATCGAAGGTGGCGTATTTTACTGAGCACAATTCCGGTGGAATGGCATCATTTACAGAGCCCCCTTTGGGATAGGAAAGATTGTGGATTAGTCTGAACTCTCCTGGATACGATACCAAGGGGTGATATGTGCAAGTTCTGAATAGGAGGGTGAGGAAATGGGCCTGCTACTCTCCCTGCGTCTACTTCCTTAGCTATTTTCCTCTCTGCTGTCTCAGGCCTTTCCCTAATGGACTTCTGATTGGGAGAGTCCCTTGCTATTAAGGGGCCTGTTACCGGGATTTGGAAACCTTCAGAAAAACCCTCCCAGAGATAAGAAGCCGCACTTTTATCCGGGTAATAGGATAAGAGGCTGCGGAGAGGAGACAGCTTGATTGGGGGAAAGGCTAAGCCCAAAGATCCGCTATTTTCTGCTCCATGCCGCGGGGGCTCCTCTGGAACTGGAGTGATTGAACCCCCGTCCTCCATGAAAGGGCTGTTTTCCCTTATAACATGCAACAGCTGGGTGGGTCCTGGCACATCTCTCACACTCGTGAGGGTACTTTATTGAATTCCCAGCACACCTTGCGTTTAGGGTCCTTCCTTATGTCCAACCAAAGCGATATGCATCTACTAGCTTTTTCTTAACATACGGTCCAACCACTACCGACCAAATGCCATTTTCTATCTGATCCCAGCACGCCAGAGGAATCCTAGAAGCCTTTCTGTGAAATTTCTTATCGCAGCTAATAGCAGTGGCCTCCCTCGAAAGGGTGTAGGCCGTTCTGATGTGTGACAAATAGGCCACCTTATGAACTGCTCGTTTGGGATAAGAGCTACTATTGTCCCCATGTAGGCTTGAAAACCGTCTAGCCCAGGGGTCTGCAACCTTTAAGACAAAAAGAGCCACTTCGACCAGTTTCCAAAGAAAAAACAACTGGGAGCCGCAAAACCATTGCGACATCTTCCTGTGGCCCAAAAGAGTTCACATATCGGCAGAACAGCGCTATTTGTTCAACATCACCTTTATCTTTGGACTCATCACAGGCGATGGAGTACGCCACAGCTGAATTAATGTCTTGAATTTGCTGTTTGCTAATGTTTTCTGCCATTTTTAGGGTTGTCTTTAACAGTCTTCACAGAGAGAGGCATGTCTTTGATTTTCTGCACAATTTCATTCTTGTTTTTGAAGTCCATGTATAGATGTTCCGAAATCTTAATAAATGCTTCTTTTATATACTCTCCATCTGTGAACGGCTTTCTGTGCTTGACTATTTCCTGAGCGGCTACAAAACTAGCATATGTTGTGGAATTTGCAGACTTCACCCACTTCTTGAAATTATTTTTGCTCCTATCAACCTTCCTCATAAGTTCTGCAACGGCTTTTCGTCTTTCATCTCCATCTGGATATTTTTCAGCAAAGGCTGTGTGTTTATTCTGGAAATGTCTTGCAATATTCAACTTTTTGTTGTTTGCAAATTTCTCACCACGTATTAAGCATACTGGTAAACCAGTCTAGTCAGTAGAGAATGCAAATGATTCTGTCCATGTATCATTAAACACTCTGTTTTCTTCAGAAATTTTTCTTTTCTTGCCTTTATCCATGTCTGGCCTACCGGGGTCCAAAACAGGGATGTCATCTTCCTCCTCACAGTCGTAGACCTGCATGCGCGCCACTGCCCTCCGATCTGACAGCGGGCGGGAAGGTGACATTGGGACGGTGTGTGACTAACGCACACACTGCCCCATATGACATCACAGCCAGTACAGCGCCCGCCACAGTGGGGAGTGTCGGGGCGCACAATGCGCCTCCTCCCCTTGCTAGTATCTGTTGGCTATTTGCAGTATAGCAGCGCTGCAGAGAGCTTGCTGGGGAGACCATGCATTAAAAAGGGACTCAAAAACAACTTAAACAAGGTTTTAATAACAAAAGCAAAAACTCCAATACACTAAATACATCAACAACAAACCAGACCCAACCACCAACCCATCCCCCAGGGTAATGGGAGAGCTAGGTGCTGCTCCTTATATACTACACCCAATTGCTGACACAGCTTAATCAATACAACTCAGCAGCACCTGCTATGTTTCACAGCTGTAAAGCTGGGTTTCGTTATCTTGCTCTGGCCCTTGCTCTGGCCCCTTAAAGACATACACATCAGGTGGAACAATGATGAACCTTTACATTTAAAGTAACCATTCAACAGTATCTGCCCCGGAGCCATGGCAAAGGTGTAAAAGAGCCACATGCGGCTCTGCAGCCGTGGGTTGCCAACCCCTGGTCTAGCCAGTTTTCAAAAGTCCTTGGGAGTGAAGGGTATCTGCTTTTGCGTTTACCATAAGAGGGTCTCTTTTCTCCCCTCCCCAACTCCTCAGCTGGGGGAACCAATTGGAACATGTCAACGAACTTCCCATTCAAAATCTTAGCCCGCATTTTTGGTGAGAGGTGGTCCCCCGGGATGACATCTGCAGTAGTGTAAGTGGAAATAGTCAAATCTTTAAGTAGGGCTCCATTCTTCCACTCCTGAGTTCCCCTGAACTTTTTACAGTGGGAATTAGGTCTCCTGGAGAGAGCCCAATTTGGGAGCCCCGAAATCTTCTCCCCTCTACCCCAATAAGAGCCAAGGGAGGCATCACTGTCATACTCGAGGAGCTACCTGTGTCATCGTCCGTGTCTTCAGCCTTCAACTTGATTTTCTTGCAAACATGCTTTTTCTTTGTGAGTCTTTTCCCTGATGGCTTGTCCTCCATCACCGCCTGAGGCTCCTGTTGGCAATCAGCCCCTTCAGGAAAGGCTGACTCCTTCCCAGGCTCTGGGACCTCTTGCCGGTGATCTGCCCCTGGCTGGTCTTCGGTCAATCCATGGAGATCGGTAATAAGCGACACCTCCCTCTTGAGAGATGCACACTCCCTTTCCCTTTGCATCTCAGCAGAAGAAAGAAAACAGTCTGAAAGTAGTCTAACTCATTCTACTTTATTCCCAGACTGTACACTGTACACGAGCTAGTACAAAACATGTCTGCTCAAAAGCCTCCGTACAACTCACTCCACCCTCCTTTGCAGCAACAACAGGAAGGTCTCAGGTTACACTGAGAACACAACCTTGAAAGCAGCGTTGGACATCCTGTCTTGCACTCAGTAACATCAGAAGAATCACATGATGTAAACAATGTGCTGCTATCACGCAGCTGGTGAGCACTTATATCCCAACAGCTCCTCCTCCAACTGCTGCTGCTTCTCCTCGCCTGCCGATGATGTGCCCAATTCCGGGAGCTGAACCCTGGCCTGCTTATTGTGTAAAGAACTAGAAGTGACCGGGTTATTACTACGGGTTGACCTATGCACAGCCTCCCTACTTCGGCTCTGAGGGTCGCTTGCTGCTGAGCGAGCCGCTGACCTGGACCGAGAGCTAGTACCCGCCCTTGTAAATTGGGAGTTGCTAAAGAGGGTGGCAGAGGTGCCCGGAAGATCTTCAGCCTGGGAAAGGGGCGGGCTCTCCGGAACGACCTGCGCGTAAGCTGGGCTATCCGGAAGTGTATCAGGAATGGCATCGGGGGAGGGATTTGGACTGTGGGGTTGATCAGGAAAGCATTGTTCATAGTCATCAATGAATGATTTGAAAGCATTCAGAAAATGTGAAATAGGTTTGGGGTTATTATTTCTACCGTGTGGCGCCCGTGATGGGGTACAGTTAGCGGCCACAGTGTGTGCTGGTTCCCCAGCCGTGCGTTTCCGCTTGGGTGCCATGAGCTGTTAAACAAAATATACGAAGGGCCACAGGCACGGGCTATTGTTCTAGAAGAATGTACCTAATTACTCAGTCACTATTATTTACTTATTTATTTATTTATTTAAAAAAAATTTATTTCTTATTAGTTTGTTTTAATTATTTGATTATCAATATGTAATTTTTCCTTTTTTAAAAAACCATATTTAATTATTTATTTTAAATTAACTCATCTATTTATTTGTTATTATTTATTATTATTTCTTCTGTTTTCTTTTTTAATTAATTAAGTGTATTGATATTAAATGTTAATATATTATTAATATTCAATATTAATGTTTATTAACTATAGTTTGGTTGCAATAGCTGATGAGCTAGATTTTATTACTATCACTTCTGAATTAATAGCCAATGCTAGCAAGTCAAATGAATTATATTTATGTTACAATGAATTACCCATGACCTGGCAGGCACTTAAGTTAACAATAGCCGGAACTGCCGGTCATAAAGGTGAACAATGTATCCTGCCAGGCAGCTGTTCCCTGAAAATATTTAGCTGGCACTAATTATAAAGTCAGACACTGTTCTAAAGTCAGATGCAAATAAAATGGGCAGGAGCTGTTCCCCTGAAAAGATTTAGCTGACAGGGGGTTAAAAAGGAAACCAGCAACAGAAAGAGGGCAAGAAGCTGCTGTTTAACCAAACAATGATACCAAACACAAGGGGGGGAGGGAGTTAAAAGAGAGATAGCAACAAACATCGGCAAGCAGGAACACTAGTAATTAAGAAACAGCAGATATTGCAAGGTAGCTAGCCCCACAATTGCCCCACAGCACCAATTGGCAGCTGCCTGCTTAATCCAGCTGAACGCAGCCCACGTGCTGCGTCCAAATCACCTGAGAAAATCTCCCTCGACAATACAATGCTTTAGCACGATCCGAAGGAGATTTTATATTTTAAAATTATCCCCAAGGGACGACGCCAACCCCCGAAAGACTCACGCGTTATTCCCTCGGGTATGTGGAGGGGGGGAGGAAAAAGGAACTCTGAGGGAAACTGAGTCTTACTTCACAGGCACCAACACCTGCTGACTACTGTCAAAGGCGTGGGTGGGGGGCTGACCAAAATTACATAGAAATCAGAATCGGGAAGAGATAACCAGACAGGAGGAGTTGACCATGTCAGATCACTTATCTCCTCGAAATCACAATAATCTTCCACAATAATCATCCAATATAGGGGGGAAGCAGCATAGAGGAAGCAGCGCGAAGGGGCTTCTGCAATCTGTGCAGTCCACTGTCCACCTCGTCCCTTAACCTTTCCTGAGCCTTGTGTTGCTGGCAGCTTTGGCAATGGTGGGGGTGGGTGGGAGAGAATCATTGAAGGGATCTCAGCCCCTTTTATCTCTATAATTCTGATTTAATGACCTTCCCTGGTCTTCCTCAGCTCTTGATCACTGGGAAATCGTAGTGCCTTCTTCCTTCTTCCTGCTGTTGTCTAAGGCAGTTGCAAGCACACACCCCTCTTCTTACTTCTGTTTACTGGTAAAAGCAAAGTTGCCCGTCTCCTGTCCCTCCCCACCTTCGCAGTATTTTAGGTTTCTAACATTCTGTAGTGCTTTGAAAATTGAGTCTTTGAGCCTATAATGTTCAAAGTGAATTACCACATCTCTTGGAGCTTCCCCAGTTCTGCTTCTGCATCCTGGAATCCAATGAGCTCTTTTTATGTTATTGGGGGATCATGGTATGTTTAAATTCAGGGAGAGTATCCAATAAATAGTGAACTGAACTATGTCCCCCTTCCCCTTTCCTGGTTCTCCAGTAGGCCTCATAGATGATTCCCCCCTCCCCATCCCTGTCCAATTGTTCCACCAGTTCCTCTCCAAACCTTCAGTCATCATTTATAAGAGCTGGATCTCAGACTGGTTGGTTAGATGCAAGATGGTGTATCATTTGCTGTTTTAGAAATAGAAAATCTGATAGTTGGTTAGAAAGCGTATCAAATTTCTGCTCAAATGATGCTAGGGCTGCTCTCCAAGGCCAGTACCTGCCTTACTTTATTAATGTACTCTTCTGGGTTTCTGTCCTCCTCCATTATTGCAGCTACTTTCCCGCCTTTTGGGGCCTTCATGTTGCCTTTAGTCATGTTAGTGTCTGAGGCCTCTTCTGAAGCCCAGAGACAGAGCTCCAACTATTTCTCCATGAAGATCTAACCTTTCAAGACTCAGTTTTTGGTCTCCATATTCCTTGGATCATCACCTTGATGATTAGAAGTCAATAGGATTGACTCTGCTTAGATTTTGTCTCAGGGGAATTGGAGACACAGAAATATGCCACCATTTAGTGCAGGTGCATCATCTGCTTGTTGTGAGAAGAAATGCACTGTTCCATACTGCAAAAGCCTTTAAATGTGTCCATTCTCATATAGAGATTTTATTTGTTTACAGTTTAGCCACTAGGTGGCATGAACATTTGTTGTCCTATTAAAGAAGTGTGTCTAACAGTCTAACTGCATGTCATGTCAATTAGAAATTACATGGGTTGTTGTTTTTTTAAATAGCCAGCTGTGTTTATGTGTGTGTGTGTGTGCACCCATAGGGGTATGTCTAGCCCATACTTAACATTTGGAATGATGTGTTTTCCTGATCTGTGTTAAATATAACTTTGTCTTCAGTTTTGCTCAATGTTTACTGTTCCTTTTGCAATGTATAATTATTAATAGAAGCCTGCCAATAAACCATATAGCTCAACTTTGGAACTTGCTCCTGCAGGAAGGAGTGATGGAAACTTGATGGCTTTAAAACAGGATTGGAGAAATTCATGGAGCTGGACGCTATCAATAGCTACTAGTTATTGCAGTCCTGCTCAATGCTTCAAAATACCGCTTGCTACAGGAAGGGGAGAGTGCTTGTGTGCACAGATCCTGCTTATGGATTTCACACAGGTATCTGTTCAGTAGATGGGCTTTGCGATCCTCTTGAGATAAAAATCCTGGAGGCTTAGGATAGCTTGAAAAAACAAGCTTGTTTTGAAGCAACACCAGCTTCCAGTTATTATTTGTTGGAGTGCTCTCCTTATTGGATTTGGAGTTGTCTATGGTTAAAACGTAGGACCATGGATCTTGGGGCAATGAATCTTGCTTAAGCTTGGTGGTGGAGCAAGCGCTGAAGGTTTTAGACAATCCAGAGCTTTATCAGCACAGATGTTTGGGGGGCAAATCCTGTTTAACTGACTTCTTGGCTAAAGGCTTCACCAGGTTCCCTCTAGTCCCAGAGGCTGTTGTGCTCTCGAGTAGGTTGAAAAGCTTTTTAAAAACCATTTTTTATAATGCACTGTCTTAAGATTTTTTACGTTTTTACTTTTTTTAAACATTTTTTACAACTATGGATCTCCTTTTGCAAGCATTATCTCTGCAGGCTTTCTTACCCTTCCTTAATGGGCCACTCCTACAGAGGGTGGAGGCGAGGCCATGATTACTTTCCGATTCTGCAGGACTTTATGGATTCAATGTCCTCAGTAAGGAGCACTAGCCATTTGATGATTGAGAGACCCTCTTCATTTGTCTCGTGGGAACGAGGATGAGTCTTTCGAAGATTTAATATTTCCGGAGGCCAATTCCGAAATTTGTTTTAACATTAGTTCCTCCATTTTTTGATCTAACGATGGTTCGGGGGGAACTTGGTATTTGGCTTTCAGTTTCGGGGATGCTTCATCGGCTGTATCGAGGATATATTTTGTGTTGCTTCCAATATATTCAGGCTTTTATCACTGCTTTTAGTACACTTCTTTCTTTGCTTAACCAGTCCTTCACTATGGCTGTAAGAGAGATTGGTAGGAGAGAGTAGAATTTCTCTTCCCTTCTTGTTCTTGTTCTCATTCATTTCAGTCGTTTCCTCATTTGTTCCACATTTTGCTCTGTTCATGTAGAAGTGAGTGATTTTTGTTTGTGCTTTCTTTAGAGTGGCTCTTTTAAAGGTGGGTCTTACAGCCTTCAGAGAAAAGCCTGAGGTTTTGCAGCCACTCCTGGTCGTCACCATTGTTTCTTTAAAGTTGTAAATTATTTCTTTATTGTTGTGATAAACACGTTACAATGCATTGACTGAGATAAATGGACAGGAGGTATTTGTGAAAGAGAAGAAAGACAACGTGGTGGAGAAGCAGAGGGGAGTTTACTTCTTCAATTGCTACAGAGTGATTACCGCAGAGGCTCTGGTACTCCCCCGGTAATAATCAAGAGGCTTAAAAAGGATTTTAAAATATATATATATCTTCTTTCAGGGTCTCAATACCTTAAGACTTTGAGTTAAAAACTTAATTAAACTAAACTAGGATCATTAGCTCCGTCGCAGGGCTCTCCGCAAGGCAGTTTTGGGTAAAGAGAGAGGTTCCAAGGCCTCCCAGGCCCTTATCAGGTAAGCGATTTTTCTTTCCTCCCCAGGATTTCTCTCTAATCACATTCTTTTCCTTTAGGGAGTTATACTCACTCAGCTGCAGTAAAGCCACTTCCGAGCCTACCCCAGGAGGTGGGGTTGCGGGCATCACGCCCTCCCCACGTGAGCGGGGGCTGCTTTCAGCCCCCGCAAGAACAGGGGAATCCCATCCGTCCACGCCTCCCAGCCAGCCAATCGGCTGGCTGGGGGGGCGTGGCTTGCCCTATTTAGGGCCGGAGCGGAGGGGGCTCGCCCTCTCTTCTCCGGCTAGCCCCCACGTTTTCCAGCTGATCCTGTCGTCGTTGGTGCCTTTTTTCCTTCTATCACGTGGAGCTTAAGCGCAGCAGGCGCTGATCTTTCCGGGCAAAGCTGCAGCTGCTGTTTGCATTTTGAGCTGAAATCACTAAAGGAAATTTAATTCCTTCTGGAGTCCGAGCTCCACTTCAACTGCTAGCTTTCTGGAGCTGAAATCACTTGCAGCGCAGCTTCAGTTGCAAGCTTTCCCGGGCTGAAATCACTCGCAGCACAGGGGTGGGCTTTATTCTCATAGGTCCTGTTGTCTGAAAGTGGCTGCTTGGCATAGTTCAGCGCAGCTTTTCTCCACATCGGCTTAAGAGAGGTAAAGGCAACGGTAGCAGCTGCATCGTTGCCAGGTGAGACGCGTCCTCGTCTAGGAGGTATTGTGCACTGGCTGCCTCTGCGCCAAGGATCACACGTGAATAGAAAAATCTGGGAGAGTCCAGGGGATCCTTTAGCAGCACGCCGGCTGTGAGAAGGGGCGGCGGGGTTGCTTAGTAACGATCTCTTCCTGATAGCCCTTTAAGGAGCCACGTGACCATGGGGACGGCTGCCATCTTAATAGGGGCAATTTTTGTGGGAATATTCCTTTAAATCAGTACAGGTCTTTGACTTGAAGCATTGAAAAGGGGAGTGAGGTGTGTGCCTGGTGTGTATGGTGTAGTGTGATTTGATTTGCCGGCTCCCAAAGGGTGCTGCGGGGGGGGGGGGCTTTTATTCAGTGCGCCCGGGTTGAGGCTTATTGTTTCAGACACAGAGGCAGGACGTTGGCAGCCAGGGACAGGAAGTTGATAGCTGTGTTGCTTGGTAACCATTACCCGAATGTCACAATTATTTGGGCCTCGCTGATGGAGAGGCGGGTTTGGAGTGATGGCAGGTGCCCGATAGCTATGAATAGGGCTAGGAAAGCTTGGATCGGGCGGTGGTGCATAGAGTGGCAGCCCTGGGTGGGCGGGTCATTGGCCACCCGGGCATTCGTTTCAACCTTGAGGCCCTCTACCGGTATGATGGCGTGCATCTTTCGGATGCTGGTAACGATGTTTGGCTGATGGATATTGCGAGGGGGATAAGGGAGTGGATTCAGGCATGAGAGTATTGGCGGCGAGCGACTGCTCGGTGGCGGTAGGCATTGGTAAGAAGGGGTTAAGAGGATGTGGGGGGGAGGAACGCCATGGTTTTTTCCTCGCCCATCAAATCTTAACGCGCACCTCAATTTTCAAAACCTTGAAACAACAACAAAAGTATTTGCTGGCGAATGTCATATGCATCAGGAAAAAGTCAGCTCTTTACAACAATGAGTTTTTTATGATTTCACTTTTACAGAAAAAACCCACCTTCTATTCTTTGATAAACATTATTATTATTATTCCTCAAAACTATAGATGACAAATGATGCGTTACTGGGTGGGAAAAGAAAGAAGGAGGGCAAGAGGAGTAAATTATATAAAAATGAGAGCAAAACGGGGTTTAAAATCAGGAGTCAAACTGAGGCGTCGAACTGCTAGTGAAACTGCAATATAAAATTTAGTATTCTTTAGTAAATCCAAAAAAGGCAAGAAGTCAGATTCTGGATTTGAATTAAGGTTAAAGATCAAAACAAAGAGAGGACATTTAAAAATTAAGTCTCAATTTAAAAAAAATAAAATAAACCTGAGGGCGTGCTAAACAGCAGCAGAAGCAGATTTGCAAGTCTTGGTTGTTCAAGGACAAAGGTGGCAATCTCCAGGAGAGGCCGTTCAGGGTCCGAGGCCTGTTCAATCTTCTCTCCTGAGAGCCGCCATTTTCCGTCTCAAATACCACCTCTGCGAGAATGGGCCACTGTGCCCACACCTGCAGCCAGACTCTTTTCTGTGCGACAATGCCAGTTCCCGCGACACTTCACCTTGTTTGCTGTTAAGGTCAAGTCCTTGTTCTTGGGAGGGGGGCACAATCTTCAGCCAGTGGCCAGTGCGCTGAGCGGGGCAAGTAGGATGTCCATGCATTCATACAAGCGAAGCCTCGCAGCATGCACTGAGTCCCCGACTCGCTTCATTTGGCTCCTGTCTTTTCTGTGGACCCATCTGGCTGACACACACACATCCAGCTGTGGCAGGGGCAGGGCCTCCTGGTTGGCAGGAGTTTGACTTTTTCATGGTGCTCAAACGAAGAAAAGCAGACCCAACAGGACTTGATCACCCCATCTAGGGGATCGAATCTAATGTGCCATCAAATCTAATGCACACCTTAATTTTCGAGACGGTATTTGGCCCAAAACGGAGTGCATTAGATTCAAGTAAATAACTGTAGTTGAGTCATTGGCCTGATCCAGCCGGCTCTTTTTATGTTCTTAGGAATCTGTTATGGCTGGAGAACGTTTAATAATCAAGCTCTGTCTGCTTTTTGGGAGGTGTATGCACACCAACAAGAGTGGCTTATTCCTTCCTTAAGGGTTTGGCAAATCCTTCTGGGAGAAGCACATGTGCACATTAAGCAGCATTTCACAACCTGATACCCTCTAGATGTGTTGAACAAACTACCATCCCATCATCCCTCACGCAGGAGGCTGGTCAATATGGACAGAGAAGTCCCTACCCTGCTGCCTGTGTGGTCATGCCATCAAATAAGTTCTTAGGGCTTCATTTTTGCAAAACACACTTTGTGTGTGCTGGGGTGAACAGCACTGTGTACACAAGAGAGGCTTCAAGTGAATGAATAATAGCACAAGGGTAGCTGACTTTCCCTATCCTTTCATGTTTGACCCACTGAAGTGAGGAGAAGCTTTGGGATATCTGCTATTTTTATTTGTTTGATGTCACAGCCATGTACGCCAAGGAAAGTATGTTATCTGAAGGCTTGAGTTAGAATTATCTTTCAATAAAATGGCACTGTGCAGAATCACAGAGCAGTTTGCTAAAGGATTGCAGCTTCCAAAAACATTAGCAGGCCAAAAAGTATGTAGCTCAGCAAAGCAAGTCTCCTTGAACCTCGGGATATTTGCTTTATAGCTAATGTTTATTTCAGCTATCCAAAACCCACAAATAGCTGAATGGAGGCTAGCTTTATTCTGCCTTTGGCATATCTTTTAACTGAAATTACATCCTGCAGCATCTTTGTATTTGGTTAAAATCTCCTGGCGTGCACCAGCTGCTTGCTTATGAAAGGGAACAGAAATAAAAGTGTCTTAAGAAGAAAACAATAGGCTTTTTATTTAAGCAAAACCCCAACAGGCCGAGACAATTCAAAAAGGAGAATTTAACTGTGATACTTCCTAGCATAGTTCAAGTTAGAATAAATTTAGATCCAGGATTTTGTGTGACTAAAATCAAGGCCGTCATGGGCCTTTGGAGAATGGACTGTAATGGGCCACATTCTCCTTACCCAGCTGTGAACTCTCATATGAAATGTTTGCTCTGGTGCTTACACAGAGAGAAATGATTATGCGCAACATAATAATGTAAGTAGAGCCTTCTGCATCAGGAAAATGGCCCGTCTAGTCCAGCATTCTGTTCTCACAGTGGCCATGCAGATGCCTATGGGAAACCTGCAAGCAGGACCGGAACGCAAGAGGATTCTCCAGAAACTGGTATTCAGAAGCATTGCTGCCTTCTGCTGTGAGGGGCCAAGCATTGCCATCATGGCTAGTTGACATTGAGAGCCTTATCCTCCATGAATTTGTCTAACTCTCTTAAAGTCATCCAAGTCGATGGTCCTTGCTGCCTCCTATGGGAGTGAGTTCCCAGCTCTGCATGAAGAAGAGCTTTCTTTTATCTGACTGCTACTTCCTGAAATTTTGCTTTTAAAAAATATATCCAGGTATTGCATCTAATGGATTTATTAACATCAACATCATGCTGTCTGCATATAGGGTGATCAGATGCTCTTTACCTTGAATATCTGGGCCTGTAATCTTTGGAGGCTAAACATGCAGTTGCTAAAAAATAAGTAAGATTGGACATACATCCTTGTCTCTGTATAACTTGATTGATTGCGAGTCCAAATTGTATGCTCTTAATTCAAGCACTTGATGGGAACAGTGCATTTTTTAAATATAGGGACAGAAGTTTGAAAGAGAATTCAGCAGAAATTTATGGTTAACACAATTGGAAGGCTTTAAGTAAGTCTAAAAGAGCAAGAGGTATTTTTTGAGTTTGCTGTTCAATTACACCAAATAATCCTCTGGATCTGCAATAGTAGCTTTTTGGAACAAAGACAAATTGGTCCGAATTATGCCAATGTAGTTGCATGCAGTTGGCAGAAGTACTAATGTACATTAAAATAATACTAACATGTTAAGATTAAGATTAAGATAAATTTATTGTCATTGTCCGTATATACACAGTATACACAACAACGAAAATCAAACACCCAAAGACCGGGTTCACATACACATTTGCACGTATCTCCAACACTCTCATCCTATTCAGACATAATCTATAAAACATAACATAATCCAGAATATAACATAACCTATTAAAGGCATAACATAACCTAAAACCTATCTCATTCCTTCCTACTCCCTGCTTGCTATTTCTTGCAACTGGCCCTGAGATCATTATTTAGTGCAATCAGAGCTCTTGGATAGAAACTATTCAGAAGGCGTGTGGTTCGTGTTTTCATTGTCCTATATCTTCTGCCCGAAGGCAACAGTTCAAAGAAGTTGTGAGCAGGATGGGTGGGATCTCTCAGGATATTGTGTGACTTCTTCAAGCTGCGAGACGTGAAGATCTCATCCAGGGTTGGTAGTTGGAGCCCAATAACATTCTGGGCAATTTTAATTATTCTCTGTAAAGCGTTTTTATCCATTTCAGAGCTGCTCCCATACCACGATAATATACTATAGGTTAAGACACTCTCGATGGTACTGTGATAATAGGACAGAAGTAGGTGCTGAGATAGATTCAGTCCCCTGAGCATTCTCAGGAAATACAACCTCCCCTGCACCTTTATCACAACCATATTAATATTTGCAGTCCATGAGAGGTCCTCAGAGATATAAATGCCCAGGTATTTAAAACTACCAACCCTCTCCACCTCCTCGCCATTTATGTGCAATGGTAAAAATACACTTTTCTTTCTCCTAAAGTCAATTATGAGTTATTTGGTTTTTTTGGTGTTAAGCATAAGATTGTTTTCTTTACACCATTGAATTAACCCCTGTACTTCTTTCCTATAAGCAGTCTCATCGTTCTCACTAATGAGCCCCACCACTGTTGTATCATCCGCAAATTTGATGATTGTGTTGGATTTATACAGTGGGGTGCAATCAAATGTGTACAGGGAATAGAGAAAGGGACTTAGCACACATCCCTGAGGGGCTCCTGTGCTTAATACTAGAGTAGAAGAATAGTAAGGTCCCATTCTCACTGTCTGCGGCCTATCAGTCAGGAAATTCCTTACCCACAGACAGATCTTCTGATGTATACCCAAATTGTTCATTTTAAGGAATAACCTGTCTGGCAGAATTGTATTGAAGGCAGAACTGTAGTCCACAAACAACAGCCTTGCGTAGGTTCCCTGTTGTTCTAGATGATTCAGTACAGTATGGACAGTGATGGAAATAGCATCATCAGTAGATCTGTTTCTTCTGTATGCAAACTGGAACGGGTCTAGAGTGGATGGAAGACCAGCCTTAATATGATCTAGCACCAATCTCTCAAAACATTTCATAACGACAGATGTTAGGGCTATTGGTCTATAGTCATTGAGAGATACCACCACTGACTGCTTGGGGACTGGCACTATAATCAATGTCTTCAGGCAGGTAGGGACAGAACCCTGCAGCAGGGATAGGTTAAAAATGTCCGTAAATACACCAGCTAATTCTGCAGCGCAGTCCCTAATAACTCGTCCCATGATTCCATCCGGTCCAGCTGCCTTCCTAATGCTAATGCTCCGAAAGGCATGTTGTACATCAGAGGTCTGTAATAAAAATGGTTGTTTATCAGTAATAGTTTCTGATGATGTGCTGGTAGCCAATGCTGTAGTGACGGTAGTTCCAGTTCCCACCTCGAAGCGACTAAAGAATTGATTCAGTTGATCAGCCAGGTGCGCACTGCTGCTAGCCAGTTCGTTTTTAATATTTTGCCCTGTAATTTGTCGCAGGCCTTGCCATACTCGACGAGGGTCGGAGCTCTCAAAATGCTTTTCGATCCTCCGGCAGTACATAGCTTTGGCATCCCTAATGCCCTTTTTCAATTTGGCTCTGGCTTCTCTATACTGTTGCGCATCACCAGAGTGAAAAGCAGCATTTCTTGCCTTTAACAGAAGATACACATCCCTGTTTAGCCAGGGCTTGTTGTTAGGGAACACCCGTATTTGTTCGGTGGTAGTGACAACATCAATGCAGCTTTTAACGTAGAACAGTACTGTTGAAGCGTATGTGTCCACATTATTCTCCACAAAAAGCGACCACTCGGTGCTCCGAAAGCAATCTTGAAGTTGCTCAGATGCACCTACTGGCCACACTCGTATCTCTCTAGTTGATGGTCTAATTCTGCGTACGAGAGGTCTATATGATGGTATCATAAGTAAAGATATGTGGTCTGACTGTCCCAAATTGGGCAAGGGCTTGGTCTTGTATCCATGCATGATGTTACTATATACTCGGTCCAGGGTATTTCCCCCCCTAGTGGGACAATCAACATACTGGTGGAACTTAGGAAGCACAGTCCTTAAATCGGCTCGGTTGAAATCACCAGCAACCACAAATGCTCCATCCGGGTGGGCCCGCTGCTGTTTGCTAATAGCAGTTAGCAGGTGGCCCATAGCTGTAGTAGTGTTTGCATTGGGAGGTATATACACCGCTGTTATTATAACAACATTAAACTCACGTGGCAAATAAAAAGGGTGGCACTTCACCACTAGGTACTCCAAGTCAGGAGAGCAATGCGTGTCCATTTGTTTAATGTCCGAGCTCCAGTTGTTATTTATATAAACGCAAATTCCTCCTCCTCTGCTCTTCCCGGATTCGGCGGTTCTATTCGCTCTAATTACTGAGCGTCCTTCTAGCTGCAAAAGTCCCTGTGGAAAGGAGGGATCCAGCCACGTCTCTAAAAGGACCATAACACAGCAGTCCCGGATACTTTTCTGCCGAGAGGTAATAAGTTCCAACTCCTCTACCTTGTTGGGTAAAGATCTCACATTTGATACAAGG
Organism: Podarcis melisellensis; assembly: GCF_964234715.1. Classification (NCBI taxonomy): domain Eukaryota; kingdom Metazoa; phylum Chordata; class Lepidosauria; order Squamata; family Lacertidae; genus Podarcis; species Podarcis melisellensis. Next base: position 20,995,544 of record NC_138539.1, on the reverse strand, counting down.
AGACTTGGCAATGCAGGCTTGTGGGGATTTTTACCTAGCCTCGCTCGTAGTCCAGCCCTGCAGCCCCTCTTCTGCTTGCGCCCTCTCCGTTTTCTTTTCTTTCTGGCAAGAGAAAGTGTTCAGCTGACCGGTGCTGCTTTGAATGTGTTCAGCTGACCGGTGCTGCTTTGAGCCACCAAAGCCAGTTTGCTTTATTTTTATTTATTTATTTTGCCCCAAGGTGCAGGGATGTGTCTCAAGACATACATTTTGCCTAATGGAGAAATTTCTGGTAGTTTTGCTCATGTGCAGACTGTGTTCAGCATCATTTACTTTCAGGTATTGTTAGGCTGGGTATCTGTTCCATCCTGTTGCGTGTTGAGGTCCCCAAGCCACTTTAAATAAAACACAATTCACACAGAATTTTTGTTTAAGGTTTTTGGCATTATTTTGGCCACAACTTTATTAAAATACAGGAAATGTGAGTGGTTGCTTAGGCATTGGTTGCAACTATCTGACCCAGCACGGGGACAGACTGACATTCGCACACCCGCAAAGTCAGAAAGGGAAAACATTTTGGGGAGAGAGATGGAGCTGCGTACCATGCCCTCACCTCTCCCCAAATGCTCCCAGGGGCTCTTGCGTGGCCCTAGCCTCTTGACAGGGGTTTGGACAAAAGCATGGCAAGCCCCTGGATTCCTTTAATGGACACGCACAGCCAGTCCATACCCCTCCACAAACCAATTCATAAAACCAATGCCTAACCGCCAATCAAGCACTGAAGCTCGCCGCCAACCACTCACAACTGCAACCCTTCCTTCAAACCCAACGCAATAGTATTCAGCCAGGTGTCATTCCCCAATGGGGAAAGATGAATCCCACCAGGCCTAAAAAGGGCAGTCGCCTTGAAGGTTATTGCAGGGTGCAAAATCATGGAACCACCTAATGCAAGAACTTTTTTTACCGCCGCTTTATTAGTGCACTTTCTGGCCTGCTTGGTGGCAGCTGGGGTACGACTGCCACGCCACGAGCGCCTCTGCAGCAATTGCGAACAAAATATTTTTACGCCTGGCAAAAAGGCCACTAATTCCCCCAAGTCTCTTTGAATTGCATGACAGTGGCAGGCAAATCATTTCCCCCCAGCTGCAGCACAGTTGCCATAGGGGGCCCCTTTGAACACACATGCCTCTGAACCATTGGGAGCAGTTCGGCCCACAGCATTCCATGTCTGGACATGATGGGGAAGGCCAACGTCAACGTCAACTCCAAGTCCAGACTCCCTTGCTCTGATGCCGGCCCAGTGGACAATGCTGTGGTCGACAATCCAAATACGAACTGCAGTTACACCTAAGAGTGAAGACAAGCAAATATAAGTATATACAGTTCAACACCATTTCCGTACATAGCCTTTAAATGCATCGGATTTCCATCGACCCAAATTCTTAATTCTTTCTGCACATTCCCCAATGAGCTGCAGTAGTAGCAGCTCCTATATGAAAAGAATGAGGGGCATAATCCAATGCAGGATAGCCACATGCTGCAATTACCTTACGCGTCACTTTTGCAAACTGATGCCTGGCCAATGGGATGCCATTGTCACGAATTAACAAAGGACCATCCCCAAGGGGCCTGAAGGCCAAATACCTGGAGGTGTCCTTCACCGGGCAAGGATCATGACTCCGGGTAGCAGGCAGCCAAATAGTGGCACCCCTACCCAACTGGTCGGTCTTTGAATTCCTAATGGAGAGGACCATATCCGAGGGAGACAAGGTGACGTCCTGCAATAGCAAACCCCTGCAGCTCCTTTCCCGAGAAACTTCCAGGATCACCTCGCCTACCCTCAGGGCACTGAAAAACGCGAAGGAGAAAGCAGCAGAAAAAAGCCTGGCCTCATATTTTGACCAGCAGATGTGCCACAATTTAGCACGCATCCTGGTCAACAAATCAAAAGTGATGGGCCTCCTTCCCACAGGATGCGAAGGGCAAAGCCTGCCCCCACCTTCCAAGGCCTTGCGCACCACAAACGTGTCATAAGAATCTTTGTTAAAGAAAGCTTTACAGAAAAATGAAATTGCGGCAGGTTGAATCCTAAGGGTTCTAGCCACCTGGCCCAATTGAAAAAGGGGTGCCAGAAACTGCAGCACATGGGAAGTAGAAGGAGATGACCTAAACTTCAACTGATAAAGACTGACGACAGAAACTTTAAAAAATCAGTCCAAGCTTTTTTGTAAGACTGAAGCGTGGAAGGAGAAATGGACGCGGCTACTCCCTGCAAAACTAATTGCTGCCAAGGTTCCAGAGATGATCCAGGAGCAGCAAAAAAACCAGCAATCGCTGGTGCCAGCAGCCCCCTCCTCCCAGCAACCAGGGCAGAAGACACAAGACGCTCTCCCCGCTGCGGTAGCAAATGCCGGGAGAGGCTGGGGAGTGGTGAAAAGTGTCCGCTCCCCCAACCCCCAGCCGCACACAGGAAGAGGCTACGCAGACCCCCAAACGGCCCAGGAGCCGAACGGGCGACTGGAACCTAACACGCCGGTTCATGTGTCTACCAAAAGCGGCAGAAGTCCAGGCCTCTGTCCCTTGGCAATGTGAAGCCAGAGATCTGCCCACCCATCCCACAAAGAGTACAGGAAAACAGGCCACACGCAGAACCAGGGGTAAATCTGGGGTGGGGGGGAGGGGATTAAGGTAAGGAGGGATAAGAAAAACGGGGGGAATCCAGGAACGGGATAAAGAAGGCAACAAGGCAGCTAAAATGCAAAACCAAAGGCTCAAACAATACAACGGTCCGCTTTCACTGGGCTCAGATTGATCCGATGTGCGTAGCAAAAAAAGGACGCTGTGCGCAGGGAATATATAGCCTATAGCTGTCAATCACAAAATGGCAACATATAAATCTCCCCAACAATAAGAAGAGCCCAATCGTGATGGTGGCCAACTCTCCTGCCCAGCAACAGTGTTAGCCCCTAGCACAGCACGTACTCTCCATAAAGGAGAACATGCTTTCTGGTTGTTTTTTTTAAATAAAATTTTTTATTAGTTTTTTTAACATATCATTTCCAACAGTAATTAAACATACTTTTACATTTTATTCAAATTTTTGATTTCCATCAATCCTGTCTGAAAACACGCTTTCTGGTCCTGTTAAACAAGTGTGAGCACCAGGTACCCCTGGCTTTTGGGGGTCATGCATTCAAAGGAGTTCAGGAATGCTGTGGGGTCACTTTCTGAGGCCATCTCTGGAGTCCTTCCCTTCTCCCATTTTGCCCTCTTCTTTGCCCCCACACCCTTCTTCCTTCACATCTCTTAGCTGACTCTCTGACAAGAGCTTAAATGCTTTCTGGCTAAGCAGTAGCCAGGGAAAAGTGACCTTTTCAGCGAGAAAGGTGTGCACAGATCAGTGGTAGAGCATCTGCTTTGCATGCAGAATGTTCCATGTTCAATCCCTGGCATCTCCAGGTAGCCATGGGACTATCTCCTGTCTGAAGTCTGTGCTAGTCTGTGTAGCCACTACTTGTTCTGAGATGGTTTAAAGCACTTTCCTTTGTGATGTGCCCCATTGCTGCTTCAGGTTCACCAATTCTCCAATTGCATTCTATAATAATTGTGAATTATTATTGAATAAAAAACAAGGTGGTTTTCCCTTTTGGAGAAAGAAGTATAAAGTAATGCGGAGTAAGAAGATTGATTGCACAGTACAAGGCTTGTCGATTTGTAATGTAAATAAGTATGCTTATTTCACAGCAACAGCAAATACCTATATATATGACGTTTCAAGAACAAATTCCGTTTCATGGAGTTAAAAATTGTGACTAGCTTAAAATTAATTTTCGGGACAAATAATTAAGCATCTCCCTTTAAGCGTCTCTGAAAAACGACATTCCCTTTTTTTAGAAGCCACGTGGAGCAATAGAAAGGGGAGAAGATTGCTGGCACAGCTCTGATTTAACTGCAGGATATGAAATGAGTTCTCTTACTGTTTTACAGTCAGCTGCTATGAAGCTAAAAGGCATAATAGTACTGGACATTAGTTGCAAAAAGTTTCAGTTTCTTTGAAAAGTAGTGAGTAAATACTTAAAACTGAAATAGACTATTGATCAGAGATCTATAGAGATTTGTTTGGTTTTTAATGACGGGAGCTCAAATGAATACAAGATATGAAGCCAGCGCTGGCATCAGGGGTAATCATAATCTAAGGTAAAGGGACCCCTGACCATTAGGTCCAATTGTGACCGACTCTCACAATTGCGGCGCTCATCTTGCTTTATTGGCCGAGAGAGCCAGCGTACAGCTTCTGGGTCATGTGGCCAGCATGACTAAGCTGCTTCTGGCGAACCAGAGTAGCGCAGAGAAACACCGTTTACCTTCCCGCTGGAGAGGTACCTATTTATCTACTTGCACTTTGACGTGCTTTTGAACTGCTAGGTTGGCAGGAGCAGGGACAGAGCAACGGGAGCTCACTCCGTCACAGGGATTCGAACCGCCGACCTTCTGATCGGCAAGTCCTAGCCTCTGTGGTTTAACCCACAGCTCCAACCGCATCCCATAATCTAGCACTTGTCAAACTCTTTGAAAGTCCCCACTTAGTTGACCCCCAGCCTGCTTATTGACCCTTGATCTTGCGCATCTATGAGCCAGGAAAGCTGCATTTAGAGCAAGTAAAAGGAACAGGAACTGCTTTGGCTCCTCCCCCTTCCCAACTACTACTTCCAGGAGGAAGTTGGGCTATGCTGACTTCCTGCCCACAGAAACCTGTGATTAATCGACCACAAAGCCCTTTAACAGACTCCTCTCTATGATAACTACTGGAGAAAGATAATAACATAGGAAGTCAGACCCACTGGCCCCTCTTAGCTGAGTTCCCTGCATTGCACCAGGTTGGACTAGAGGACCCTTGGTGTCCCTTCCAACTCTGCAGTTCCGTGATTCTGTAGTCTACACTGACTGGCAGTGGCTTTCCAAGGGTTTTAGTTGGGGTATTCCCAGCTCTGGCCACAGATGCCAAAGACCTGAACCCCTCTGCATGCAAGACACATGCTCTCTAGACCAATCTATGATACTTCTATGATCTACGAGGGCCCCTTTATTATTGTACGCCTTAGGTGTGCTTTGAAATAGTCCTGTGAATCCTGGCCTGTGTATTTCCTAAGCCATAGCCTAGATGCAACTGAACCATAAAGTTCCAATGCCGAGCTACCATTTCTTCATTACTTCCTCATTGCAGATCGGCTGCTTGCCCACAGATCTGTGGTAAACCACTGGCTCTAACATTCCCCCATTTTTGAGGCAGAATTAAATATCCGTGAAATCCCACATGAGCCCACAGTGCAAATTGGCACGAGACACCCATCCAGCTTTTCAGGCTACTGCCTGCTCATTAATGTACACAATTTAGCATAACATGCAGTAGCCTGTTTATCTATTAAAGCTTGGCAGACAGACAGATGTTTAGACATCAAAAGTAATTTCGCTTGCTGTTTGCTGCCAAAGTCAAATTCCATTACAGCTAAATTTTCCCAATTGAGATTATTTTGCAGCAGTTTCCTCTTTCCCTCCTCCCTCGCTTTACCTTGCATCAGCAGAAAGCCTGGCATCGATTGTGCCATGCCCTGTAGATTTAAAGTGGTTGTGCTGCTGGCATTCAGTCCTTTTTCTGGTTTAGTGAAAACAGAAGCAATTTCTTTCCCCATTATCAACCCTGAAAATAAATGCAATGTTCTTCTTCTTTAGCATTTTTAAAGAGCTAGAGGAATGAATGAAAGCTGGAAGCAAAACCTTCCAGTACTTGGACTGTTCCATCATGTAAACCACCAAATGTGCAATATAAAACACGGTATACTTAGAAGTCTGTTTTAAACATCCTAAGGGGGAAATTCAAGTTGAGTTCCCACTCTGGTTTTCTCTGCACTCACTGTGTTTTTGTTTAATCCACGTTTGCACATTTATCCAAAATGCATGTGTATTCTATATTTCATTATACTACTGTTGTGAATGTGCTGTTTCTCAAGTCAGCTCCACACTGCTTGGAGTTCTTCTGTTCCTAATTAAACCAAGATGTCAGCACCTTTGTGTAGGGTAAAGATGTCAACACCCCCTGGTGTGTGTACACACATACCCTCCAACATTTCTCTGAGGAAAATAGGGAGGTCCTATTCTATAACAACCACAACAACTCTGGGCAGATTCCACCTATATAAAAACATAAACAAAACATTAAACATTTAAAAATTTAAAACATTTAAAAACTTGCCTATACAGGGCTGCTTTCAGATGGCTCAGGGGTTGCATAACTCTATACCCTCCATCACTTCTCCAAATGAAAATAGGGACATCCTAAGGAAAAACAGGACATTCCAGGATCAGATCAGAAATTTGGAGGGTCTGTACACAAAACAAAAGTGAACTGAAGCTTTGGGGATGGGAACAGCTTGGAGGGAAAGAGATATAAAACTTGCAGGATGGGGGAAACTTCAATGCTCTCCAAGGAGGTAATGTGGACACATCTTCAGAGTCTTCCCAGTGTGTGCTATTAATTTTCCAGGAAGGCGGAAACACCTGCACATTAGATTGTCTGTGGGGCAGATACATTTGTGCTAATAAAGAAAAGCATCCTGGAAGGCTGGCATCCATCCAGCCCCACACTGTACTGTCCCTCAATCTGCTCCCATTCTTTATACCAAAGTGTGATGCCCCAGAAAGTCCCTTCCATGTGCCTGAATCAATGGGCTGTCTGCACTTCCACTGGTCGGTCTCCATTAGATCTTACTTCAAACTGCCCCCGCGTCTTCACTCTTCCCCATCCTCTTGAGGAGCCAGAAGGACTTGGACTTTGTGGGACCTGCATTGGCTTTCTCCTAGAATCCTGAGGTCCACCAGCGGGCACCAAGTGCAAAAAGCGGCTTGAAAGGAAGGGCCGGTTTATGGTGAACATGAAGAACAAGAAACATCTGAGTCATCTGAGCCCAGGGATTTCTTCACAGTAGCAGAACTGAACTCCCTGTGAACCAGCTGACATATGGGGAATTCAGTCTTGCTTTAGCTGCTTCCCTTGCGTGTCCCACACATGTTTGGGGCATGAAAACTACCTCACAGGCCAAATGGAGAGGCCTGGTGGCTGAGGTTTGGCCTAGTGGTCGGAGGTTCCTCACCCTTGCAGTAAAATGTGCACCTGCAGATCTAAAGCCACACACTGCCTCCTGTTTTGGTGTTAATCCTATTTTTCAGTCTAAATTTATAATTTCTTCTTGCATGTAAGGTGCTTGGGGAGGGTCACAGTTGGCAGAATCTTATTAGTATATTATTTTCGGACTATCGGTTTTGTATCTCTCAGTGGTCAGAATGGTTGCCCGAGGCTATGAAATGTAATTAAATTCTTGTCCTTAACTTCACAGTTCACACAGCGGCAGCCAGCCCACAAGATGAGAGGTGAGAATTCAGCCTTCAATAATTCGCTTCTTCCCCCATCTGGTTGCTTAAAATAGGAGCTTTTAAAAAAGGAAGGAGTCAAAAACAAATTGAATGGTACCAACTGGTGCTGTAAATCAGGTAAATGAGCAGAATGACAAGGGAAATTTGTCAGGAACTGATTAAATCATGACTGCCTGACATGATCCAAGGATCTTAAAAAAAGGGGGGGGGGAATCATCCAGTGATTGTTGAAAAGTAGTCAGAAGTTCATGAAGAAGATAATACCTCAGACCTATCGCTTTGCATAACTAGGCAGCTGTCTACCTTTTGGCAAAGCGTGTTCTCCTTCATGGAGAGCACGTGTTGCGGTGGGGGCTGCCAGGACACTCCAAAGTTGGGGGCGGGCTAATTGTACATTGGCCACTGATGCGATTGGGGCTTCTCTTGTTGTTGGGAAGAAGTTAATGTTGCCATTTATTGATTGACAGCCAGAAATGCTAAAACTCCTTGCACGAGGCTAGGGCTTCCTCTTTTCGACCGTGCATCGGATTGCTCGTCCCCCCCTCCCTAGAATTAGGGTTGTTCGCTTTGACCTTGCTATGCCTGTCATGGGGTAATCTGCTCTTGGGGCAGGGGCCTGGTAGGAATTTTGTCAATCTGGCTGATTGGCTGGGGCCATTTGGTTTTTGCCTACTGCGTAGCAAATCGTCACAACTTGTAAGGTTGCGGTTAGGCATTGGTTTATGGTTTGGTTGGTTGAGGGGCATGGATTGGCTGTGCCTGCCCCTCTAATGCTGCTGCTGCAAGGGATTCCGTTAAAGGAATTGGGGGCTAACAATTGCTTGTCCACTCTGTCAAGGGGGCTTGGGCCATAGCAATGAGCTCCTGGTTGCATTTGGGGTGAGGGCAGGTTCCCTGCTCCGCGTAACCCCAAGTGTATTCCCCTATTCTGACTTTTGCATCGTGCGGAATGTCAGTCAGTCCCCCATGGTGGGGGCAGATAGTCGCAACCAATGCCTAAGCAACCACTCACAAATTTGTATTTCAATAAAGTTGTGGCCAAAATTATGCCAAAAATATTAAACAAAAAATTCTGTGTGATGTGTGAGTTATTGGGGTGGCCCTGGGGACCTCGACACGCAAAGTACCCTTGGCAGACATTATTATTATTATTATTATTATTATTATTATTATTATTATTATTATTAAAATTTGTATACCACCCTTCGCCTGTAGATCTCAGGACGTTTCACAACATAAAAATACAAGATAAACACAAAATACATAAGAAAAAGAAATCTTAAACGACAAGGCAGCTGAGAGCTATTGTTTGGTTTTTAGCAGGGCGAAAGAGGCTTTGCGACCTTAGCTGCCCTCAGCAGCCCAGCAGAAATATCTCTGTCATTTTGGGATGAAATGCCCCATGGGAACAATGCACTACGGAGCATCATCATTCCCAGGGGCTTTCTTGTATGTGGACGGGGTTGGCTGCCATTGGCTTCAGCTGCCTGGCAGTATTCCTTCTGTAATTTTGGATGCAATGCCTCAAGAGAATGACCAGGCAATTTTTGAGAGGAAAATGGCCGCTTCTATTTATCTGCTTGAAAGATAAGGCCGCTCAGCCGGAAGTTTGTACATTTAAACCATTCCAAGTATTTATCCAATGTTTCAGGTAGTGTTTTGCCTCGTTCCGTGTGGTACAAATAAAATGCCATGGCTGATTACTGCAGCCCAAGACACTTGATATAGGCTGAGGCAGGAAGAGGATCAGTTTTATGATTTCAAAGGAAATGCCACCCATTTGTTTATCTGTAATTTGCCTGGGTGAAACCGGGGATCCTAAATCAGCAGGCCCTTTGGTTTTTTTGGTTTTTAGATGCTTATTTATTTTATGCTCTTCGACCAATTGGTTCTGAAGGTGATTAACCAGAGAGAACCATCAGTAAAAAGTATACAAGATCAAGGTATAAGATATTCTGGGTTTTTTTTTAATGTTTGAAGTTTTATTATGTTTTTATATATGCTGTAAGCTGCCCAGAGTGGCTGGGGAAACCCAGATGGGCGGGATATAATAATAATAATAATAATAATAATAATAATAATAATAATAATAATAATAATAATACAAACAAATGAAAGATGGCAATTAAAAACATTAGACTCCTCTCTGATCGCACCATGCATTCCACTTTAGACAAAAGAACTCTCTTGCCATCTTCAAACCTACCTCAAGAGTTTAACCCTACACATTTACTCAAGGACATCTGTTTCCCCCCTTTCTAATTTGTTTTTCTTGGAACACTGAGCCCTAGAAAGCATTTGGGGTGCCTCAAAAGCTCGCATAAACCTTGTTTGGTCCTGTTAAATAAGCTTGCGCAGAAGAACATTTAGGAAGAACGTACTGTTCGTTATCACCGGCTCTGGGAAATGATACAACCAACTTTATTTAGGAGCTCCTTCAACTTAATGGCCTTCATGGTCTTTCGAAAGGCCTTGAGCCAAGGTGGCTGGTGTTTTCAGCTACAGCTGAGCATCTCCCAGATTGTCTCATTCTCAACTTAACAGATGCCTTTGTTGGAAATTTGGATTGACTACTTGCTGAAAGAAAGATCCACCGCTGCTGTCAAGTGCTGCCCTCTTGCATAACTCCTGGTACCAATAAAGGAAATAATAATATACTATTGCACAAGTGACACACACACCATGGACCACCAGGAGAATATTATTTGAGAGTGAATGTGATCTGCAAATGAAACATAATTACACAGCTGCTGAATAGGGCTCCTTGTTGCTTTGAAATGTAAATAGAATGTAAAGTGCTGATTACTCCGCAATTACAAAAAAAGGGACTAGCAATAATCCTTGTCTTTGGCAAATGAAGCACTTCCCCTTCTTTTTAAAAAGTTGGGAAGATGTTGTGGCATGGAATGAATATAATGGACCATAAACATTTCAATTAACGTGTCTGTTACTGCTGCACTGAATGGTGGAACAGACAGTCACGAGCATTTAAAAGATAGAGAGAACGTGCCGAGGCTTTTAGAACAACGAGCAAAAGCAACAACAGATATATCATTAAAATGATACTGTGAGCTTTGTTCTAAAGCATATGTTTAATTCATAGGGGAATAACTGGCTTGTCAGTACTTGACATCTCGCTCTATTTTAATATCTGAGCATTTTAGAAAAACTGTGCGATGAACTTTGTATATTTTTGTTAGGTGGTGGGGGCAAGCGGAAAGTGTAGCTTATTCTGCTGTTGACATTCCCCTTCGGGAATGTTGAAAACTGCCGTATACTGAGTCAGACCATTGGTCCATCTAGCCCAATATTGTCTACACTGATTGGCAGTGGCTTTCCAGAGTTTCAGATGGCTCTGTACCCTACTTGGAGATGCCACGGATTGAACCTGGGACCTTCTGCTTGCAAAGCAGATATTCTGCGGTTGAGCTGTGGACCCTCCTCCCACTGGAAGAGTCATTTCCTTGGCCATTGCTTTGTTGTTGTTTAGTCGTGTCCGACTCTTCGTGACCCCATGGACCAGAGCACACCAGGCAGTCCTGTCTTCCACTGCTACCCGCAGTTTGGTCAAACTCATGTTCGTAGCTTCGACAACACTGTCCAACCATCTTGTCCTCTGTCAACCCCTTTCTCCTTGTGCCCCCAACATCTTTCCCAACATCAGGGTCTTTTCCAGGAAGTCTTCTCTTCTCATGAGGTGGCCAAAGTAGTGGAGCCTCAGCTTCAGGATCTGTCCTTCCAGTGAGCACTCAGGGCTGATTTCCATAAGAATGGATAGGTTTGATCTTCTTGCAGACCATGGGACTCTCAAGAGTCTCCTCCAGCACCATCAATTCGAACCGGCAAGCCACTCCAGTATCCCTGCCAAGAAAACTCCATGGACAAAGACAACAGGCCATTGCTTAGCCAGGTGTAAATGAAATTAACGCCAGCCAGTTACTGGCACAAGAAGAAAAAAGAGGGGAAATGTTCTGGTCTTCTTTAAAGCCAAAGGTCAAGAGAGGTTGTACCTGAATCTTAAGCAATATTAAAATTCAGCATTTGGGCCTTCAAACATTTGGGCCTTGTTGCAATTATGGTACTTTATAATTTACTATTCTAGTAGCAAAAGCCTTTGAATGTATATTAGTTTCAATGTGTCTGGTAGCTTTACTGCCAGTTTGGGATAAGAAGCTGCAATCTGTATTACACCTGAGGCATGAAATTGCTTCTCTCCCTTTCCCCAAATTATCAGAGTCTTAAAACAAATAGAAAAGAAGTTATCATCTAGAAAGTTAATGTCACAGTTGGAAAGTCGGTCTCAACATGCTGTTTGGCGTCCCAGCCTTCAGTAATTAGGCAGATCACAAGCCTTCATTGATCAATAGCAATGTCCCCGGATTAGTAGCAGCACCAGGAATGTTGACACCATCAGAATGACATTTCCACATCCTTTTCTATTGTAATTTTATTTTATTTTTATTGCATTTATAGTTTACCTTTTCCTCCAAGGAGCTTGATGTAGCATACGTGGCTTCCCTCCTCCTCATTTAATCCCCTCAACAACCCTAAGAGGTAGGTTGGGCTGAGGTCACCCAATGAGAGCTTCATGGCTGAGTGGGGATTTGAACCCTGCTCTACTGGGTTGTAGTCCAGCACTCTACCACTATGGCACACTGGCCCTCTAGTGGATACACATGTCTGGCAATCTCCAAATACAGTGGTACCTCGGGTTAAGTACTTAAATCGTTCTGGAGATCCGTTTGTTAACCTGAAACTATTCTTAACCTGAAGCACCACTTTAGCTAATGGGGCCTCCTGCTGCCGCTGTGCCGCTGCTGTTCTCACCCTGAAGCAAAATTCTTAACCCGAGGTAATATTTCTGGGTTAGCGGAGTCTGTAACCTGAAGCATATGTAACCTGAAGCATATGTAACCCGAGGTACCACTGTATGTAAATTAGATAGCAAGGTCAGGTTCACGACAACACTTTTGAATATGCATAACTGTTCATACCTTACTTCAGGCACCCGCAAACTTGGCCCTCCAGCTGTTTTGGGACTACAATTCCCGTCATACCTGACCACTGGTCCTGTTAGCTAGGGATGATGGGAGTTGTAGTTCCAAAACATCTGGAGGGCCGAGTTTGGGGGTGCCTGCCTTACTTGAACCACTGGATTTTTTGTTTGCTTGGTGACGGACACAAGGCTTCCATTTTCTGGATGGGAGTAGAAATGCTTCTTTCCTCCTATAGCCACTTCCTTACTCCTCCCTGCCTTACTCTTGGACTCTTGGAAAGTGGGGGAGAATTTTGTTGCACAGTAGCTAATAAAGTGTAGTGCTTCTTATACTTGTTCAAGATGTCTGGGTAAACGTTTGATCAGTGGCATGCAGTCCGTGGACAAGCGGAACTTGCCTCATCCCCACGTTCCTGGTAAATTAGACACACATCTCCATGCTTCATTTCCAGAAGGGAAATCCTTCCTCCTCTTCCCTCCGCCTTCTTCCTCCTCCTCTCGGTCCTCCTTACTTCCTCCTGAGCCTCTGTCTTCTTTTGCCGCTCTAGCCAAGCTTCTCAGAGGGCTGCGCTCCTTGCATGGGCAGCCTTCTTCAGGTCTCCGACTGGGCAATCGCAGCCACCTCTCCTAGACTGAAAGAACAGTGCCCCACCTTTCCCATAGGGCGATTGCAGGATTGGAGAGGGGGCAGCGCCACCCCCTGTCTGGTGTCAGATCGGTCTTGGTCCTCCAAACGGGCTTCTTCACCCTCCACCCCCAGGACAGAGGGGGTTGTAACGCAGGGGTTGTAACCACTCCGTGGTGTCTGTGTGAATACTATCATTGTTTCTTTTTTTAAAAAAATCTTTTTATTAGTTTCAATTCACTATACAACACCAAACTATCATATTGTTTCAGTCATTTTCTTCTCTCTCTCTTTTACCCTCTGAGCAGAGGTTAACATATACTCCTATATCATAACACACGAAGCACACATGCCCGATGGGTAAAGGTAAAGGGACCCCTGACCATTAGGTCCAGTCGTGACTGATTCTGGGGTTGCGGCGCTCATCTCGCTTTATTGGCCGAGGGAGCCGGCGTACAGCTTCCGGATCATGTGGCCAGCATGACTAAGCTGCTTCTGGCGAACCAGAGCAGCACACGGAAATGCTGTTTACCTTCCCGCCAGAGCGGTACCTATTTATGTACTTGCACTCTGACGTGCTCTCGAACTGCTAGGCTGGCAGGAGCAGGGACCGAGCAACGGGAGCTCACTCCGTCACAGGGATTTGAACCGCCGACCTTCTGATCGGCAAGTCCTAGGTTCTGTGGTTTAACCCACAGTGCCACCCGCGTGGGTAACAAAGTTCAAATGCAAAACGAGTTTAAAAAATGATTAAAAATGAAATAAAATCCCCATTCCAATTATTAAAAGAGCATGGGGGGGGGGAATGTCCAGTTACCTTCTAGTGCTCTTTGTCGGAATGCCAGGACTTGCTCATGAATGGCACTTAGGGACAACAGGACGTTTAAAACTGGCCTTGATTGATGAAAGATCAGGTTGTATCCTGGGATGCTGCACAACAGCACCAGTCAGACGAGGGGAGGGAACCTGTAGCCAGCACCCCAAGCATGAATTTGTTCCTCAGAATATGATAAATTATACAAACGTCTAACAAATTAGCACCCAACGTGTAAATCGGATTCTTTTACAGCAAAACCTCTTGGGCTGGCTTACGAGAAGAGTGCAGTACCCATCTTCACCATTAGATGGCTGCAGTTTACATTTTTCTAAGGCTCTATGTAAAAAATAAAGATACACCTAGTTGTTTATAAGGCCATTTCAGTGTTTCCCAAACTTCTTTCCTCGTTCTGCCACAGCCACTGCTGTGGCTTCCAATTGTGAGGGTTATACAGACATGCAAAAGTTTTTTTAAAAGTTTATTTAAGTTAGAGTAAGTGAGAGAGACGGTGAGAAAGGCTATGCTCAGTGTTGCATCCCAAAATAAGCTTATGGTTTGCCTTCCCCAGACGAACCATACGTGGTAAAACAAGAACTGTGGTCACAGCTTGTGGTTTGTCTCGAGCCATGTTTCCCAAACTTGGGTCTCCAGCTGTTTTTGGACTACAATTCCCATCCCTGACTATTGATCCTACTAGCTAGGGATGATGGGAGCTGTAGTCCAAAAACAGCTGGAGACCTAAGTTTGGGAAACTGTTCTGGAGGAAAAAATCATGAGCTTGGGTTTGGACATAATGCAAAGCCAAACCAAAGCTTATCCCCAGGTAGCATGGCTATGGCAGGACGAGGGGATGAGCCAAGCGGCGACCATCTTTCCTCTGAGAATCAACACATTCATGCTGAACCATGGTTTGGATTAGCGATATGCGCCAACCAGGTACACTCTATAATCCCTGCTTCTCCGTAGGAACAGAAATGTGTGGTGCTGTTGGCTTTAATACTGAAGGAGCTTCCTAGTGTGGGAAGCTGGCTCTACGAAGGGGTTTTTTCAGACTGTTTGATTATTATGAATACTGGGAATTCACATGCACTTTCTCACTGCTGCTGGTTTCATGAAAGCACAGATGGTATTTTTGAATGAGTGGCTGCCTGTGCCAACAGGTCTTCGTGCTCAGAGATGCGGTTTTGTTGACTGATGCATGAGGGAAGCTGCTAGCAAGGGCAGTTGTTTTTGTAGGGTGAGGGTTGGCATAAAGGGGCAGCCTTTCTCTTTGAACACCCCGTTTCCCTTGGAAAAACAAAGCTCTGGGTTTTGTTTCTACTTTTTATTTTAATCCTTAAATGCAAATTATGAACGGTTTGCCTCCATCATGCACAGGGCGAGATCCAGATACTCAAACACCTGCCCCCCCCATTTTTCCCCCTTGGAGGATGCCAGTGGCCTAGGAAGGCACCATTATAGACCAGGAATAGGAAATGCCACACGAACAATTCTTGCACCATAGAGACACAATGCTATACTTGTTCCTGATACCAGACCTGAATGTGATTTTTATTGTAAGAATCTTTAGCTGTTTTGAGAGACTTTCAGGGGTGAAAATTGTGTGTGCGTGTGGGGGGGGGATATTCTAAATTGATGGATGGATTGATGATTGTCTTTTTATCCCACCTTTCTTCTTTAAGGAGGTTGAGGTGGTTCTCCTGCTCCACATGTAATTCCCACAACAATCCTGTGAGGTACGGTAGGCTGAGAGGCTGTGACTGGCCTAGGGTCACCCAGTGAGCTTCATGGGGGATTTGAAGCCTGGTCTCCCAGGCCTTAGTCCGACACTGTAGGCACTATACCACACGGCCCCACAACCCTTTGCCACACTTGCCCCCCACAAGTAACACATGAAGAGAGCTGCAGACTCATGGTCCAGCCGTGGTTCAGGATGATGAACATGGAGGAGTGTGGGACACAGAAAATGGAAGGAGCCTGAAAACAACACCTCATCTTTGTATGACATTAAGATGATCTCTGGTATCTCCTGTCCATTAGGAAAAAATAAAACAAGAAGTTACCTTATACTGACTCAGACCATTGCTCTGTGTTGTCTGACTCTAGTGTCATCTTGTATTATCTTACAAAGATTTCATGGTGGATATTATTCCCTCTTTCCATACCGTAAGAACATCTCTTTTTGCTAGCATGCCATGCATTGAGCCATATATTGAAGCGCTGCCCAGGGTTATAAGCAATATAGGTTACGACCGAATGCTATGAGCATCTTCATGTTTCTCATTATCAAGCTAAACGCTTTTGGTAAGGAAAGCATTAACATTTGCAGCAACTTATCATCAATTCTGAACCAGACTTTTAAAAACAAATCTGCATTCTTCCATAGAAGACCATATTTCTGCATTTGGCTGCATCTGTTCTTGAAACCCCAAGCCTTTCTCCTGACTAATTTTAAGATTAATTCAGCTTCAGGTGCTGAAATGGCCACTTGAGGGAGCCTCTACATGCCAGGAGGAGAGAGAGAGAAATCTGCATAAAAGAAATTGCTAATGGAAACGCGCAAGTGAGTCACTTAAGGGTGATCAATCCAGTTCAGGGTATGGCGCTGAAGACCAAGTCCTGTTGCTTCATGAATATATTCATGCGCTGTTTCTGCAGTCTTCCTTGCTTCAGAAAGTAACTGGAGAGTGACTGGACAACTTTTTCCTTCCTGATCATGACAATAGTTCTCTGAAAAAGGTAGAGGGGTGCGGGGGTGGGGATTGGATTGGATCCCTATTATTTCCCATATGAATTTATTTGGAGCTGCTTTCACACATACAGATTCATTTCCTGGTGTCTGCCACAACATGGCAGAAGTTTGTAACCCAAGAAAAGTCTTTAATAAAAACAACAATTTAAAAAACCCAAAATGGCAGAAGTTTGGGGTAGAACTTACCTATCTATTTCGTGAATTGATTCCCATGACACACCACAAAGTGATTTACAATATAATAATAGATATGAAAACAGTTAACGTTTATTTAAAAAAAAGTTGAAAAACAAATACAGGCAACTCACTCCTTGTGTGCGATTGGCATAATGTGACTTGTGCACACATGCAGAAAGGGGGTGGGGGCAGAACGGAGTTGTGCGTGTGGCAGCCAGGAACAAAACCCCCACATAAGCAAGTGTTCCCCTGTATAAAAGCAACAGCAGCAGCACATTCAGATCAGTTCAGATCCAAGATAGATTTCCAAACTGGGACAAAGATTCTAAGAAGACTTATTGAAAGAGGAATGTCTCTAGCAGGCGCTGAAAAGAAAACAGGGAAGACCCTTGTCTGAGTATGCAATGGGAGGGAGTTTCAAAAGGTAGGTGCTGCCACACCAGAGGCCTGATTCTGACCGAAATTGTGTGGAATGGAGCTCCTGACTGGAAGGTATCTGTAGGATGCCCTCTCCTACAGAACACATTGATTGGTTGGGAGTGTAGGGGACAATTGAATATGATTGAATATTGGCCTCAGGCTAATAATAAGGACACATAGGTAATCCAGTCACAGCATATAGTCTTAAAATTCGCCACAAGAATCTTCATTGTTTTTAATAGTAATCATGTTTCCCTCCTTTTAGAAAGAGATTTAAAATAAAAAGTCTTAGTTTTTGGATGAATTATTCCCTTTCTCCAATTTCCACAATTATCTCAGTGATGTATTTACTGAGCTTGACACACACAATCGCTTTGCGAAGTCTCTCTCAAAAAAAAGGGTCATTGGTGAAGAATGCTCTGAAGCATATACTTACTTTATTTAGTTGTGTATTGCATTTATTTTACTCCACCCTTCCTCCCATGGGAGAGCAGGATGGCATTATGTGCAGTGAAAAAAATCCAATCGAGTTAAAACATTTAAAGCAGCAATTATGAAATGGTATCAGTAGAATTGTTTAAAGATGCAAAGCGCAGCAGGTGAGGAATAACAGGGCATCTACTCTAAAGCTGCTTCCCTAAAGGACCAGACAAATAAATGCATCTTTAACTGTTGGCAAAACAATGCTGGGAGATAAAACACAGAGAGTGCTGCCTTGAAGAAGGAGCTGTCCCATCGCAAGATTCACAGCAGGTAAAATAAGGTATTTTTTCCTTGCAGCACATTTTGTATTTTTACGTTGTGAACTGCCCTGTGATCTTTAGCTGAAGGGTGGTATACAAATTTAACAAACAGTTGAACTATGGAACTTGCTCCTGCACCAGCTTGGCCACCAACTTAGACGGCTTTAAAAGAAGATTAGATAAATTCTTGGAGAATGAAGTTACCAATGGCTACAACGCATGATGGCTATGCTCTGCTTAGTTTGGAAGTGGATATTCTGAATCCCAGGTGCTGGGAAGTGGAGGAGGGGAAAGTGCTCTTGTGCTCAGGTCCTGATTGCCGGTTTCACAGAGGCATCTGGTTGGCATGGGAACAGGATGGACCAGGTGGGCAGTTGCCAGGCTTTTCTTCTTATGTTCTTATGCACCTCGGTGCAAAGGGGGTCATGCTCATTGGGTAGGACAAGAAGGTCACCCCCCCCCCCGAATTTAAGGCACAAGTCAGTAGGTATCAGAAAACGCAATCCTATAAGTAGCTTGACCCCAAGCCATTCAGGATCTTAAATACTAAAGATGAATAACACATTGAATTGTATCCAAACATTCTGAGATTTATGTTTCCCATTTACTGTGTTACAAATGACCTGGCTTACCTTCCTAATAGTTGTAGAAGCTGGTTACAATTTACTGCAAGTTGGTGTATGATCTTAACAGATTGGAGAACTGGGCCACAACAAACAAAATGAATTTCAATAGGGACAAATGTAAGGGTTCAGCACTTAGGCAGGAAGAACCAGCTGCACAAATGTTAAATGGGGGACACCTGGCTTGCCAGTAGTAGATGTATAAAGGTTCTAGGCGTCTTAGTAGGCCACAAGCTTAACATGAGTCAACAAGGTGACACAGCAGCAAAAAAACCCTAATGCTATTCTAGGCTCCAGCAACAGAAATATAATGTCCCAATCAAGGGAAGTAATAGTATGACTATTCTGCCTTGGTCAGGTCAGACCTGGAGTCCTATGTCCAGGTCTGAGCACCACAATTTAAGAGGGATATTGAAAAGCTGGAACGCGCACAGAGGCAGGCAACCAAGATGATCAAGGGTCTGGAGATAGGCCTGTCTTGAAATATCTAAACAGCTGTCACATGGAAGATGGAGCCAGGGGCGAACGAAGGCATTGTGACACCCAGGGCGGGGCGTCGCCACGTAGGGCGCATGTGCGCCATCACTACGTACGACGCATGCACCGTACGTAGCAACACCACACATGCACTGTACATAGCAGTTTGCTGGCGGCGCTGCTCCAGCGCTATACGGATGGTGCCGGGATCCTCTGCTCGCAGCTGCAGCCATGAATGGAGGATTCTCCGTTCACGGATCTTGCGGTGACCGAGGGATCCTACCGCTGTCCATACGGCGCTTGAGCAGCGCTGGCAGCAAACTGCTATCTACAGCTCACGTGTGGCATCATTACGTACAGCACATGTGTGTGATGCCACACGTGCTGTACATACCGGTTTGCCGCTGGCTCTGGGATCCTCTGCTTGTGGCTGCAGCCGCAAACGGAGAATTCTCCACATGCAGCTGCGGCATCGTGATGGCTGCTCACACCGCTGCAAGCCCCCGCAGGGTGCCTTCTTGTCAGTCCCCCAGACATGGCACCTGGGGTGCCCGGCCCCCCGTTGCGATGCCACTGGATGGAGCAAGCTTGTTTACTCCTGCTCCGTTGGGTAGGACCCATACCAATGGCTTCAAGTTACAAGAAAGACAATTCTGACTAAACATTGGGAAGAACTATCTGACAGTAAGAGCTGTTCAACAGTGGAAGGACTTCCCTGGAAGGTGGTAGACTCACCATCATTGGGGGTTTTTAAAGCACAGGTTGGATGGCCATCTGTCAGGGATGCTTTAGTTGAGATTCCTCCATTGTGGGGGTTGGACTAGATGACCCAGTCTACCGTTCTCGGAAATATGCATGCATTTTACAGTTTGGAAAGGTGAAACAAGTAGTTCAGTCCCATAACTAGCAATGTGATCTCCAGTCTTTATCTTACATAAAAAACCTTGGAAGTAGCAGCCTAATCCTCTTTGATAACTTGGTGATATAATCTTGTGATGTAACAATTTATCTTGCACCATCTTCAAAAAGGAAAACAGTCAAAAATCTGGAGCTCCCAATTCTACACTGTCTCTTATACCAACATATGGTTTTTAAATATAGACTTTTGGGTTGCATCTGATTGGGATGGTTATGTAGAACATTCACAGCTGCATTGATGGTGATGGTGGCTCTGTTGTAGGTGCAAATAATAAAGTATTGATGTGGATTTGTTCAAACTTACATTTTAATGTTGTTGTTGATGATGATCTGGAGTCATTGTCCTGCGGAGCTTGCTTTCTCATCAGACTGACAACTACTGCTTTGGACCCTGCTGTTAGAAGCCCCAGTAATAATTCCTAGATTACTTGTTCGAGAAAATGATGAGTCACCTTCTGTGGGTGCATTAAGGGGAACCCAAGGTCCACTTCCCTCCCCGAACATGACTGTTTCACTTGGAGCTGACATGGTACCTAAAATAGAATTGCTTTAGAAGATAATTAGCTGAGGCTTCCAATCAGGATTATCTTGAAGATGACTTTGAATGTGATTAAGAGACATGTCCAATACAGCATATTCTCATATTGGCATCACACCCTGTATCCTATTTTTGCTTTTGAGGAGGTGGGGTGACAATCAGGATGGCTGCTTCTATTTAGGACATAAACAATAGCTGACATTGGATTGTATCTTGATATCAGTTGTTTTAATCTCCGGAAATAATGTTTCAAGCATTGGTTGCACAACAGAGGTAAGGATGAATCTCTTAATAGACTCTTGGCGTGTCCAGAGTAAGAATTGTGCTGGTAGTTCCATGTCAAAATTCTCAACAATAGGACTTGAAAAGCTTCTCGTTAGTTTCTGAGCATGAATTAATTTGGAAAATGCCTCCAAATCATTAACCAAATCTCTTGGGGCTAAGTCCAATTACCGGTAGACTCATTAGAGAAATTTCCTAATCAGTTATTACTATACACTCGATGGCCTTAAAAAAAAAAAAAAAGACTCTGAAAATTTCATTTTCACTGCTAAATATGCTTCCTGTCTCCTAGTTAAAACAATATTAAAATAGATACAGAATTAAGTCCTAAATAAGAAGAAATCCAGAGCAGTGAACAAATAATTGAAAAACCCAACCTCCAATAGTTGATTCAGACTGCTCTCTTAACAGCACAATCCTCTACATATCAACTTAGAATTCTCAGATACAATTGGAGGAGTAGATAAAAAGTCTGCCTCAGAGTTGGCAGTCTTAAGACAATAGACAATGTTGCTGGGCCTCAGCTTCCCTGAATATTTCCTAGAAGAATCATTCACCCTTGGGCAGTGGCCTTCAGCAGTTGTCTTCCAAGTACCAATCTCCTATGAATGTCTGAGTGGTGGAGCAAGACAGATGGAAGACAGCTTGGCCTATGGGAGGAATGAGGGGCCTGTCACTTTCTAGATGTTTTTGGAGTCCAACTCCCATCAGCACCAACCAGCATGGCCTGTGGTCAGAGATCATGGAAATTGTAGACAACGTCTAGAGCAGTGTTTCCCAACCTTGGTCTCCTAACTGTTTTTGGACTACACTTCCCATCATCCCTAACCACTGGTCTTGCTCGCTAAGTATGATGGGAGTTGTAGTCCAAAAACAGCTGGAGACCCAAGGTTGGGAAACACTGGTCTAGAGAGCCACAAGCTCCCCATCCCTGATCTAAGGACCATCCAAATTCCACTTGTGAAAATGCAATGGATTCGGCTCTACATACCTTGAAGGTTTCATTTCTTTGTGCTCCTTAAGGCCAACTGGGAGTGCATTTTTTAAAAGAATTGTACATTTCCAGTGGCTGCCTTTGACATGCCTCTAGAAAGCCCACAAAGTCAAAAGTGTGTAGCTCCCCTCCTGTACAAGTCCACCAAGACCCCAAATAACTTCCAGAAGTGCTCACATGTATGCTTTCCTTCCTATTCCATTTTATTCCCTTAAACTTCTGGTGCCTGCCTCAGTCCCTTAGGAGGAGGTGATACAGAAACTAAGATATATGAGAAGGGCAGTTTCCTGGTCCTGGAAGATAGCCAGGCTATGGATAATAGGACCACAGCTGCAGTGTTGTCCGGTCTAATACAATACAGAGAATTAAAGCAAACAAACCCTATGATGATTACAATGCCTCGCCTCTGTATATGTGAGTGCTGAGTCAAAGATTTAGCTTGGAACTTATTTTTGTAATTCGGGGGTGAAATGGGGAGGGATTCAGGAGACTGAATAACACCTTCCTGTTTCTTCTTGGGGAGGCGCCATAGTGGTAGAGCATTTGATTTGCAAACAAAAGGGTCAAGGTTGAAACCCTGGAGAATTTAATAATAATAATAATAATAATAATAATAATAATAATAATAATAATAATAATAGTTGTTGTTGTTGTTGTTATTGTTATTTATTTATACCCCACCCATCTAGATGTGTTTCCCCAGCCACACTGGGCGGCTCCCAATATAATATTAAAAGCACAATAAAACATCAAACATGAAAAACTTCCCTAAACAGGGCTGCCTTCAGATGTCTTCTAAAAGTCAGATAGTTGTTTATTTCTTTGACATCTGATGGGAGGGTATGCCACAGAGTGGGTGCCACTACCGAGAAGGCCCTCAGCCTAGTTCCCTGTAACCTTACTTCCTGCAGTGAGGGAACCGCCAGAAGGCCCTCAGAGCTGAACCTCAGTTGATGCCAGCCATTGTCCATCATAAATGAACCAGCTCTCTTAGTATACGGTACCTTCCTGGGTTCTCCAGCATTGACTTTGGAATGTCAATGTGCTGTCACATAGCCTCGTTTCAACTGAGCCATATCCTTTGGAGTATATGGTTGCCCACCTGGCTGACCGTTGTATTAGCTCAGGGCGAATGCCTTCTCTGCTGCTTTCAGTGCTGTCTCCCCACTCCCCTCCGGCCACCCTCCAAGTTAGACTTTCTATACATACGCTGAGAAAGTCGCCAAATCTCCTCCATGATCACAGCCTGCAACTGGGGGCTGTGCAAGTGGGAGGGCATTCTTTGCTGAACCAATCAAACAGGAGAATCCACAGTGCTGTTCTCCAGAGTGAAAAAGCCACAGCTGTTTTTAAGGTTCAACTCTCTTGAATTCTGCTGTGCTCCCACAGGAAGCTGCCATTGCATAAACATGGGCGAAATAGTTTTCATTTTGTGTGCCTCAGCCTTTTTAAAAAAGGGAAAAAAATATGTTTTTTTCCAGGCCACCCTTTTGCTCCTGTCGATGATGACCGAGCAAAGCTTGCAAGGCTGAGCTCTATAAATACAATCTGCAGAGCTACTTCAGTGTAAATTACAAGGACGGCTGAGTCAGCTGCAGAAGCAACCTGGCACAGATGGCAGCACAGCCGCTAATGAAATGCCACAGTAATGCGGGCAGAGAAACACTGCGACCAACTGGGAATGGGCTCTAGCAAACAGGAGCGAGGCTGACAAGACAGGAATCCACACGACAGTGATCTGGTGGCTTAAATCGAATTGGATCAGCAGCATCCAGCATACCAAAGCCATTTTTGGAAAGGGGTAAGCTCTGCACCGTCAAGGTGAGTGGAAGCTAGGAACTGGGAATAAATCCTCTTCACTCTGCATTTAAATGCAGGTGTTCCTAATTAATTCACACTTTTCCAGAAACAATATGTAAACTGAGGCACAGCCGTCCTTTAAATTTCCTGAAAGACCTATATTGGCTCCCAGTACGTTTCTGGGCACAATTCAAAGTGTTGGTGCTGAACTTTAACGCCCTAAACAGCCTCAGTCCAGTATACCTGAAGGAGTGTCTCCACCCCGATTGTTCTACCCGGACACTGAGGTCCAGTGCTGAGGGCCTTCTGGCGGTTCCCTCACTGCGAGAAGCCAAGTTACAGGGAACCAGGCAGAGGGCCTTCTTGGTAGTGGCACAAGATGTCAAAGAGAAAAACAACTACCAGACTTTTAGAAGACATCTGAAGGCAGCACTCTTTAGGGAAGCTTTTAATGTTGGATGCATTACTGTATTTTAATATTTTGTTGGAAGCTGCCCAGAGTGTCTGGGGAAACTCAGCCAGATACTTCTTCAGTATCTGAAGAAGTGTGCATGCACACGAAAGCTCATACCAAGAACTAACTTAGTTGGTCTTTAAGGTGCTACTGGAAGGAATTTTTTTTTTTTGACTATGGCAGACCAACACGGCTACCTATATGTAACTGGAGCTGTGAGAAGTGAGGTTGCAGGAACCAGGCAGAGGGCCTTCTCAGTGGTGGTGCCCACTCTGTGGAATGTCAAAGAGATAAACAACTATCTGACTTTAAGAAGACATCTGAAGGCAGCCCTGTTTAGGGAAGTTTATAATGTTGGATGTTTTATCGTGTTTTTAGTATTCTGTTGTGAGCCACCCAGAGTGGCTGGGGAAACCCAGCCAGATGGGCTGGGTATGTATGTATGTATGTATGTATGTATGTATGTATGTATAAATAAATAAATATTTATATTTAAATTTGCATTTCCAAGAATTTTTTTTGTTCAATATTGGCTGTAAGTTACCCAGGTCTAGGATAGCAGTTGCCAACATGGTGCCTACCTGATGTGGACTGCAACTCCCATGCGCCCCAGACAGCATGATCAATGGCCAGGAATCATGGTAGTTGTAGTTCATAACATATGGAGGATACCATGTTGGCTACTGTTGAAGATAGGAACTTCAAGGAAGGGTTGGTTGACATCTTTACTACAATCTTTACCATTAACCTGCCTATGTCCCATCTGTAGAGCTTCTGCCCCATTTCTTTAGAAAGAAGAATCAGGACAATGATGCAGACCAGCAGTCTGCAAGAAGAGGCAGGGTGGTACACGGCATCCCTAATGTATGACTTAATTGTGACCTGTTTTTGTAGCCAAGCTAGGCTACAATAAAAAGCTTAGGAGATTCAACAGCTGTCAAATCTTCAGTGTACCCATCTTGGGTGCTTCAGGTCCCATTAAGGGTGTGAGACATGACATGTTACTGAAAGGTATTGTGTTGCATCCAGGTATAGTAAATTACCAAGGCATTGTCCCCAAGAGTATAACCAAGTATCAGTGTAGGTCCTTCCCCCTCTTTCTCATATTGGGACTACAACAAACTCTGCAGCAGGCATGTGATAAAAGGCCTGCCAGAAATCTGTATATAACATGCTTAATAATAAATCATTTAGGTGTGTGGAGCCAGAATTCAGTAACTGAGGGTTGTTGGTTTTTTAGCATGCAACATATGGTGTCAGACTAGGACGGCTTCCAGGTACAGTAGACCAGAGAGAGTTCCACTGCTTTTGAAACTGAAAATACTGCAGAGAATTGGACTGGAAGGACCAGAGTCAGATATGTGGCTGCCATCTACAGCCTTCAGAGATGCTCATTTAGTAACGAGCATTGGTCCAAGGGGGCGGGGATGTCTGCAAACTGTCAGTATCCAATGGCAAGATTAGAAAATGGACAGAAAACAGCTAGATAGAGCACACTGTTTGAGTCCTGCTACAGTCCAAAGAAAAAGACATCCACGGAGTGGGTGCGTATTTCTTTGTGAAACAGACCAAGGCCCCTACTGAAATAACAGATGAGCTATTAACCCAACCACTGTTCATGATAGGGGATTGTTTCTCTGCAGCACAGATGGGAGAAGCTGTGGTCATCCAAGCATTGTTCTTCCATCTCCCCTGACCATTGGGCATGCTGCCTGGGGCTCATGGGGGTTGTAGTTCAATAATATTTAGAGGGTTACAGGTTCCCTAACCCTGCTTTTTACAGCTAGGGATGGTATTCTTAAGGGGCAGGTTCTTATTGGAACCATAACTAAAAAGCAATACAAGTAAAACCATTAATAGAAGGTGGATTGACTCTGGACAAAGCTATCAGGCTCATGAAGCATTGAAAGAGCATTCAAAACTTATATATGACTCCAGGATTCAACAACACAATGCCTTTGGGGGTAGTGGCACCTTTGAGGTCTTCCTTTAATGCCCATTAGGTCTTTAAGCCCCTGCCCCTCCCATCCTTGGTGTGGAGGAAAGTGATTTGCTTTTGTTACCTTTTCTCCCTCAAAAAGTACATAGAGATGAAAAAAGAAGTTGGAAGGGTGACACAGGATGACCACGTGAACCAGGCCTCCAATAAGGGTTAGGGTAAATGATGGCAAACATTACATGGGACATTATCCCATAACTTTTTGTTGATACCGACTGGCCCTTGTGCAAGACAGTAGTTGGCCAAACCTCAAACAGTTGTTTGCAAGATGTTTTCAAAAGCAAGGGCAAACTTTTGCTCTATATTGGTCCCCAACAGAAGAAAGAGCTGGTAATTATTGCCACAGGTTTATTTATTTCTAGAATGCACTACTGCTGATAAGCCATTTGCAATCCCACATTAGCTGTGTGTTCTCAAATGTGCCTCAGCTCTCTAAAACAATTCATTACAAAGACCTCATCAGTCCCAAATCAAGCAATTTCCCTAAAATATGCTAAGGAGGCAAGTCCAACGATCAACCAAACCCAGGCTTGATTTACACATATTTTGAGTGCAATTTATTTAATGCTTACTAAAGCAAGATTCCAAAGGGCCCAGATATTACCTAGTAGTCAGAGAAGGAAAAAACCATGAGCAACAAGAAACTGGGCCCTGGGTGGTGTCATTATATAGTTTGATCACTAGGTTGCACTGGATTTAATTGATTCTTGTGTGATCTAGCTCCCTGGCTGGTGCATCCTCTAAACTGCCATCAGAGCCAATGGTATGAGGGGTTTTGTTGTTGAGCCAACTACCAACTTTAGTCCTCCAGCAATAGGAGTTCACAAACCTGGTAGTTGGCTCTCGTGTATCCTCTCTAATTAGTATGAGATATTTTAGCATCCTCAGTGTTCTTGCAAAGCTGAGAGGCATAAATCATCCAGCCAGATGATCTGTTCTTTTTAAAGAGACACCATTAATTGCAACAGATCCCCTGAGGAAAACAAGAGACTTGAGAGATTACCTAACCCGCAACCAAAATGCTGATACAGCTCAAATGATTCCACAAGTGGCAGTGAAAGCTATGCTTTATTGTATTGGATAAAGTTCTCAGTTGATTTTCTGCACCATGAAGTCTACTTACAGAGGTTCACCACACAATTCAGAACCCTGGACAACCACAAACAGAGGACTTGCGGCTTTAGAAGTTCACCTCCCCAATAGATGGAAGGCAATGGCGCCAGAAATGGGGGTGCAGTGGACAGAACAAGGGCAATGGGTGCACTCCAGCTCCTCCCATCATTCAATAGCATTCATGTCTGGGTGGGCAACAGTCAAATCCCAAATCATTGTTTTTAATCATTGCATTTGAACTTCCTTTATAAACAACACTTAAGCCTAGCCAAAATAGTCACTTAAGGGGGCTGTGAATCAAAGATACATTCCAGGTTAGCATTAGTGGGTGTTACCATTTAGCACTCTAACCACAAGGTACTGTAGTATTCCACAGTTTGGGTGCCACAACAAAAAAGGCCCTGTCCAGTGTCTAAGCCAAACATGCTTCTGGGACATAAAACATGGACAGGCTGGTGGGAAGAGGCAGCCCTTCGAAGTACCCTTTAGGGTCTGATAAATAACAACCAACATTTCAAATTGTTCCTGGAAGTTAAATAAATAAATATTGATGGGTTGGAATTACGTCTGCCTCCAGCTTTTGAGAAGTCCTTGAGCAAGTTGCCCTAAGAAGGCCCTCCTTTCTGGATGGAACAAGCCACCTCTCCACATTGTTCTTGCTACCTATGTGCTTGCCTCTCTTGGCCAAATCAATACTACCTCACATAAAGATGGGACAAGCTATACAGATGTTCCTTCTCCAGGGATTGGTAGGTGGCCCCTTATTGGGGCACGGGCATCAGCAAATACAACAAGCATGCCCATCCCTGGCACCAGCCCTATTAAGCTCAGCACTGTAGCCCTTCATAAAAGGTAAAGGTAAAGGGTACAGGCCAGTCTTGACAGACTCTAGGGTTGTGCGCTCATCTCACTCTATAGGCCGGGAGCCAGCGCTGTCCGCAGACACTTCCGGGTCACGTGGCCAGCATGACAAGTTGCATCTGGCGAGCCAGCGCAGCACACGGAACGCCGTTTACCTTCCCGCTATAAAGCGGTACCTATTTATCTACTTGCACCCGAGGGTGCTTTTGAACTGCTAGGTTGGGAGGCGCTGGGACCGAACGACGGATTCGAACCGCCAACCATGCGATCGGCAAGTCCTAGGCGCTGAGGTTTTACCCACAGCGCGACCCACGTCCCTGTAGCCCTTCATACAGCATGTTAAACCAGAATGTGTTCTAGCTAAGTCTCTTATGTTCTGCCAATTTTATTTATTTAATGTATGGGCATATGGTTTAGAGTTGAAGGAGGTAGCAGGAGAACACGAGGTTAGAAAGTGCAAAATACATCCCATCCAATTCAGGAATTTGCCAGCTGACTCCAGACGGGTCACTGAAAAAGAGGACAGTGCTAAAAAGCCAGAGAGAGCACCATCATTAATTTCAACACAGGCCTATTGTGAAAGAATACAGTCCTCTTGAAAAAGCTTCCGAATGGTTTTGAACATACCAGTGAACTAGTTCTCTAAGCCTTGTGGGTTTTTTCATTTAACACTGCTGCTGAATGAGGTGTTGTTTTTTTTAAAAAAAGAAAAGTATAATATGAGCGGAAGCCATAGTTGGTTTTGAAAAGAAGATTATTACAGCACAGAGTGTCTTAGACAAGCACCTGTGCTCAGAGTGTCTTTGGTAAGATGCTATAGAGGTTAATATATTCATTATTACTCTAAAAAATCACATCTTCGGCTGGAGTAAGGTAGTTTAAGACCATCTTTTGCCTTCCAAAAGTGACACAAATCTCAGGCTGCATGCAGGAACAATTAACTGTAAACTGCTGCTAAATTACTTACAAGGCATTCAGCACTATTCTGCCGCTCTCATAACTGTGTTATGAAGATGCTCCAGCTATTTTGTTGTTATAAAGATCTTTCTACAAATTCAGCAAAAAAATTATGTAGGCGATCTCATATTGAAACAAACAAAAATACCTGCAACCATATGCAACCATAGACTTGAGAGTAGGACATTTTTAGCGATTTCTGCCCGGACACTGTTTCTGACTACACTATTCCAGCTATGTCGGGAAAATTCTGGACGTATGGCAACCCTAGTCCAGGCTGTAAATTTGGGATACTGTGACCCAGAGAAAAGAAACAAGAAGCAGGTGTTTACTTCATGTTGTTATGACCATATCTGAGAGACCGCCTCCTTCCCTACAGACCCTTTCAGGGTGCTGAGATTGGCAGAGGGTGAGTTCTTGGTAGTTCTTCCACCCTTGGGGCTTGAGGTGTGGCAGCCCAGGACAGGGTATTCTCTGTGGTGGCCCCTAAGCTATGAACTCTCTCCCCACAGAGGTGCATCTGACACCTTCATTGTACTGCGTCCAGTGAATGATGAATATGCACTTCTTTACCCAGCCTTTGACACTTAAGGGTGTATGTGAGGGCCCACTTTATTTTTGTGATAAGAGGTTGTCTGTGACTTCTTTTTTACTATTGTGCTTTAATGTTGTGATCTGCCCTGGGACCTTAGGACGAATAACTACTACAACAAAGTCTACCCTGTTCTCTCAAGCATTTGACAGGATATGATTTACGTTTTATGGTGTTTGCTACCTGGTTTAAATGAATGATTGTTTTGACAGCCCCTTGGTTATATCACATTTTTGTTTTGTTTATTCTGCTTTGTTGCTGATTTAGTCTTTTGCCTTTTTTGCTATATTGTTTCATTCTTTTGCTTTTTCTCCTTTACTGGAGAGATACTTTTACTTGAGATATTTGCTAAAAGGTGAGGTGCTATAAATCCGAAAATGAATAAAAATAAATTTAAAAGCTACAGCTGAATGGAAGGCGAGCTTTAATACATACAAATGTGCACTGGATGTTTGTGTCAGTGTCTACGTTTTATTATTTTCCCGTTCTAAGAAATCACGAAGAAACCTGCTAGACTAGGCTAAGGCCTGTCTAGGTCTCATTCACATCATACATTCAATACACTCTGATCCCACTTTAAACAATCATGGCTCCCCCAGAAGAATTCAAGTAACACTTTTTTTTTTTAAAGTTTGCTGAGACGTTCTAGACTTGTATTCCTTTTCCAGGGCTAAAATTCCCAGAGTTTTCTGTGAATGGGGATTGATTGCTAAACCACTCTGGGAATTGTAGTTCTGTGAGGGGAATAGAGGTCTCCTAACTGCTGTTATAACCCTGAACAAATTATAGGCCCCATAATTATTCGGGGGAAAGCCGTGCCGGTTTGAAGTGGCATTATAGTGCTTTAAATGTATGTTGTGAGCCTGTAGCCTTCATGACTAGCAGCCCCCAGTATCCTTCTGATCGCTAAATATTGTGCTTCTGAATTCCACTATGTGCTGTTTGAATCCCACAAAAAAAAATAGGACATTCCGGGGTCCAGTCAGAAGCTGGGAATGGCTTCTATAATTCTGGGATGTCTTGCTTAAATTGGGACAGTGGTATATGTGTTTATGGAACTAAGAGGGTGTTGGTTCTCAAAAGTTTGGTAACCACTGTCTTGGAGGGAATATTTCTGCTAAAGTAGGCCCAAGACTTGAGATACCCTTTCCCCTTCTTTCCTGTCACTTTTTCTGGGGTTATGGGCATTTAACAAGATCAGGACAGAGTGGGATGGAGAGGTAGGCTGTATCAGAAGAAGAAGAAAAAATCAATAGCAAGACCTGAAGTATAATAGATTTCTTTTCTCTCTTTTTAAAATGCAGTCTTACTTCGAGATGAAACTCATCAGGTTTTTCTTTTTCTTTTTGTGGCTGGTCACAGTGGCACTTATATAAAAGAAAAAGAAAAAGTTAAACTGACAGCCGTAATAGAGAGCCAAGTCGCAGGAGTCTGCTTAAAAAAAAAAAAAGTAGTTTGGGAGATTTTATATAATACTTGGGGATAAAAGACAAGCAGAAAGCTTACCGGCATTACAGCAGTGGTCTAATTAAACGTTGGAGGAATGCCAGAACCTAGGACTGTACCCCATATTCTTTTTTAACAGTAATTTTATCACCCAAATTAGCTGACATCATATGGAGACCTGCTGTTTTGTTTAGCAATCATTAGCAAGGCTACAATGAAAAGGGTTTATTACTGTTTTAAGTGTCTTGAGTTCAACACCTCTTGGCTGAGATGCATAATAATTAGAACATATTATAAAATGGATATCTAATGCGAAGACATGCAGGGTTTAAAAATCACGTGGATTCAAGTTCAGCCTCCAAGTACTTCCAGTTTCAGGTCAAGGTGTGACTTTTTTATATTGGATCTGAATGTTGTTAGTGTTTGATGTTTTATTTTGTTTCTGTACGTGTTGGAAACTGTTAAGTTGTGAGTGAACATATCAGACGACACAGCGATTCTTCCATAGCTCTTGTTTATTCAGAGGCCAGAACAGAACTGAACTGAAGGTTTCAACCAGCCTGCTTATATAGAGCTCCAGTACAACGTAACTGTAACAATTTTCTAAAACTATCCAATCAGTGAACGTCACTTTCGATCCCTTATTTGCATAAGTATCTACAGTATCCCCCTGCTGGCCCAGGGTGAGAACTTCAGTACATAGCAGAAACCACCCAGAGTGGCTGGTGCAGCCCAGCTAGATGGGTGGGGTATAAATATTATTATTATCTCAAAATCCTTTCACTGCCTGATCCCACCTGTGCCTCTCTCTTCATATTCCCCCCCCTGCCATGCCAACTTCAGTCTTTTTTAGGCCCTGGTTTGAGTACCAACTCCATTATGAGGTAATAACTGTCAAGGCAAGAGACAAGCCTTTCACACTATTGCATCCCACAGTTGGGCTCTTCAGCTATCTATTGAACTTCAGTAGGCAATGGCTAGCGATTTTGTGGAACAGAATAACTCCGCTCTAGATCAACAAAGAACAAGTTAAAAAACACAGGTCCCAATATCAGTATTTGCGGGAGGGCACCCCATATTCTACATCCCTCCATTAATGCCCATTAATTCCTACTTTCTGCCGTATCCCAGTCTCCTTGCCTCACCCATTTTATACATGCCTACCAAAATGCCCTTTGTGTACGTATGCATACACATGCACAAATTCATTCTTCCGGGGATGTAACATCCAGCCAAAAATAAAGAAAAGAGATTTTCAGAGGTAATGTGACATGACATATGATGTCTAGCTTATTGACATTTTAGTAAGGAAATGCTGGTCTGCTGTCTGCAAGTGCAGAAGTTTCAAACGCCTGCCAGTATGTTCGTTCACCCTAAGCTCTTCCTGAAGGCTCATTTGAAAATGTCACTGGTAGAGAATAAACAGACGAAAGGCTACCCTAATTATAGTTTGGTATTCTAGACAATTGGTTGCATATTCCATCCAAGGAGCTGAGACGAAAAGAAGGGACCACATACATAAACATTAAAATAATATATGGTTTTAATAGTGTTTTTTTAATCCCAAAAATATTTTTTTAAAAATAATAATAATGATATAATATTCTATACAAAGTATTTTGGCAAACATGCAGCAGTTTTCAGCCATTTATCTCCTGTTTTTTATTCCATTATTGATACAGATGAGCCACATAAAATTTGAAAGTAGGAAAGATCATAATGGATCTAGTCTTGCAGAAACACTTTATCAAGATTTTGGAACACCACCTGTTGATATAGCAATCATCCTTGTCCTGTTGCCTAACTAATCTAGAACAATATTGTTTATTCCCTTTACTTCATAAAAAAGCCGTGCTTTGGGGCTGAAACGTGTTGCTTACAGAATGGACACCTGCTGTTTGCAGACTTTCCTTGGATTCAAAATCCATTTGAGGGACCTGAACCATACAAATACATTACTTCAATTTTTATTTTATTTTTTGCCAATTGGCTTACTGTCTTACAGGATGTGATAAAACCAATACCCCCCCCCCCAGGGGCGAAAGGGTCAGCAAATGTAGAAGAAATGATAAGAGACTTGCTGATGGACAAATACTGAATTATCAAAGAGCCCTTTCAGTGAGAATTGCATAAGTGGGAAAATTGGAGGATGCCTGTTGTCCCAGCCACCTTAGTGGCTGTTGCTGTTGCTGTTGTATGGCTCCGTGCAGACTCCCCATGCAATTTAGTACAGTCGTACCTTCATTCTTGAATAGAATGCATTCCAGGAGTCCATTCGACTCCTGGAATTGTTCAAAAACCAAGACACACCTTCTGATTGGCTGCAGCCAATCGGAAACTACACCGGACATTTGGCTTCCGAAATCGTTCAAAAACTGGAACACTCGCTTCTGGTTTTTGATCGTTCGGGAGCCGAAACGTATGCGTTCCAAGGCACTCTGAAACCAAGATATGACTGTACTCAGCACAATCATTGATCTAATTTGTGCTAGGAGCCTACATGCTGCAGATATGACCCACCCTGTTCATGGATGGCTGTGGAGCTGGGTGATGCAGATGTGACAGAGGAGATGGGCCCAATGGGCTCCTCCTTTCTCTCTTCCCAATACAATTCATCCATCGGTGTTTAGAACTGGAGGGAAGAATGGAGACAAGACCCCCAGGCTTGAAGATACTACACTTTTTTTTTTTTTTTTTATAAAAATTTTTTATTAAGATTTTTTACAGATACATATTTAACAAACAGAATAGGTTTCATAACATCCTTTCATTCTATTGTGGACTCCCTCACGTCTCCCGCTTCCACTTTCATCATTAAAAACGAATTTTTCCAAGCAAATTATCATCTTGTTTATGCTCTTAAGTGCAGTATTTAGGTTAAACTCAAATAAAAAATTATAATTTAATGGTAGACAGTTATTTCTGCTCTGGCTTCCTTGTTAGGATTCAACCAAATTACAGTACTTTTGTAAATAGATCTTAAATTTCTTCCAGTCTTCTTCAACCCTCTCCTCTCCCAGGTCGCGGATTCTGCCAGTCATCTCAGCCAGTTGCATATAGTCCATCAGCTGCATCTGCCATTCTTCCAGTGTGGGTAGATCTTGGGTTTTCCAGCTCTTAGCAATAAGTATCCTTGCCGCCGTTGTAGCATACATAAAAAATGTTCTGTCCTTCTTTAACACGTTCTGGCCGACCATGCCCAGAAGGAAGGCCTCTGGTTTCTTGGTGAAGGTATACTTAAATACCTTTTTTAACTCATTGTATATCATTTCCCAAAAGGCCTTCACTTTAGGGCAGGTCCACCAGAGGTGAAAGAATGTTCCTTCATTTTCCTTACATTTCCAACATTTGTTATCAGACGAATGGTATATTTTAGCCAATTTCACTGGGGTCATGTACCATCTATATATCATTTTCATTACATTTTCCTTCAGAGCATTACATGCTGTGAAGTTCAGCCCGGTGGTCCATAACCTTTCCCAGTCCTCAAACATAATGTTGTGCCCAATATCCTGGACCCACTTTATCATAGCCGATTTAACCAATTCGTCTTGTGTGTTCCATTTCAGCAGCAAGTTATACATTTTTGAAAGTACCTTGGTCTTAGGTTCTAGCAGTTCTGTTTCCAGTTTCGATTTCTCCACCTGGAATCCTAACTTTTTATCAATCTTAAACACTTCCTTAATCTGAGCATAGTGTAACCAGTCTCGCACTTTATCTTTCATTTTCTCTAAACTCTGCAGTTTCCAATTGTCTCCATCCCTTTCTAGTATTTCCCAATATTTTGGCCAATTGGCCTCCATATTGGGTCTTTTTCGGGCCTTAGCCTCCAAAGGTGACAGCCACCTCGGTGTTTTGTTTTCTAATAAGTCTTTGTATCTTGTCCAGACATTAAATATTGCTTTTCTGACAATATGGTTCTTAAAGACCTTGTTAATCTTAACCTTGTCGTACCATAAATATGCATGCCATCCAAATGCATTGTTAAAACCTTCCAAATCCAGCACATCCGTGTCCTCCAGAAGTAGCCAGTCTTTTAGCCAGCAGAAAGCTGCGGCTTCATAGTACAACTTTAAGTCTGGCAGGGCAAAGCCCCCTCTTTCTTTTGCGTCCGTTAATATCTTAAACTTAATTCTGGGCTTTTTGCCCTGCCAGACAAATTTGGAGATATCTTTCTGCCACTTCCGGAAGCACTCCGTTTTATCTACAATCTGCAATGTCTGAAACAAAAACAACATTTTTGGCAATACATTCATCTTAATAGCAGCTATTCGACCTAACAATGAAAGTTTCAATTTTGACCAGCTATCCAAGTCTCTCTTAATTTCAGACCAACATTTTTCATAATTATCTTTAAACAGACTCAAATTCTTTGCTGTTATGTTTACCCCTAGGTATTTAACTTTCTTAACCACAGTTAACTCTGTCTCTCTCTGAAACCGTTCCGACTCAATATCTGTCAAGTTTTTTCCCAACACCTTGGTTTTTTGCTTATTTAGTTTAAATCCCGCCACCCGACCAAAATCTTGGATTAGTTGTAGTACTCTTTTCGTACTAGATTCTGGCTCCTGTAATGTCAGAACTAAGTCATCTGCAAACGCTTTAAGTTTGTATTGTTTCGCTCCGACCTGTATCCCTTCCACCAACCTGTCCCCTC
Organism: Podarcis melisellensis; assembly: GCF_964234715.1. Taxonomy (NCBI): domain Eukaryota; kingdom Metazoa; phylum Chordata; class Lepidosauria; order Squamata; family Lacertidae; genus Podarcis; species Podarcis melisellensis. The sequence continues at coordinate 20,959,896 of NC_138539.1, read as the reverse complement.
TAATCGTGTTCAAGAGCACCTCCAGGACCGAAATAAATAATAACGGGGAAATCGGACAGCCTTGTCGTGTTCCTTTTTCAATTTTAAACTCTTCTGTAACCACATTGTTAACTATCAGTTTAGCCTTTTGTTCTGAATATATTGCATCAATCCCATTCTCAAACCCCCGGCCCACTCCCATTTCTTTTAAATTCCCTTTCATAAACTTCCAGGATATATTGTCAAAGGCCTTCTCCGCATCTATAAAAATTAAAACAGCTTTAGTATTTATGTCTGTTTGTAAAAGCTCCAATATATCTATAATGTTCCTTGTATTAGCAGACATATGTCTACCTGGGAGAAAGCCTGCCTGGTCTTTATGGATTACTTTGTTTAAAACCCTCTTGAATCTACTTGCCAAAACGTCTGCAAATATTTTGTAATCCACATTTAAAAGGGAGATGGGACGGTAGTTCTTAAGCTGTGTCTTTTCAGTTTCCGATTTTGGTATCAATGTGATGAAAGCTTCTTTCCACGATTCTGGCGCCTTCTTCCCCTCTAAAATTTCATTGCTGACCTCCATCAGTGGTTGTATCAAATAGTCTTTCAATGTCTTATAGTACTTGGAGGTCAGCCCGTCTGGTCCTGGTGATTTGCCCTGTTTCATGTTTTGGATGGCCTGCTCAATCTCTTGTCGTGTTATTTTGCCATTCAGAATTGATCTATTTTCTTCTGACAACTTTGCCAGTCCATTTGTCTTTAAAAATTGTTTAATCGCTGCTTCATCTTGTGGCCCTTGAGTGTATAATTTTTTGAAATATCTCTGGAAACACTTTCTAATCTCTCCGGGGTTCTGGATACATCTTCCTTCAATCTCTAAATTTGTCACTGTATTTAACTTTTGTCTCCTCTTCAACTGCCAAGCTAGCAGTTTTCCACATTTATTAGCCGACTCAAAAGTTTTTTGTTTCATTAGTTTGATTTTCCATTCTATTTCCTGATTTATCAGTTTGCAGTATTGTGCTTGGTAAAGTTTGATTTCTCTCAGAATCGGCTGAGACTTCGGATTAAGTCTTAACTTCTTCTCCAACTCCTTGATTTTTTCCAAAATTTTATCTTTCCTTTCGTTTTGTTTCCTTTTCTTTACCGTGTTCTGTTGTATCAGGAACCCCCTCATCACGGCCTTACTTGCGTCCCAGATAGTTCTTTTTTCCACTGTGGTGTTCATATTGATCTCAAAATAATCCTTTAGAGCTTTTTGGGCCTTCTTAGTAATCTCCTGATCTCTAAACAGGCCATCATTCATCTTCCATCTGAAGGAACCGGTTGGGATCAATGTCATGTCCATTCTCAGTGCGTTATGGTCGGAGCATGTCTTTGGGCAGATTTCCACCTTTCTGATCTTAGGTGCCAGACCTCTGGTTATCCATATCTGGTCGATTCTTGTCCAAGTCAGTTGGGCTTCAGAGAAAAATGTTCCTTCCCTTCCCAAGGGGTTTCTCACTCTCCAAATGTCAATCCAGTCCATATTGTCTGTCATTTCAAAGAAGGTCTTTGGTAGTCTCCCATCTTTAGAAATTTTTTGGCTCTGTGACTTATCCATGTTGGTTGATACAACTCCATTCATATCTCCCATCATAATGATGTTGTTGTAGTCCAGATAGTCCAGCATAGTCTCATGCAACTTCTTATAAAATTCCGATTTTCCTTCATTTGGAGCATAAATTCCTAATATCAGTATTTTTTCCCCTTGATGTTGTATTTCTATCGCCAAAATTCTTCCATGCTCATCTTTAAACAGAAATTTAGGTGAAAGGCTCTCTTTTGCATAAATTACCACACCTCTCTTTTTAACTGTATCCGAAGATATAAATTCCTGACCAAGTCTTTTATTTATTAACACTTTTCTGTGGAGCCTGGTCACATGTGTTTCCTGTAAGCAAATAATGTCCAAATGTTCCTTTTTTAAAATGTGAAAGATTTTTCTCCTTTTTCCTGGAATGTTACAGCCATTTATGTTCCAGCTCAAAAGTTGCAGAGACATCCTGAATATATCTGGTTATTCTTGCTGTGGGGGTACCTTATTCTCCGATTTTCGGGGGTCCGGGGGTGCAGGAACCCCCGGAGGTTCAGGCCCTGGGGGTAATCCAAGTCCCTTATGAAGATCTTCTCCGTGTGCCACCAAAAACTTGTCTCTATCCTCCGGCGTTCTAATTTTGGTCTTCCTCCCTCTGAAAGTAAACGATAAACCTTGGGGAAACTCCCACCTGAAGATGATTGAGTTGCTCCTTAGCAATTTTACTAATTCCGAGTAGTCTGCTCGAAGATCCAACAGCTGTTTAGGAATATCCTTATAAATTTCAATTCTTTTGTCCAAAATATCCAGTGACTTTCCGTAGTGCAGGCCTAGAATCTTGTCCCTTTCCTCCTTTGATCTCAATATTATCAAACAGTCTCTGGGCTTCTCCTTCTTTATAAGTCTTCCAAGCCTAAAAGCAGATAGTATTTTAAAGTCTTTTTCTTCTAAGTTCCAAAACTTGGAAAATTCTTTGGTGAGAAACTCAGTTAAGTTACCTTCTTCCACTTCTGGAATTGAACGTATCCTTAAATTGGCCTCCCTGTTCCGTGCAGACTCCCCATGCAATTTAGTACAGTCGTACCTTCATTCTTGAATAGAATGCATTCCAGGAGTCCATTCGACTCCTGGAATTGTTCAAAAACCAAGACACACCTTCTGATTGGCTGCAGCCAATCGGAAACTACACCGGACATTTGGCTTCCGAAATCGTTCAAAAACTGGAACACTCGCTTCTGGTTTTTGATCGTTCGGGAGCCGAAACGTATGCGTTCCAAGGCACTCTGAAACCAAGATATGACTGTACTCAGCACAATCATTGATCTAATTTGTGCTAGGAGCCTACATGCTGCAGATATGACCCACCCTGTTCATGGATGGCTGTGGAGCTGGGTGATGCAGATGTGACAGAGGAGATGGGCCCAATGGGCTCCTCCTTTCTCTCTTCCCAATACAATTCATCCATCGGTGTTTAGAACTGGAGGGAAGAATGGAGACAAGACCCCCAGGCTTGAAGATACTACACTTTTTGCCTCTCCCTCTATGTCAGGGACTGGACCAGGAGGAATGGTGGGAGCCCACCCCCTTTTTCTGAACCTTTCCAAGGGCAGAAGGACAGTATTGATTTAGAACAGTGGTTTGCAAAGGGACATAGTCCAGAGGGGAAAAGATGGGAAATACTGGGTGAGGAACAGCTAGAATAATAAACACCAGGAGAGAGACAGCTGGCAGATTCCCTGTATTTGGAAAGCATTCCTGACCGTGCTTCGTCTAAGACTAGACAGGCTCTGAGAGTGATAGAACAGAAAGTGCAGTGGCAACAAGCTCAGATTACCCGACGTAGGAGTGACGTAGATTAATGGGGACAGAGGGGGAAACCTTTACTGGGAGCAGCGCCACTTTTAGAGAGATATGCATTCCTTTGTCTCTCACTGTGATTATTAAAGAAACTAGTAAGAACGCTCCTTTCATTTGATCTGCTTATTTACTGCCACTTGGGGAGGGATCCGATTCCCCAAAGCCTGACACTCCAGCCCCGAAAACCGCCAGCATTTTCTCGTCGTTTTTCTTACCCCAAACCACCTTCCCAAATATTGCCAAAAAGGTTATAACCAAGACTTGCACCATATACAGCAGACAGAGTCACAATTGGCCACACTGGACCTTTAGTCAGCTTTGAGGACAGGTGGGGGAAGCCAGTTCTAGTTAAACTGCCCTAAACCTGATGGACCATGCAGTTCTGCCTGAGTGAGGAAGAATCCAATATCAGCAACTGAATTCATTCCCCACCCCTCAGCATATTTCTCTCTCTCTCTGGGTCATGTTTCTTTCTGGATTTACCGTATGTTTGCAATATTGTATGGATGGTTCTGGGCCGCAAAACACAACTGCTAACTACCATATGAGGTAGTCACATCTCCTGCAGAGATTTGAATGAACACAGTCTGTAAGAGAGATTGATTGTGGAGACACCATTAAAATATTTTTTAGAAGTACATCAGCTTCCCTCAACTTGGAGGGTCTCCAGATATTTTGGAATACCACTGACACCAGCCTCAGCCATCACAACAGTTGTGACTGGGGCTGATGGGAGGGCACCAAGTTGGAGAAGATTCAAGTATATGAATAATATATCCTACCCAAAATATAGAATTAGAAATCATATTCAGCAGCGGAAGCTGATTCATCTCAGTCAGTAGAGCATGAGACTCCTAATCTTAGGATCTTGGATTCGAGCCCCACATTGGGCAAACGATTCTTGCATTGCAGGCGTTGGACTAGATGACCCTTCCAGCTCTACAATTCAAAGATTAGCTGGTCTTCCAGCTTCCTAGTCTCACTGATTTCATTAGGACTGCAGCAGCATTAACCTAGTAACAGAGTATGGGTAGACTGTCTGGGAGTTCTTTTCTTGCAGAGATCCAGACCAATAGTTTTCATGGTTCCTTGGAAGCTTATCTGGGGTTCTTCAGTGAGATCAACTGTAGTAGTTGAATTTGCCTGGTGAAGAGTTGCCCATTGCTGTCCATCTTCTCTTTCAGCTACATGGGATTATTGGACCTCGCTATCATCCCATGTGAGCTGAAAGTGTACTCTAGAACAGGCACGTCCAACTCCCAAAAGACTGTGATCTACTCCCAGTATAAAAAAACTGGCAGTGATCTACCCATTGTCATTGCCAAGAGTAGTTGAGCTTTTTTTGGCGGGAGGGTTGCCCAGAGTTGTTGAACAATGAACCAGGGACAGAGCAATGGAGAACTTCTGAAACAACGATGGGACACTAGCACTGCCCAAGGTGTGCTGGGGAACAGCAACAACTGACAAAAGAGAAACACAATATATTACAAGGACAGGAAGAAAACACTACAGACAGAATAATTGCCACACACAGGAAGGAGAGAGTTTGAATGCTTCATCTGTAGGTGTAGAATTCATTTAATGTGTCAATACGAATAGAAGTCATTAAAACTGCAATTGCAATATAAGGGATTGGAATTTTGACTGGAGTATAATAGAATTTTATAAGATTTTGGAACGCAGAAAGAAAGTAACTCATGAAACCATCAGTCCTAGCATGCGGGGGGCCACCTAAATTGTGTAATTTGGCATCAGTGATTGGTATTATTAATTGCATTATAATTTGGCATTGTTATAATGAGGCTATGATTGGATTGAAAAGTAATAAGAATTATTATTGAGACTGAGTGAGTGAGAGAGAAAGAGAGACAAAAGTCCGCCCCAGATCCTGGTCCAAAACTATATTTGTTCTTGGCAGACAAATCCTTGAAAAAAGCATTTCATGGATGTAGCTACACCTTTGGATGGGTGGATGGGAAACATACTTGAACCATTTTCCAGTTGTGGAACACACAGCAAACCTTGCAAAGTACGTATTTGCATCCACAGCCTTGCGAGACATCAGTAAACATGACTCCATTGACATCCCTGAAGGCTCTAACCCCAGTTCTCCTTGCATCCTGTGGCAATTGTCTCTCTTTTGATTTATAGGATCTCCACTGCTTTAAGCAACCCACGGTTATTTATTATATGCACTATTTTAGCAGCTTGTGCTGCAGAAAATAAATGTGTCTGAAGCCCCGTAGTTCCGTCAGGCTAGAAGCAATTTGTTACGTGAACATCTCTATTTGGTTGTACTTTTACTTGTGATGTGTCTGTTTATTAGGATAGGGTATGATATAATGCTCTCGGGACCATATTGTACTCATATTGATTCTGGCAACCTTTGTTCTGTTATGCATTAAAAAAAATATTAAAAAGACCGTTCAAGACAATACATCTGCTGGGATTAAAAATAGTATGTAGTAGTTAGAACAATTTATTTCTAACAAGCCTTCATGATATCTTATCATTGCAGCTGTTAGTCAGTTTCTATGCTCAGTATTGATTTGCTTTTCCAGATGATTTCTCTCTCTGCGTTTTATTATAAATAATGTATTGATGACTCACTGATGTATGACGCCAGGATGCATTTAAGATATATTTAGAAAACCGGCTTTTTTAAAAAAAAACACACACCCAAACAATATTGGAGCAGCAGTTTATAGGTGCCGTGGCTAAAGATGATTGGAGGAACCGAGCATCCGTGAACCAGCATTCACAGCCAATGTGAAAATGTTTCAGGAAGGGAGCCAGTTGGGTATACACGCTCGTTCAGAAGCATAAGTTCTTGTCTATATCCATGCTAAGCATAAGCTTAACCTGCAAGCCAAGAATGGCCAACTTACCAGGGGCTAGGGAGGGCTGAATTCAGGTACCAGTAAAAGAAGGTTTGCTTTTAATATTCATTTAAGGCAGAGTTGAACTGACTGTGCAAAATAGGCAGCGCAGATGATTCTTTGGTACAATGTTCAAGGCTGGCACCAGGTTTGAGGATGCCTAGGGTAAGATGCCTTCTGGTGGGTTTCCTCTTATGGTTGGAAGTTGGCATTTTACTAACTCACAATGCCCCAGAGTGCCCAAACTAGCACCACTCTGGGGCATTCTTTGCAGGGCTGTCTTACCCATAGGTGCTAGGGGTGCGGGGCACCTGGGTGCCAGGCTCTCAGGGGTGCCGGGCTGAGAGTCTGGAGCCTGAGAGTTGAGTCCAGGGGAGAGCCTGCCCGTCAGCTGGAGCACCACAGTGGGCTCTTCTGCTGCGAGTGGCTCTGCACCGCGAGTTCGGGGGCGACTGAGCCAGCAAGACGATGAGGCAGCTGGCCAGCTCCGCCTTCCTACGCGCCTGGGACTGGGTGGATTTTTGCATCCTGGCGCTGCATATGCTTTAGACAGCCCTGATTCTTGGACATGTAAAAGGTGACTTAACACACCCAGCCACTTGGTATGTTGCGCTCTGAGTGAGAGTCAGTGCTGACAGGCCAGTACAACCTGACTAGGCTATATGGTGGCACCAGGCTTTACTGAATATCTTGACTACTTTATCTCTCTCTCACACCACTCAGTAACTGCCATAAACAGTTATCACTGTCTGCAAGCAGAGAGCCAGTGTGGTGTAGTGGTTAAGAGTGGTGGACTCGTAATCCGAAGAACCGGGTTCGTGTCTCCGCTCCTCCACATGCAGCTGCTGGGTGACCTTGGGCTAGTCACACTTCTCTGAAGTCTCTCAGCCCCACTCACCTCACAGAGTGTTTGTTGTGGGGGAGGAAGGGAAAGGAGAATGTTAGCCGCTTTGAGACTCCGGAAGGGGAGTGAAAGGCGGGATATCAAATCCAAACTCTTCTTCTTCATCCTACAACTAAAAGTTGCAGTGTATAATGCTTCCATTCAAGATTCCAGCCATGTCCTCTCCCAGAATGCTTTATTTTATTTCTCCTCCCTCTGATTTTCCATTTTCTGCAAAACATACCCACTGAACCTGGTCCAAGTTCACTGGACTGTTTTCTGTCCCCCCCCCAAGTTTTTCTGCACTTCCACAAATGTTGGGGTTCCCCTCAGCCTGCTGTTACATTTATATATTTACTTGTTTGTTTGTTTATATTATACAGATAATATAACTAAACATCAAAGGAAAGAAATCAAAATACTCAGGTTACCAGGTACCAAAAGTAAAAGCAGAGTTACTGGTTGCACCAACAGTTAAAATCAGATCTGGGAACACCAGGGTTAGTGATATCTATGACTGTCTATCAATAATAAATAATGTTTGGTACATTCTTTGGGCAGCCATGTATTTCATCCAAGAATTGCTGTGTTTTTACAAACCTTTCAGCCTCAGGGCAATCCCAGGAGAAAAAGAGAAGAGTGATGCTTTGCAGTCAAACTGTCAGGTTGCCATGTTTGCAAGAAAAGTGGTGGGTAGTTTTTTTTTAAGGGTTCCATTTTATATTTTTCATTTTTGTTAAAGTCCAGCTAGGACTAAACATGCAAACTGCAACTAGTTTGCCCTGTATTTTGTTGCATTTAAGGAAGCCTGGAAGCTGGCTGGGGCTGTGTGTGTATGTATTTGCTCTGCATGTACACACAGCGATAAAAAAGCAGATGTGTGCGAGGTCTTTGCTCGTTTTGATCTGCACCTGGGTTTCACATGAGCGTAGGGATATTGTATCACAGAAGGAGCTGTAAAGGGCTTGCTTATATTACTATGGATAGGCATATAAATTCTGTATGCTTTGTGAGGTGTCAGCCTGGGGTGAATAAATGCTTCTGAACATCTTGAGACTCTAAGCCAGCCCAAACATCCCTACTATTTATGGCAGATCACTGGGAGCTGAAGGGCTCGTTTTGCTGAAGGACTGATGGTATCCTACAAATTATGATCAGTAGCTTTGGGGTAACTATTTCTAAGATGGACAGAATAACCTGTAGGGTCACTTGCTTTCTTTTAGCTCACTCCACTCCCATGCATCTAGCAGCTGTTTTACAAAGCTGAATATAGCTGGTAAAACTTGGTTATTGTCATTCACAGGGGCAAATAGGGCTCGTCAGCCTGGGGTGGTATCTCATCTAGGAGAAGGAAAACTCTGGTCCTAAACCTCCACTGCCTTGTGGGATATCTTCTGGAGAAGAAAAGGGCAAAGGAATAAACCCTCCACAAAGCTGGATTGGAGTCCCTAAGATAGTTGGATGAAGTTTTGTATGCCTCCTTCCAGCAACTCTTGCAGCCAAGCTGGTGTCAAACATATTACTCTGCTTCCCTTTGGACCACGTCAGCAAGGCCAAGAGGATGGGGGTCCTGCCATCTGGGCAGCCCAGGACTTCCATACACATTGCCCAGCCTTGCACCCTGGGAAGGTCACTTCAGTGCTGGTATAGCAGCAGTTTGACTTCAGCCCTGGAGGCGCACTCCATTCTCTCTCGAAGCAGATAGATACCAACAACATAGGATTATATCACACTTTTCAACGCAGACAGCCACATTACTTCTGTCAATCATGTTATGTACTGAAGTTCTCACCCTGGGCCAGCAGGGGGGTACTGTAGATAGTTATGCAAATGAAGGATCAAAAGTGACGTTCAGTGATTGGATAGTTTTAGAAAGTTGCTACAGTAACGTTGTACTAGAGCTCTATATAAACAGGCTGACTGAGCTCTTCAGCTCAGTCCTGTTCTGGCCTCTGAATAAACAAGAGCTGTTTGAAGAATCGCTGTGTCGTCTGATATGTTCACCCACAACTTAACAAATCAGTTAATGAATAATGTACTAATTGTGACCTCATTCTCCAGCTATGGATCCTTACGGAATCAAAAGGGCATCACCCTCACATTAGAGGACATTTGTGTATACGAATGAATTATTTGGTACTGCGATGGACCAACAAACCTGAATACACAATTTAGAACATAGTCTCTTCACGAGAGCTTCAGAGGGTGTCAACACAGGTCTTTTCTGCAGTGGCTCCTGATTTGTGGAATGCTGTCCCCAGGGAAGTGGGAGGTGAAAACACTCCTCCCAGGCCATTGGATAATTAAACAAACTATGACTTTTTAAACTGTGGGGTGGGGGCATTGTTATGATTTTTTGTGTTTTTGTACTGTAAACTGCCTGGTGATCTTCGGATGAAGGGCGGTATATAAATCTAATGAATAAATAAATTAGTTAAGCAATTAAAATGCAATTGTGGAATGATCATCCTCTTTCCACAGCTACCATGCATGCGACAATGCAAAAGAACATGATCAGCAGAGTCTGTTTTTCCAGCTCCACACAAAGCAAGCATGGACAAGAAATTCAGTTCAGTTCACATTAAAGGCAGATCTTCCAAATCTGCACTCAAACCAAAACACAGCTATCCTTTGCAATTTACACTTATCTGCATTTTGTGATGCACTTCTCCAGCCAAGCAACAATTACAAATATGCATACAAGCGTTAGGGGAAACTGTGCATTAAAATGAATATATTGATGAAAATAAGATAGTAGGGGAAATTGCCTGCAAAAAAATTGTGCATTAGTCAAAACTCCGTACAAAAATGTGCTTGTTCAGATAATTTTGCACTAAAATGCTGATGGGTTGTCATTAGCTTTTTCCCGCCCTTAAAAAATGGGGAACTGATGTTGAGGTGATGGGAACTGAATTTAAGACTGGAAAAATGGGACACAGAGAGAAACCGAATAGACAGATCCTTCAATCCCTTGTGGAAACCCTACTTCAGTGTTGCTCACCAATTATTTTTGGGAAATAAAGATTATGCTCATCTCTGCTCTTGACTACTCTTTCCTTTATATGCAAGCTCATCTGTCCTCCTTGTTCTCGTCTCTCTTGTACACTTGTGTGTCTTCCAGTACCATCCTGTTTCCTGTGTCTGAAACAGCCTCCTCCTCTCAATCTGTGAAAACATCTCCTTTTGCTCCTTCAAATCCCCCCTTCACAATCCACAGTTTTTACAAAGTGTTATTCAGAAACACCATTGCCTTACTTCTACTGCTGTTCCCAGGAAGGATGGAGGAGAAAGTAAAATCAGCTTGCATTTAAAGGTGATCCTGCCTAAATCGTACTCTCCTAAACAAGAAGAGACCCGTCCATTGAAATTCACACTTCTCCAAATTTTGCAATGCTGTTGCCAAGTGAGGCATACAAAATGCATATACTGGCGTAGAGTGCCACAAACCACCCATGTATCAGTGACAATAACATACATAATACACAGTGATTTGCTTCTAGGGGAAAAATGGTGCTGGTACTCTGGGCAGTTGCCCTGGGTGTAACATTTCCTCAGGATAGTGCCGGATTTACGTGTAAGCTGAACAAGCTATAGCTTAGGGCCCCACTCTCTTGCCCCCCCAGTACTTCTTAATTGTATTTCACTATTAGTATACTTCTTTTTAATTGTATATCAGTTCAGTGGCGTAGCGTGGGGGGTGCAGGGGGGGCCGGCCGCACCGGGCGCAACATCTGGGGGGGTGTGCTCGCACTCGCAGTGCTAAAATCAGTGCTAAAATCCACGGGTTAGGGGGCGCAAATTACTTGCCTTGTCCCGGGTGCTGACAACCCACGCTACGCCACTGTTTCAGTTCAACAATTACTTTGATAAAATACATATTTTGTTATGTGCAAATGGCTTTAGATACCTATTAGGTCCACAAATTACCATATAGTGTATATTCAACACAAAAAAACTGCAACAATTTGTTGACAAAGGACAGCTGGACACATAAAGGGCCCCATTACCTTCAGTAGCTTAGGGCCTCATCAAACCTAAATCCGGCCCTGCCTCGGGGCTAGGAAAAACAATTACATGTAAAACAATTACACATTTTACTGGAACTTCATTAAGATCTTGGTATATAGTTATTACATGATGCAGGATAATAAAATGATTTGCTGCAACACCGTACCTTTTTCTGTACTCTGTTTCCACCACAGGGTCATACCGTCCAACATTCTGCCATGACACGGACTTGCACCTCTTTCCCCAAGCCCAGGAAGTGTTTGCCGAACTTAGGAAAGGAGTCGTGATGCTCTGAGGGGGTTCAAGAGCCCTCCCATTACCTTCCCCCTCATAAAGGTGATGGTACTGGGTACCACTGAGCACCACCAGAAAGAAAAGTACTGATAATACACTATGTTGAGGAAAATTGCTTTGCAAAAATGTGTATATTTTGAGAAATGAAAATTAACATATTTACTCACCACTCTGGTTTCTCTTCAGATTGTATAAATCTTTTGCCTTTTACCACTAGTTTCCATTAAATCTATCTCTCTACAAAATCACACGGCAGGGGGAACAGGGCATCAGACACTCAAGAAGGGAATGGAGACAAAGTCACTTTCTTATATTAATTCTCAATCTCTCTCTCTCTTGCAAACCATTTAAAGTCCTGTACAGTGTTAAAGTAGGCTGCCCTACAGACATGTTCCCTGTAATTTTCTTTACAAGGCACATTCACAGATGACCATAAAATACTTGACACTTGTTCCTTTTATGCAAAATAACTTCTGCCTGAGAGCCTTAGCAGAGTTAGGGTGACTCCAAGCACAAGTTTTTTTTAAGAAAAATATGCATATACGCTGCTGACAGATTCCAAATAGTTTAGAGCAAATGTGTACAAGAGCTGAGTACTGATGGAGCCTTGAAAGGAAGAAATGATTTGATCACAGCAAAAGACTGACAGCCCGTACAAACACTCCAAGAAGCATGACCTTGTTCCAGACAGTGGTTTGCCTGGAAATGCATTTTATAATTCATTTCACTATAAATGAATCAATGTTATACTGGAAAGTCAAGTAAGAGGGTATATGGAACCTGTATTAATGGCAATGTTTAGAACAGCTCAGGGGCTCAGCAGAGTCTATAGATCTTCACTGGCTACTGATTTATTTCTGAGCACAATTCTAAGTTCTGGTCTAAATATTTAAAGCCTTAAATCTGGAGTGGTGGCCCATGGGTCTCATCAAGGTCTCAAACAATTTTTATGACATCCCAAGACTCTACTGTGTTAAGTCTAATTGGTTTAATGGACATTGAAATAGGAATGACTTAGTTTATTAATGAATGCTTTCCCCATGGGGTTATACTGAAGACAAGCATAGGACTCTTAACTGATTTGATAGTTAACTATTGTTGCTTTCTGCTAGCTAACACGTGAGTGTTCAACCTTAGATCACATGAGAAAGTATTGAATTGCAGATTTGCCATCTTGGAAGTGTGGTGGCTAGTTCTTTGTTTCCAAGACTCTGCGAAAAGTAAGGATGTGTAAACAAAGCTCTCCAGAAAAACAGCCTTAGGCAGAATGCAGACTGGAATGCAGGCTGTGGGAAGAGACAGACCTCTGCTTCTAGGTCTGTTGGAATTATTTCATATTTTGAAAGATGCCTTGGACAGGCATATGTCTTATGAAACTGTTCAGATGTATCTTTGATGTTTTTGTTTCGATTTGAAGGTAAAGTTTTGAATAACAATCTAATGGGTCTGGACAATGTTTTATTTCCAAAAAGGTGTCAGTTTTCATGCATCCAGTTCAGACTTTGCAGTATTAATATCTGCAAAACACTGGTTATATTAGAAGGAAAAATAAAAAAAATGGAGTGCTTAGATACTTGTTGTTGTTTAGTCGTTTAGTCATGTCCGATTATTTCATATTTTGAAAGATGCCTTGGACAGGCATATGTCTTATGAAACTGTTCAGATGTATCTTTGATGTTTTTGTTTCGATTTGAAGGTAAAGTTTTGAATAACAATCTAATGGGTCTGGACAATGTTTTATTTCCAAAAAGGTGTCAGTTTTCATGCATCCAGTTCAGACTTTGCAGTATTAATATCTGCAAAACACTGGTTATATTAGAAGGAAAAATAAAAAAAATGGAGTGCTTAGATACTTGTTGTTGTTTAATCGTTTAGTCATGTCTGACCCATGGACCAGAGCATGCCAGGCACTCCTGTCTTCCACTGCCTCCCGCAGTTTGATCAAACTCATGCTGCTAGCTTCAAGAGCACTGTCCAACCATCTCATCCTCTGTTGTCCCCTTCTCCTTGTGCCCTTCTTTCCCAACAACAGGGTCTTTTCCAGGAAGTCTTCTCTTCTCATGAGGTGGCCAAAGTATTGGAGTCTCAGCTTCAGGGTCTGTCCTTCCAGTGAGCACTCAGAGCTGATTTCCTTAAGAATGGATAGGTTTGATGTTCTTGCAGTCCATGGGACTCTCAAGAGTCTCCTCCAACATATCATCAAAGAAGTAGACATTTGAGTTGCTTGCTTATTAAACAATATTCTCCTGAGCTTCCTGAGATACAGCTGGAGCAGTTTGTCTTTGTGTAATTCTTCATGGCATACATTGGGACCAAATCTTACAAAAGCCACCTGAGACTTCCCTAATTCACTTTGAATTATTTGACCCTCCTCTCTCTGCCTTTGCGGTTCCGAGGTACTGCATATAAATGTGCCATCTTTCTGGAGTGAAGCATTATTCAGTATTCCTGCAGGAGCATCAATCACTTTAATCCACCTGACCTATGCCTACTGCTGTCTGCATTCATTTGAGGCCATCCTGCAGAGCTCCATCTCCTCTGGTTCTCTCTTCTGGGTTGTACCACCACCTAATCAGCAAAAACAAGTTTGGAACTGGGAGGCAGACGGGTGTGTGTGAATTAATCCCTCCAGGATCGCTCTCCTAACAGCCTGGTTTTTAAAACTCATTAGTCTTTATGGCATGTCATCTTTTCCCTGTTTCTCTGGATAGATATAATTTGCAATTGGGAAGCTGTCACGGACCATCTTGTCTCCTTGGTGTTTATAAATTGTTGCCACATTTTTGACCTTTTCAATGAGCTTTAATAAGAGGTTTGGCAAAGGAAGTGGCTCTGCCATATGAAGTCAAGTGAAATAAACTTAACTCTTCCTGAGCAGAGTATGGATTCCCATATTGCTTCCACAGAAGGAGGGATGCAAAACAATCTATTTTAGATCTGCTACTGGCAGTGCTGTGTGTATTCTGAACGACAACACTGAAATAATATGCCAGCGTGCCCCAAATTTTATACCAGGAAGGCCCAGCTCTGTAACCTGTATGAATAGGCTAACTGAGAATATTTGCATATTGAAGTGAAGGCCCAAGACAGGAGTTGATCATCATGTGAGCTGCGCACAGGTGGGCTGAAGCGAGCTGCTGATCAGCCTGTGGAGCCTCCTTTTATTGAGACAAATGTGCAAGCTAGGCAGATAGATTTTGGGGCTGTGACCTTTACACATCTTCCGTCCTGAGATCGTGGGGTGGTACAATGACCGCTCCCCGCTTAAAACGGGGGGCGCCCTTTGCGTGGACGCGTGCAGCCCCTAGACCTGGAGCGGCTCCAACAGCATAGGCTAGGCTATGCCATCCCTCAGGTGGGATACCTGGAGGTCTCCGCCTACCTCAGTCAGTTGTCCAATCCCACCTGGGGGAAAGAGTTGCCAAGGAGACCAGGCCAGGTAGGGGAGGGATTACCTGCCCACACAAAGGAGGGAGGATTTTACCTGGGAATTCTCACTTGGCTCCAGAGCTTCTCCCACCCTACCCACCCTCAGTCAATGTCTTATGTTGCAGGTTAATTTTCCTCACATGTTTTGCAAGTTAATTTTCTTCACAGGTATGCGGGCGCTGCTACGTTAAGGTCGCTGTTAAAGGGCCGGAAAGGAATTTCCCTGCATTGGCAGGTTTCGCCTTTCCCGTAGCAAAACGTCACAACTTTGGCGGTATCAGGCCTTGGGCGGAATCCTTTTGTCCATCTTCCTCTTTGCGGCGGCGATACCAGGGTTCCCCGTTAAAGGGGTTTCTGAAGGGAGGCTTTGACCGTACGCCGGAAGGTCGTCATTGCTCTCCCCTGCGGCGGCGGCGTTACGGGGGCGGCTATCTCTGCTTGAACATATGTTCTCCAGAGCCGGCCCATCCCCCCCCCACACACTGGATAACCCTGATGCTCCCTAGGTCCCCGGCTGGGGACTGGGGAGGGAGAACGCCCAATGCCTGAGCCAAGGTCTACCCACATTTGAAATTTAATAAAGTTGTGGCCAATTTAATCCCATAGCACGTTGTCTTGAGTCGTTATTCCACATGACGGGGGGACCGCGCAGGATCTGGGGACTCCGCCTGTCCACGCAAAGTTATTTTGGCACCTGTTCCACAGCGTCATTTCCCCCTTGCACAGTGTATGACGAAGGAGACAAAAGGTTTCAGGGACAAAGGTTACAGACAGGACACCGCTGACTGCTGAGACCGCAAAAGGTCAGACATAGGGAACGATGTTCCAGACAGCTGTGGCTTGTCGGGGGGGGGGGGAGTTTTTCCTGCACCCCAGGGTCACACGTGCAGGCAGACTGTGGCCGCCTGCTAGTGGAGAGTGTGCTCCTTCTGGACCTCACTGTCCACTCCGCGATATCCCTACAGCATATAGTATTTTTTTTACATAATTTATTACATTTCTATGTTGTCCTCCAAAGAGGAATACATGGTCCTCCCCCCAACAGTCCTACTAGTCACAGTTATAGGTTAACCTCCCCTCACATCAGAGTTTTAAAACACTGGCACAGCGGCAACACATTGCAGAGCTTGCACGAGGTTTATCAATTAAGAGTCTCTTAAATCAGAGCGCAAGAGCAGTAACAGTGGGGAAAAACAATCCAGAGCATTTCAAACATTAGTTAAAAGCAGCATAGAATATGAAGGTCTTCAAGGCCCATTTTTAAAAGTGACACGAGGTGGCAAAGGATAATGGTTGCAGGTGAGAAATGGAAGTCGAGATAGCATTTGACAAGAAGATTGGTACAATATCAGAACACTGGTGGGGAATGAGAGCCTGAAATAAGAGAGATGAAAAAGAGGGAGGAAGAAAATAAAGATGCAGGGAACGTATGTTTAAAATAGAGCCACTAGTCAATAGGTGGCCAATGCAAAGGGAAGAATAAGGAGAAAGTAAAGGAACAGCAGAGAGCAGAACAAATTAAATGGACAGTAGATTTGAAATGGAAAACGAGGAGCTCTGGAGCAGAGGCAGGAAGGCCAGCCCACAAAGTATTACAATAACTGTGTTTAGTTATAGCAAAAGAATGTGCCAAGATCTTGGTGGTGATTGCAGGGATGAAAGAATACTTTTTAGGTATGTTAACCAAGGAAATGTTGGAAGATCTAGGTAATAATATGAAATATAAAGCAAAAAAAGAGAGGAATCAAAATATTACCAAAGCTTATGAAACATAGCACACTAAAAGGACCCGGCACTTATCCAACACATTACACATAATTAAACACGTAATTATACATTAGATTAAACATATAATTATTAAGAGCATAATTAACGAGGGATGAAATTTCGATAACTTTCCCCCCCACACACACATCTGGCAAAATGTGTTTGTGGTTTTGCTTTGTTTTTTGTTTTTAAATGAAATTACACCAAATAATAATTAATTGCAACCTTTTACCCTTCATATCTGGATCCTCCTGCCTTCTCTTTGTCTATTGCCAAGTTCCACCACTTTTTACATCTGGTGGTTATTTTATTGTAAACAACCCTTGGCTCCACAGGAACTGATGTCACTACTAATAAGCACTCAGTTCTGCAGCAGCAAATAATACATGGCCATCTATATACCCTGTTAAGTCAAAATTCTTCCTAACCCTTGGCATGTGAACAGAAGTGGCTTCAAAGCAGCATAAAGCTGTATTATTCTTTTTTCATCCCGTGCCAAAGCAGATGTGCAAGCCTGGATTATGACAGCTGCTGCCTTCCAGACACTTTGGACCACAACTCCCATCATCCCTCCTCCCTGGCCATGCTGGCTGGGGCTGATGGAAGTCATAGTCGAAAACATCTGGAAGGCACTGAGCTACGGAAAACTTGATTCTGGAAATAAGCAACTCGGCTCCTGCCAGTGAAGCTAGGTTGCTTTTAGCAAGTGGCTGGCTGTATCTCCATGCCTCAAAGATTACAAAACCTTTTGTTTTTCTAAATGTATGCAAAGAGGCTTGCCTTACTAGCATCTCGTAAGGCAAGTAAATCTTGGCAACGGAAGGGGCATTTTCCATTAATGCTTTCAGCAAATAGAAAGGAGCAGATGAGTTGGGCTTTAAGATATCAGCTACGTGATCAAAGATCCAACATTGTTCTGAAGTTCCTGGGCTTCTGTTCTTGCTCCCGGCACTTGTCCACTGGCATATTTACTGTCTACTTAAGGACTAAAGTTTCCTCTAGATAACAGATCCAAGCCCTTGTGACAAGCCGATGCAGATAATAGGGAATAGATTCTTTCAGCACCGCTCCCTGTCATCTATTATTGACAGTCTTAAGTCTGTGCTGAAAGAGCTCACAAGAAACCCTTTCCAGTCTCATTGGATTGCTCCAGCTCCTCTGGTTTCTCAGGCTCGTCTGTTTCCAAACAGCAGAAAGCAGGAGCCCTTAAGGCCACACCGGCACATCAGCCAAATACTATCCGCCACGTTATTTACCCATTCATGTCTCACATATATGCCGAAATGGCTTCTATGCCATGTACCCCTAGAAATATATGCGATAGAGAGGTGTGAAATTACGTGTGGTGTGGAAAATGTGGGTATTTTTATACCTCTCTCATAATACTAGACCTCAGAGGACATCCAGTGAAAGTTGGGAGATTCAGGATGCACAGTGCATAGTTAAACAATGGAATTCATGCGTGCACCTCCATGCCCAGTGATAGTGCTTTGTTAAGGATGAGTCAGCAGAATCACAGTCTGCCATTGTTATGAGAAATGGGGGGGGGGGGATCAGTTCTCCATGTAGAACTCCATGTACTCCAGAAGGAACAGGGAGTGATACTTCACTTGTATCTTGCAACAAGCAGGGGGTTGGACTGATGACGTTTAAGGTCCCTTTCCATTTTTACTATTTTATGCGGGTGGGGGGGCATCTTCAGCTGCTAATTGGCAACTTGTAAAGTTGAATGACATGGGTGGTACTGTGGGTTAAACCACTGAGCCTAAGGCTTGCTGATCAGAAGGTCAGCAGTTCGAATCCCCGCAACAAGGTGAGCTCCCGTTGCTCACCTGCCAACCTAGCAGTTCGAAAGCACGTCAAAGTGCAAGTAGATAAATAGGTACCGCTCCGGCGGGAAGGTAAAAGGTATTTCCATGCACTGCTCTGGTTCGCCAGAAATGGCTTAGTCATGCTGGCCACATGACCTGGAAGCTGTCTGCGGACAAACGCTGGCTTCCTCAGCCAGTAAAGCGAGATGAGCACTGCAAGCCCAGTCATCCGCAACTGGACCTAATGGTCAGGGGTCCCTTTACCTTTACCTTTTAAAATTGAATGGCAGCTTCAATTGCAAGACTCCAGGTGTCTAGACCAGTGAATAGATGTATCTGAGACTGACAGACCTCAGGCTCCAAATTAATGATCAAACTTGAATGAACCATAATATGAGATATCATAGCATGCCAGTAGGTAACACGGGCATGTCCACTCACAGCTGCAGTTTCCAAGAACATTGGGGAGTTTTGAGTGGATGTGGAAAGCCCTTAACACAGCATGTTAAACCTGAAGGACTTTTGTTAATTGAATTACTATACACTTGATACCAAGTACCTGAGTTTGTGAGCTGACTCCACTGAAAAGTATTGCATTTGCTGTCACTGTGTTTAATTCCATAAATATGCAAATACATTGTTTTTAAACCTTGTGCGAATGACTTTCACCCTTTGTTATAGCTGAGCCAAAAAATCTCTGTAAACTTTCTTAAATGCATGAAGCTGATAGAAAATACAGTGGTACCTCGGGTTCAGTACTTAATTTGTTCTGGAGGTCCGTTCTTAACCTGAAACTGTTCTTAACCCGAAGCACCACTTTAGCTAATGGGGCCTCCTGCTGCCACTGCGCCCCCGGAGCACGATTTCTGTTCTTAACCTGAAGCAAAGTTCTTAACCTGGTGCACTATTTCTGGGTTAGCGGAGTCTGTAACCTGAAGCGTATGTAACCTGAAGCATATGTAACCCGAGATACCACTATAATCAAATTAATTTATGTTGTGTTTCAGCAGCTGCATAGCTAGCTCTTTAGAGAAACAGGCCCTGCTGGAGGTTATTTCAGATAAGTTGTTGGGTTTACAACTTAAGCGGAAACCTAAACGCAAAACAGCTCAGCTCCCATGGGCTCAGCTTTACAAAATCCCTTACAACAATCAATAATGTTTTAAGTCAGATATCCCTAAACGTCTTGCACTTGAGCAGGGGCCAGAAGAATCCAATCAGCTTCCATTTATTGCTAAGTACTTTAGCTATTCCTAGGAACATTTGGCTGATGTAGATTGCAGCAGGAATGGCTAGAAGCAGCATGCAGTTGGGGGACCCTCAGTCAAAGCTGATGGAAGGCACTCCAAGCCACCGAGGCCACCTGAGCCTCAAGCAACAGCAATGAATCCATAAGTACCCCCAAGCTGTGGACACGCTCCTTCCGAGGGAGTGTAACTCCATCAAGAGCAAGCAACTTCCCTTCCATCTGGTCTAGGGAACCACCCACTAACAGTGCCTTGGACTTATCTGGATTAAGCTTCAGTTTGTTGGCTCTCATCCAGTCCATTACTGACGCAAGGCATCGGTCCAGCACTTCCACTGCCACAGCTGCAGATGTAGAACTGAGTGTCATCAGCATATTGCTGACAATACACTCCAAAACTGCTTTGGGTATGGCTTCTGCCTTGTCCCGACACTGAGGCTATGATGCACACACACACACGTGCTCTGGTGACTTTGCACTGTAGGGTTTTCTTAAATGTTTCTAAATAAGACTGCAAATATTTCATAGTCTTTGCTGCTGTTTAGCTGCTGTTGAACCTCAGATCTGCAGTATCAACACTGGATGGCTGCCGAAGCTGCAAAATGTCAAAGGATATATGCAAGAGTCATAATCTGAATGCTAATTTGCAGCACAGGCATCTTTTTAATTTGATACAAAGGCCTGTCATATCCGGACTTCAGCCTGAATCGAAAAACTGAGGTTTCTAGACTCTCTTGCTGAAAATGCTCAGTGGATACTGGAAGCTGTTGTGAAGCACCCCGTGCAGCTCAGAAGGTCTGTTGTCTCTTGTAATCAAAGCTTCCTGGAAGTTGCATTAAGTTGACAAGGTCTCACTGCCTCCCGAAGAGAGTTTTCAGGCAAAAGCTGCTTTCTTAACCTAACCACTAAAAAGTTTCTACTTATAGGGCTCATTAAGCCCTTTACAGAGGGCATAGGCAAACTCCGCCCCTCCAGATGTTTGAGACTACAATTCCCATCATCCCTACCTAACAGGACCAGTGGCCAGGGATGATGGGAATTGTAGTCCCAAAACATCTGGAGGGCTGGAGTTTGCCTATGCCTGCCGTACAGAATGGATAACTCAGTTGGTTAGAGCATGGTGCTGATAACGCCAAGGTTGCAGGTTTGATCCCCGCATGAGACAGCAGCATATTCCAGCATTGCAGGCGGTTGGACTAGATGATCTTCTCAGGGCCCTTTCCAACTCTACCATTCTGTGTTTCTCAATGTTTGAACTGTGTTTCCATTTACTGTAAATATTTAGTCCACTTGGACCAGGGATGGGGAACCTGTGAACCTCCAGGTGCTTTAAACTACAGTTCCCATCATGCCTCGCCATTGGCTGTGTTAGGGAATAGGTGGATGGGACACCAACAACATCTGCAAGACCCCAGGTTCCCCCATGTTTGTCCATCAAGTATTTTTTTTAAAAAAAATAATAATCAAGGAGTTGTTTGTTTCTTGAAAGCTCAGATATGTAATTGTACTATATCACTTGAAAATGGATCCATGTATAAGCTACAAGATGGTGTTAGAAACATGGAAAACTGAACATTGCCTTCCTGTGCAATATAACTGTCTGAATAAACAACCCAAGTTTCTCTGTACCATCTCTGTATGCTTGTCTCTCTGTGTGCCTCTCATATGGAGCTCTGTGGAGGGCTCAGGTTGCCTGAAGGACCCCAGATTAGCAGTGGGAAAACTGTGCCCCCATCTCTGTATTGTACTTGATACCCCAATTGTAGTCTGTATTTTGGTTATATCCCAGGCCAAGGAAATGACCCTATTTTATTTCAGTTGTCTATAAAATCTTTTCCCTAAGGGATTGAAGCATACAGTAAGAGAATAAGGGGGGGAGGGAGAGAATACCTAATCAAAGTTTTATTTCAGGCTCAGACTTTGATGAATTTGCTACTTTAAGGGAGCTTCACATTTGCAGCCTTGTTGGCTTCCAAGAGGCATTTGGTTGGTCACTTCAGAAAGAAGTGCTAGACCGATCTTTCGTCAGATCCAACCACTGAGAATGGTTCTCTTACCATTCCATGCTATACAAAATTAGTACACAGGTGGCAGCTCAAAATTCTTAGTTGTGGTTCGAGGACCCGACCCCCGCAATGTGAAATGAATACACAAGGACACGTGATATAAGGTTAATGGGCAAGGAAAGGCCACAACTTTATTGATTACAGCAGTGAAAAGGTATTGGCTTAGGCATTGGATCTCTCAAACAAGTGAGTTTATTCACCAGTAGGTGGAGCCTGTTGATGCTAATCCAACTATAGGCTCTCCCCTGATGTCACCGAGGGTCATGCCATGGCCTCCCGCCAAGCAGCAATCGGACAGAATACACGACCGCCAGATTCTTTTAACGGAGATGACGGCAAAGAATGAGGCTGGGGAGAGGCTGGCGCTGCAGCAAAAGGCTGCTGAACATGCCCCCTCTGAGGCACCTGGTTGGGTGCCTGCCGAGGGGCGTGGGCGCCAGCCAGGTAAGGTGGAGGCAGGGGGCGGTGCTCGGGCTCCCTCCCACAACCACTCCCCTCTCTTCCTGGGAGGAGAGTCTTTGGCGTTAAGGCATATGATGAAATGAACAAATAGAAACTCCAGGTTTCTTTGAGGTTTTGTTGTTGTTGTTTTCAATTAAGTGGTATATAAGTTTTATGAAGCAGATAAACATAAATGGATGTTGGGCCAAAGCCATTGTATTTTAACAGTGGGATTTTGCATGATCTTTAGGCCAGGGCCAGGGAGACTGTGCTGCCCCCGTTGTTGTTGGACTACAAGATGCTGTTGCTTGAGTCAGAGCTGATGCCAGAGGAGAGGGAAAGTGGAAACAGCTGCTGCCAGTTGACTGCCAGCTGCTGCCAGTTGACCACGGACGAGACAAGAGGGCCACTGAGAAGATGTCAACCTGTTTTGCCTGGCTGTTGCTACTGGCAAGAGCCCCTAGGTCACAGCCTTTCTCAGCCTTGGGTCCCCAGATGTTTTTGGCCTACGACTCCCATGATCCCTGGCTCACAGGATCAGTGGTCAGGGGTGATGGGAGTTGTAGGCCAAAAAACATCTGGGGACTCAAGGTTGAAAAAGGCTGCCCTAGGAACAAGGGACAAGCCATTTCACTTGTCTGCCCCCGCCCTCTTTCCAGTTGTTCTGCCAGCCAAGACATTGTTGCTGAGTGAGTCAGAGCTGATTCCGGAGAAGGAGCAGGAGAGACTGGCATTCCAACTCGCAGCCCAGAGAACAGTGCCCCTGGACTATGGCAGGATGCCTCTGGCATTGGCCCTTTGGGCTCACCCTATTTAATTTTGTATTTCTCTGGTAGGAAAAATAGAGGACACAGTAAGTGATGTACTATTGGGTGATAACAGGAACTGTGTGTGGGTTTTGCTGCCTAGAGTGAGAGTTGAACTTGCAACTGTTCCCGTGTTCTAAAGTTGCTTAATTCTGCTCACTGAACTGGTGTAGAATTTGGCTCTAACGTGGGTGGGTTATGTTGCTGTTTGCATAATATTGTGTTGTCCTAGATGGAGGTTGGGAGAATGAGCTGGTTGTAAATCATGCTTAAACTGCTTTGCCGGGGATGGGGGCAGTTCAACTTCTATTCCATTTATTTTGCTTTGTCATTAATTATGTGTAGATGTAGAACTGTTCTTGCATTTATCTTTGATTTCTATTTGCAACGTTTCCTTTTTAATGCTTAAGTTGATGTGCTGTTTTCCTCTTGATTATGCTGTTTTTTAAAATGTGGATTATTACTGCATTGGTATCTGATTTCTCATTTGCAATGTTTTATTTTGATATCTTGCAATGTTCTTTTTTATTATTAAGACAGGTTGTACACTGCTTTGAAATTCCTTTGGAAATGTGAAGTAGTATTAAAAACAACAACATTAGTAGTATTTAAAAAAATCTGAGCATTGGGCATGTTGGCAGGGGCTGATAAGGATTTGGAACCTAACATCCTCTTCGGATGGCCACAAGCTTCCAGCCTCTGCCCTATGCTACCAAAATGTACCCCTCCTCCTCTTTTCCTATGGGGAGTAGCATTAGTATAGAAAAAGCAGTATCTTTTGAGTATTCAGTGAAGGCTGATATTCTGGAAGAAATTCCCAGCATCTAACAATTAAGTTCAGCCCACAGCTGTGACCTGGCCCTGACCTACATCTCACATGCTGCTTCTGCATGTTATGAAATAAGGCACATCTCTTCACAACAGTGCACTCTCTATGTTAGTGTGATATTTCTGAAGTTATGTGCAGAGAAAGGGAAACTGAGAAGGGGCTGCAGTTGGCTCTTGATTGTTTTTTAACTTCATTTGTTTTCGTATTTAAAGTCAGCAACATATTCCAAGTCAGTGAGGAAAAAGGACAAGGTATATTATGCCCTCCAATTTTTGTGCCATGACTCCCAAGAGAAACTATCCTTACAGACTCATCCTATCAACCAAATAAACAGGCTTCCCACTATTGCCAGGCTATACTGTATCAAGTTTGTTGCATCCTGTATCCAAGCCACAGAACATCGAAGTAAATTGACTTTTAGTTGACCATAGAAAAAACCCCCAACAATATTGATGGGCAAACTGCTACAGCAATACCGTGGTACCTCGGGTTACATACGCTTCAGGTTACACACTCCTCTAACCCAGAAATAGTGCTTCAGGTTAAGAACTTTGCTTCAGAATAAGAACAGAAATAGGGCTCTGGCGGCACAGCGGCAGCAGGAGGCCCCATTAGCTAAAGTGGTGCTTCAGGTTCAGAACAGTTTCAGGCTAAGAATGGACCTCCGGAATGAATTAAGTACTTAACCTGAGGTACTACTGTACTTGGAAGAGATTGCATCTTGCAACACCTGCTTTCCAAATGTAATCTTAAAGCCCTCTGGGTGGGTGTTACAAAATGGATGCTTTATTAATTCAGAAGACCTTCACTATAATATTTTTAGGGTGTTATTTGCACAGAAAATACAAAAGGGTTATTTTAACAGATCTTTTTAGTAGATTATTAACTAGGTCGTTGTTCCCTTTAGAGGGGCAAATATATTTATTCCCAATCCATTGAGTAATGTTGACGTGGAGGATTTAGTAAATGATTACCAGCTTTTTTGGAACTTAAGTAAGTTTAAGTAAGTTAAAGTCCTGGTGGATCAAATCAAATATCAATCTAGCCCATCTGTTCCCAGTCGTGGTGAGTCAGGTGACTGCATAGCCACAAACAGAGCGACAGAGGGCCAGCAGGTAATGGCTTTTCCCACCTGCCTTGCCTTACCTTCCAGCCCTAGGAGCCTTCATAAGGGAGCTGTTTCCAGAGGAAGAAGTGTGAGGGGGAAAACACTCTGTTTGCTATCAGGGTGGTTGGTTTCGCCTGTGTTGCCCTACCTCCAGCTTGAGCAACCTCCAGAAGGGAGTTGCCATAGGCATTATGTGTTTGCGTATTTTAATGAGTTGAATAGAATGAAATATTAGGAGTCATGGGGGCATGGAGAGTGTGTGTATGAATTTAGCAGTGCTCATGGGTACTGACCAGAGGTTAGGCCGTCACAGTGATGCACCCCGTTTTTGGAATGCTCTCCCTAAGTCCGAATGAACCTATTATTTTATAAGGATGGTGTGCCTTTTTGCACCATGTGAAAATGTTCTCTCTCAGAAATTCTAATGCTAGACTTAAAAAAAATCTGCTAGATGGCTAGCTCAGCATTCTGTTAGCAAGCAGTGCCTGATGAATGCAGACTCTCTGAGAGATTTCTCCAACAAGAGGTTACCCTCCATGCACTAGTCTAATGCTTTCTTAAAACCCAGCAAAGCTAGATGGCATCATCACATGCTGAGACAGTGAATTAAAAAAGTTAGTTATCTATTGTGTGATGGAGGAGGAGATGATGCCACATGGAACATTGTGTCATCCGCCCGATTGAGTGGAGGTGAAGGAAGCAGATTCATTGGCGTCTTCTACTGACTTGTCCTTGGTACACAGGAGGACATTCAAATACCAAAGCTTTTTGGACTTCTGAGCTGTGGCCATAACAATATAGGCTAAGGGCTGTGACCTCTGTGGTCCACTTCTGCTCCAAGTATGGCATAAGTTGCAGGATTTGGGCAGTCACGAGTTAAGACTGGATGGAACTTTTCTATTTTTGTCATGCCTCGAGAGACTTCCTTTAGCCACACTTGATGAATATTGATAGTGAAACTTAAAAACTTATATAACCATTGTAGCCTGTCAAATTGAAGTAGGATTATTCCCTTATTATTCTTCAGTCTTAAGCATTTCAGTATTTCCAAACTGTTCCTTTGTTAGGATCAAAGTCGGGGCTATGCGTCTATCAGAACTCCATGTTGGTTTTTACACTGGGAACCAGTGCTGAAATTAATAGGGGAATACAATCATGACCCCTTTACGTTTTCTGACAGACTTCTTAAATACGGGTTTGAGAAACCTGGAAGCAAGGTTTAGATTTTTTTTTTTTTTAGTGGAGAGACTTGGCCCCTCTTCCTTCTTCCACAAAAATACTGAGCACTGCTGGAATCACTGTCAGGAAAAAACAGGCATAAGGCGAGGCTGTTGAATCAAGCCAGTGGCCCATCAAGTCCACCATCTTGTTTTCACAGTGGCCAACCAGATGCATACAGGAAGAGAAATACATAAATCCATGTAGCGTATGTGGAAATAGATATGTAGGTTTTGCTCAGTGGTTCTTGAGACAAAAAGTGGACACACACACATATCCAATTGGGACCTGTAAATATTGCAATGTGGAGTGTTGCTCTTCAGCAGACATAGGCAAACTTGGCCCTCCAGATATTTTGGGACTACAATTCCCATCATCCTCAGCTAACAGGACCAGTGGTCAGGGATGATGGGAGTTGTAGTCCCAAAACATCTGGAGGGCCAAGTTTGCCTATGCCTTCTCTTCAGGAGACTAGTCCTTACCATTTTGTTTCCCCATCTCCCAACCGGCAGTCAACATTACATGGCCAGTGAGCATGCTCAGCAACCCTTCAGCTGTATCTGAGGTTTTCCCCATGTTAAGGATTTTGAAAGGCTGGGGTTTTTTGTTTGGTAATTCTGCAGAAGGTGGGCTTCTCACAAGCCTGCCTGCTGACACCCAACAGCAGGGTGGTGCTGATTTGGCTACATAAAGCCCAGCATGAACATTTGAAATTAGATGGAGCTCTGATTCAAGAATGCTTATGCCACAATAAATGTGTGAGTATTTAAGGAGCCATAGGGCTGTTCATGCTGCCAGAGACTTGCTCAGAAACGTCTCTGACATTTAAAGATAGTTTAGCATTGTGTTGTTTTTGCTAGAATACTGCCTGGAAAGAAATAGGCTTTTTAAAAAAAAACATGGTAGAAAGCTTCAGATCAATAACAGTTCCCTTGTGTGAGAAAGAGCACTGAAGACTTGTGTAGCCTTTAGAAATATACATTCATTACCAAATGTATGGGTTGACAGAATGGGGCAAACATGAGTGGAAACAGTGCTAGCTAAGAGCGTGTCCAGGAATCCATCTAGTCTGAAAGAAACATCCTTCTTCTTGAAGCACATGCCTCTAGAAAATCCTCAAGTAGAGGATGAAGGCAATAGTCCTCTTCTGCTTTTCCTTTTCCACCAAAAGGGTATTTAGTGCTATGCCACCTATGAAACTGGGGGTTTTATATAGCTACCAAGGCTATACGGCTCCATCCCCCTTTAAAAGCTGGCTAATCACATGAATCCATCCTATGGCCATGAATGCTATTATGAAAGTACAGAACTATTCCATGGTTCATTTGTTTATTTAACAAGATTTGTATACTGTTTAATCAACAAAAGCCTAAGTGGTTTACATATAACTATATCGTATATTCAGTAAAAATACAGACAAGATTAAACTTTGAAAACAAATAGGCATAAAATGTGATTAAAACCAGCAGTTTTAAAGCAATTAGTTAATAAAGTTTTTAGCAGTTGCTGAAAACATTACAGTAAAGTTAATACAGTTTCCAAAGCAGCAGCTGCAACCCACAGCAGTTTACTTGCCAACTACACACACACACACAATCTTCAAACCCTTGTCAACCAAAACTTTCCAGGTAGAACTCAATATGCTACACCAGAGTGCACAGCTTTACAATGTCTAGACTTTTGGACGAAAACCAAGAATAGGCTCAATTTTCAGATACTTCGTGATGCGCCCATCATGTCCTCCGTGAACAATGAAATGGGATGATTGGAGTATAGCTTGAAAGCCCAAGAATTTCATTGCAGCATTTCAAGGGTGATTTTTGAAGTGACTTCTTTGTTCAGCGTACAAGAGATCTGACAAGTGACTTTGGGGCACCTAGAAAATGAAAACTTTACTGCCATCTCAGAGCTATTATAAGATAACATAGGCAAGCTCCTTCATACCAAGATATTTCTCCCTCTACCTTAGTATAGTCTACTCAGACTGGAAGCACCTCTTATCAGGGTAGCAAGCAAAAGAAAAGGTCTTTTGCATCACATCACTCCTTGATACTTTTAACAAAGAGGGCAGGTCAGACCTGAACCTGGATTGCCTTCTGTGTCCTGTTGGTTGCAAGCATGCCTTAGTATTCTATCCATGCTCTGATGGTGAATAATTGTTCTGTTCTTTCTGGAATCAGAAAGCTGCTGACCCAGTGCTCAAAAAGCAGCACAATGCATCAATAAATAAAACCCAAACCATAAAATGTTGCAATTTAAACTGCAATTAACTAAAAATACAAGCCATTCCTCTTGTCTCTGGCCATTAAAAACAGCTCTTACCAAAATGACTTGTTGTGGAAGTATAGCAAGGGCATGGGGGTTATTCCATATGAGCTTAGAAAAGAAAGTGTTCTGCGATCTGGGAGTTAACATTGAAAATGCCACTCAACATGTCCTTGGTGAGGCTTGACTTGGTACACAGATGCTGTTTCCAAGAGCATTTCCAGTAGATTTCAAGGACTGTGATGGACACCCAAGAGAAAGTGCTTTTTCCAGTTATGCAGAAACAACTCTTGGGCTGATGAAGCTAAGTGTTGTTATGAGTTCCCCAGTTCTCTGAATAGTAAGAAGCTTCGGGGTTCAGAATTCACCTGGTTTGTGTTCTTTGGAATGAGGTCACAGGGGGCTTCTGACATTTTGTAATATTTTCTGTTATTTACAAATGTACAAGCCACACACAGTTTAAACACACCAAAGTCTGCTACTCCCACCCCAGGTCTGGCAGGGAAGAGTTTGCACCCTTTGATGCTTCCAGCACTAACTCAACTCTGTTCTCTACCTGCCTTTCTCCCAAAACTGCTGTTCATGCACACAGCTTAAGGACCTCGCCCCAAGACAAAAGTAGAGGCAGAAAGAACACAAGAAGAGCCTCCTGGATCATACCAATGACCTATCTAGTCAAGCATCCTGTTTTCACAGTAGTCAACTAGGAAGCCAGAAAGCAGGACTTAAGCACATGTAAAGGTAAAGGGACCCCTGACCATTAGGTCCAGTCGTGACCATCTCTGGGGTTGCGGCGCTCATCTCGCTTTATTGTCCGAGAGAGCCGGCGTACAGCTTCCAGGTCATGTGGCCAGCATGACTAAGCTGCTTCTGGTGAACCAGAGCAGCGCATGGAAACGCCGTTTACCTTCCCGCCAGAAGTATCTACTTGCGCTTTGCCGTGCTTTCAAACTGCTAGGTTGGCAGGAGCAGGGACCGAGCAGTGGGAGCTCACCCTGTCGTGGGGATTCGAACCACCGACCTTCTGAACTTAACAAATTCAACAAATTATAATAGCACCCCACAAAGATCTATACTGCAGCAGCATCACCACCTGTTATGGGCCTGTGACGTTTGCAAAACGCTAGTGAGTTAGGGAGAGGGTTGGAATCGCATTTCCCAATGACCAAAATATCGCAGCTGAGAAAGGTTGCCCGTTCCGACAAATGAACAACATCTGCACCCAAAAAGCTCATGATTTGCAAAGGCCGTTCCTTCCATGTGAGAGGTTTAAGAGTGGGGTATTAAGCACACAATTCAAACCTTGCCTGAACACACGCAAAGGCAGGGGATTAACTGTGCCGTGACAACTGTGTAGCAAAACACAAGCGCATCTACTTTGCACGCAGAATGTCCTGGGGTTCAATCCCCGACATCTCCACCTGTATCTGAAGCCCTGGAGAGCCTCTGCCAGTCAGTGCAGACAATATTGGGATCGATGCCTGGACAGTGTGACCAGGCAGCTTGCTATGTGCCTGTGAAGCTAACTGAGCTTCAGGTGTTCTAGTGAGCTGCTAATACTTAATACTAATGCATATTGTTAGTAGGAAATACCTGAAGCCCCTTTTCTGTTTAAATAAAGGGAGGAAAGATATTGTGTAACAGAGAGAAAGTGTGTGTGGGGGTATTATTCGATTTAAGCACTCGGGGAGCCGATTTCCCTAAATTGCAGCACCCCTTCCACGAGGTCGCTGTGAGTGTCCCATTTGTAGGCCACCCCGCCCCCCCCCTCCGCGCCCCATGGGCCCTGGCTTCATAACCGAGAGACAGGCGCTCCTGCAGACCGGCTCCTGCCTCTTTAAGCTCCAGCTGTTCTCGTTCTCCTCCCACCCATCTTCGCCTGCATCTATTTTTAGCTCGCCTCTCTCTCTCTCTCTCTGATGGTAGCATCCATTTCGCCTCTCCTCCTCCTCTCCACCCTCCCTCCCCCTGTTTCCCCGTCTTCCTCGCGCAGTGGTACTTCCCACACCGAGAAGGTCAGCCGACTGAGCATGCCTGAATGTTGCTCGGCGGCTCCGGAGCCCCGGCTGCGCGCTCGGCTCATCCCATTCAGCGCCAAGGAGCCGGCCCGCCGTGTGCTCGCGCGCTCGCTCTGACTGGCTGGCGGCGGCGGCGCCCGGCGAGCCAGCGAGCGAGCGATTGCGCCATGCTCTGCGGGGCGCAGTGAAGCAGCCGCGGCGAGCGCAGCCCGCTCTTGCCCGCCTCCTCCTCCTGGCAAGTAAGTTTCTTCTCTGCTTCTTCAGGGTCCCTCCATCCTGCCTTCCCGATGCCCTGCAGTCCCCGAAGCTCCCGGCGCTGGGGCGCAATGGACGGGGAGCCGGCCGCCAGCTCTCCAATCCGCAGGGCGCAGCGATGCCCCGGCTGCTTCCTGCTTCCTCGGGACAGGGGCGCTCGCTCGGAGCGTCCTTCCTGACGCTTCCTTGCGACGGTGGCGCGGGGTGGATAATTCCCTTCAAGTCTGGGCTGGACAGGTTGTTTTTTTAACATATATATTATTTTGTCAGGGGGGAGGAGGAAGAGGAGGAAGAGGAAGCTCCCTATCCTGCCGCCGTCCTTTCCTTTCCTGCCGGGAAAGGGGAAAAGGGCAGAGGGAGGGATGTAGGACGGCGGGCCAAGGGGAGAATCGGGGCAGAAGCAGAACGGGCCAGGATTAGAACCCGGCACTGAAGGGGGAGAAGCGGATGAATGGTGCTGATCTGAATTGAAGGCTTGGGCTGTGGGAACTTACTAGGCATTAAGGGGAAGAGGCAGTCTGGCTGAGTGGTGAGAGGTTGACCGAGGGGGCCAGGATGGAGAGAGAGGGGCGTTTGCAGTGTGATGGCTCTTGTTGTCTATCTCTCTCTCCCTTTTGGAGACTGAAGCTGGTTGAAACCCACAAACCCAAACATTTGCACCAAGAGAACTAGGGGTGAAAGGCAGGGACGAATTACTGACACTGCTACCCATGCACTGCAGTGCATAGATCAGCAGTCCTGCACTTTTTTTGTAATGTTTCTAAAACACCAGCGCAACCTGGATGGGCTCACGGAGGTGCCTGCTTTTTGCCTTTCTTTGCAGGGAAGTGAGCGTGGCAGCCTCCTGCTTAATGCACCTGTGTGTCAGCAGTGCTTCCAAGGATGGGTTTGGGAGTCAGGCTGGGACTGCAGAGGTGGTGTGCATGAGGAAGCTTCTGATTTTGGCTCAGAGGCTTGGCGTTTGTTTATTTTTGCACATCTCTGCCAGGCTGGAAGCCTGTGGGTGTCTGGAAAGCCTTTTGGTGAGACATCAGCAGCAGCATGTGTTCCACTGCCATGGGTTTTTCTCTCACGGCTTTCTTGGGGAAATGTCAAGGTCCCCCCCCCCCCATGAATGAGGGAACATGCAGGTGCTGTCTGCCTTCCCTCATTCCTCCCTTAATATTCAGCCAACGCTGCCATTCACAAACCAGCCTAATTCCCTTAAGAAGAAATTAGCATGCTCCAGCTGTCTGCAAGAATTTTTTGGGGTGGTGGTGATGGGGCTGGTGGTTTTGTCTTTTCTTTTTTTGAATCCTAATTCATTTGCCATCTTAAGTGGTCCCTTGGTTCTTTTTGAGGAGTGAGGCTGCTTTGCCAATGAGCTGCTCAGCTTCCGTGCCTTGCTCTGCCACTGGAAATGCACCCCTGCACTGGGCTCATTCTTTCTCCATTGAGCAGCCTCTTGAAATATGCATATCTGCTGAGATGACTACACCAGTGATGCTATTGTGCCATAACTGTCATTACTGAAGGCAGACTTTAACATCATTCATGCACTGGAGCTGTTTGGGAGAAGTAAACTCCGGTGGGAAGAGGCCAAACATGATGTCACCCATGGCACAGTGAAAGATGGATTGAAACAGTTCTTTGAATTTGAATGAAGTTACAAAAAATATGTCTACTTATGTTGACAGTATACCTGCAACACAGGACAATGCCTGCGAAAGCTTATGCTGCAACTCATTTGTTGTTGTTTTCGCTGCATAAGGTTAACAGATACCTGGGGGCAGTTGTGGGCAGAAGAGAGAGATGTTTATATGTATATATATATATATGTATATATATATATATATATATATATATATATATATATATATATATATATATATTACACACACATACATATATGTGTGGGAGGGTATAAACACATCATCTTGGGTGGTGAGTTCACCTGAAACTTTCAGAGGGGGTGACTTAATATATTTTTCCAATTTGTTCAGTGAGAGGGTCGAAGTATACTTATTAACTCATCACTTTGCTTGTCAGTGTAATGAAATGGAGTTGTTTCAGCCAGGAAATAAACATTGCATATTTAATAGTGGTTACTGCATGATTAATTAACTGTTAAATATGTTTTCCAACTATAGCCGTGGGATGGTAACATTTAACTTAGGGGGGAAAAAAGTATTAACATTCAACGGATATACTGTATCACATTAAATAGCATACATTATCCAGGCAAATTAAGCTTTCCCCCCCCCTGTTGTTGGGCGGTAATTACTTAGTAACTAAGGTTGACAGCCTCTTTATAAAATGTAGTTGTCTTTGATTAAGAATGGCATGTCTGGTTTAAAATGAGGTGAATCCTCTTTTTACCTTTGAAATATGTTTGGGGTTTTTGTGTGTGTAATGCTTAAAGTATCTGTCTCATTAAAGAGCAATTTAATGGTAATGTGCTCTTTGTAAAGAGAATTGCAGGCTGTTTCGTTTGCTGCTTTGCTAGGAGTGTGACTTAAGAAGAAATGCCTGTTTGGAACTCCCAAATGTTCTACTTGATCCAGTTCTACTTGTGCTTCAGATCTCCGGATTATTCAGACCATTTGCTCCTCCTATCAGCAGATGCTTATATTGAGCGTTATTGGATTTACAGGAGCTACATTTAATAGAGCGCAGGCTTCTGTCACATTCGGATGTTGTACCAGAAAAACGGAATTCCCACATGGGAACATGCATATGAAAGTGGGGAAACTGCGCATGGGAGAGTTGCTTCCGCTCCCAGTTGCTGCCATTGAGCTCTATGGAAGAATAGTGACAGAGGTCACACTTGAGGGGGAATATCTTGACTCACTTCTCAGACTTTGAAGTTGTAGGCGGGGAACTTTATTCCTATCCCAGTGGCATTTCTAAATGTGACTCTGTGCTTCACTCGTGTGGCTCTGTGTATGCGCTTCACTTGGAGACAGTGCTGAAGCATGGAAACATCCTCATGAAATGCAGAGACTGACGGCCCGACTTGCATTGACAGAGGCATTCCAGAGATGAGCAGTATGTCTGGGCACTCTGCCCCCCTACTGCCAGTTCTATGGGATATTTAGACACATTGTGCTCATCACATTGATGGCCAGTCTGCTGGAACCTGGAGAATAGCGTGAGAGGCATATGATGCAATTCCAATGCTGAAGCAAATCAAATTTGGCCCAGTAAGTTGTTTTTTGGATGAGAGATCAACTGGCTATCAACATACAGTGGTACCTCTGGTTACATACACTTCAGGTTACAGACTCCGCTAACCCAGAAATACAGTGATACCTCAGGTTAAGTACTTAATTCGTTCCGGAGCTCCGTTCTTAACCTGAAACTGTTGTTAACCTGAAGCACCACTTTAGCTAATGGGGCCTCCGCTGCCGCCGTGCCGCCAGAGCACGATTTCTGTTCTCATCCTGAAGCAAAGTTCTTAACCCAAGGTAATATTTCTGGGTTAGCAGAGTCTGTAACCTGAAGCGTATGGAACCTGAAGCATATGTAACCCAAGGTACCACTGTAGTACCTCGTGTTAAGAACTTTGCTTCAGGATGAGAACAGAAATCGTGCAGTGGTGGCGCAGCAGCAGGAGGAGGCCCTATTAGCTAAAGTGGTGCTTCAGGTTAAGAACAGTTTCAGGTTAAGAACAGACCTCCAGAACAAATTAAGTTCTTAACTTGAGGTACCACGTAATAATAATAATAATAATAATAATAATAATAATAATAATAATAATAATAATTTAATTATTATTACCCCGCCCATCTGACTGGGTTTTCCCAGCCACTCTGGGCGGCTTCCAACAGAATATTAAAATACTGTACAATAGTCTGTTAAACATTAAAAGCTGCCCTTAACAGGGCTTTCTTCAGGTGTCTTCTAAAAGTCTGGTAGTTGTTTTTCTCTTTGACATCTGATGGGAAGATGTTCCACAGGGCAGGTGCCACTACTGAGAAGGCCCTCTGCCTGGTTCCCTGTAACTTGGCTTCTCGCAGTGAGGGAACTGCCAGAAGGCCCTTGGCGCTGGACCTCAGTGCCCAGGCAGAACAATGGGGGTGGAGATGCTCCTTCAGGTATACTGGACTGAGGCTGTTTAGGACTTTAAAGATCAGCAACAACACTTTGAATTGTGCTTGGAAACGTACTGGGAGCCAGTGTAGGTCTTTCAAGACCAGTGTTATGTGGTGTCGGCGGCCGCTCCCAGTCACTAGTCTAGCTGCCGCATTCTGGATTAGTTGTAGTTTCCGGGTCACCTTCAAAGGTAGCCCCACATGGTATATGTTAATTTGCATTTTAATACTGATCTCAGTTTTCAGGGTGTTGGTCGTTGTGGAATGAAAATGACACAATCCAAGCATGAGAATGGGATGCCACCAGGCTGGGTGGAACCAGAAGATCTGTAGAAATACAAAAAGAAAAGAAAAAAGATCTGTCCTCAATGTGCAGGAATCCAAACACAGGCCAGTGCAGACTGGGCATGTTTAGTGGGAATAGAATCATAGATTTGTAGAGGTGGAAGGGACCCCAAGGGTCATCTAGTCCAACCCCCTGCAATACAGTGCTGACTAATGATGGTAGGGGGGATTGGAAACCATACAGAAGGCAGGAATGGAATGGAGTATCCCTGGAATAGGAGAAGTTGGAAAGTAGGCACTTAAGAATGCAGTATGTTGCCATAATAGTGGTGAATTGGAAATTTCACATGCTTCATAAGTTTTGGAGACCCGCAGCTATATCTATAAGCACATTCACTTTGTATTAATCAGTGTCAATTTTAGAGTCTGATTGAATATATTTTCCCCCTAAGGAAAATAAAATACCTAAGCTAGGTAACACTAGACATTTTGAAATGAGAGAATCCTTCCTTTACTTGCCTTCTCTTTGCTCATAAAAATCTCAAAAACAAGCTAATTAATGTCGAATTTTTTATTTATTAAATTTGTATATTGCCCTCCACTCCATAGATCTCAGGGCAGTACACAACATGAAATTACAAAATAAAAAAAACATAAAAGACATAACTAAAAGCAGGAATGAAAACAACCTCAAAGCGGTTTGCAAAAAAGAGAAAGTGATGACTTCAAGAAAAATTCACAGCCAATACTTTAAAACATACAAAAGTTAAAATACTGAAACAGGTTAAAATTGCCTAAACTTTCTAAGCATCTGGGTAGGCTTGTCTAACCAAGACAGTATACTGATGGCACCTCACCCTGAAGCGTCTTAAGGACCGTTCCCAAAGACTTCATGTAGATATTAAATAGCACCAGAGATAAGATTGTCCCCTGCAGCACTCCATAGTGTAGTAGCCAGGGGGCCGAAAGGTACTCTCTGAATGCTGCTCTTGGGGCTTGCTCCTGAAGATAGGATTTGAACCACCATAATCCAGTGCACCTAATTCCCATTTCCTGGAACCGGTCCAGGAGGATACCATGGTCAATGGTATCAACCGTTGATGAGAGATCAAGAAGCAGAAGCAAGGTAGCAGTCCCCTGTCCTACTCTCTGCAAAGCTCATCCAACAGGGCAATCAAGGCCAACTCTGTTCCATGAACACAGATTTGAATGGATTTCAAGAAGCTGCATTCCCAACAAATGCCTGCAGCTTCTCCACCAGAGCTCTCTGCACTGCCTTCCCCCAAAAGGGAATATCGGCCATTGGCCGATAGCTGTTCCAGTCCAAAGTAGGTAAAGGTAAAGGGATCCCTGACCATTAGGTCCAGTCGTGGCCGACTCTGGGGTTGCAGCACTCATCTCTCTTTATTGGCTGAGGGAGCCTGTGTACAGCTTCCGGGTCATGTGGCCAGCATGACTAAGCCGCTTCTGGTGAACCAGAGCAGTGCACGGAAACGCCATTTACCTTCCCGCCGGAGTGGTACCTATTTATCTACTTGCACTTTGACGTGCTTTCGAACTGCTAGGTTGGCAGGAGCAGGGACCAAGCAACAGGAGCCCACCCCATCACGGAGATTTGAACTGCCGACCTTCTGATTGGCAAGCCCTAGGCTCTGTGGTTTAACCCACAGTGCCACCCGTGTCCCCCAGCCCAAAGTACCTAGAGCCTATTTCTTTAGGAGTGGGCACAGACAGGAACTTCCACCACCAGTCAAACATAGGGGTTGCCATAGAACATGGGTAGGCAAACTAAGGCCGGTGGCCCGGATCCGGCCCAATCGCCTTCTAAATCCAGCCTGCAGACGGTCCAGGAATCAGTGTGTTTTTACATGAGTAGAATGTGTCCTTTTATTTAAAATGCACCTCTGGGTTATTTGTGGGGCATAGGAATTCGTTCATGTTTTCGTCTTCAAAATATAGTCTGGCTTCCCACAAGGTCTGAGGGGCAGTGGACCTGCCCCCTGCTGAAAAAACTTGCTGACCCCTGCCATAGAAAATGCCTCCTCCCAGGCCACAGCCTGTGGAGTGGAACTGTCAAAAGGTCCCCTCTTCTGATCTTAAGGGTGTCTGTAGAGAAGGAGGCAGTATCTCAGATATTTGGAACCAAAGTCATTTAGGGCACTAAGTACTTGAACAAGCACCTTCAGTTGGGTCTGAAAATTAGCTCTGAAAACTTAATAGCCGATGGCTGTTTTAGAACAGGGTTCTAAAGGCAACCCTAACCAGCAATCTGCTCTTTGCATTTTGAGTCAGTTGATGTTTCCGAATCATCTTATGTGGCTGCCCCACATAGAGCGCATTGCAAAAAACAATTGAATATTGAAGTTAACCAGAGCGATGGGGTACTGTGACCAAGTCATCTCTGTCCAAAAGCCACTGTAGTTGGAAATAGCCAGTCCTAGCCACTGAGGCCACCTGGGCCTCAAGTGCCAGTGTTGGGTCCAGGAACACCCACAAGTTATGAACCTGCTCCTTCCAAGGGAGTTGAGGTCCGTACATTACAGGCCATCTTATTACCTCCTGGACTTGAGAACTTAGAAGATGCAACACCTCTGGCTTTTAAGGAGTGCACTCTGGCACCTGTCACAGTGTCCTATTGCACCAGAAGCAGTTTAGTCATGCTGGCCACATGACCCGGAAAGCTGTCTGCGGACAAACGCCGCCTCCCTCAGCCTGAAGCGAGATGAGTGCCACACTCCATAGTCAAGTTTGACTGGACTTAACCATCCAGGGGTCCTTTACCATGAACAAGAAGAAAACCGTGTCCTCTTTAATAGAAAAAGAGGTATGGGTGCAACAGTTTCAGTAATGTTCCTTAATTAGGTGAACGTATGTGATTCTGGCAGCTTAGATGGATGCTTCTCGTAAAATAATACAATAACAGGCGCTATGTTGACTCTTAAGAGTTAACAGCTCCCCTTAAATCCTCTTTAAATTAGCTTGCTGGTTGTGCTGCCCTATGGAACCTGAAGTCTTCATAAACCTTAATGAATAAAAATTGCTTCTACAGGTTGCAATCCAGGGTGTCATGGGGGGCTTTAAATCTAGCTGCCCTGGAAGCAATAAAAAATGTTTATGTTCTCAGTAGATTCCTTCACCCCCGTGGGAATGTTTAGCTCCTACACTAGTATTGCTCTTATTAATTTGAGCTTGATTTTTATAATATCTAAGTCGTCCATTCATATGAGAGAATAGCTGATATTTCAGGTGCCAATTACCTGTGAAAATCTTGCTCATGCATAGGTTTCCTCCTACACAGTCTGTCAAACCTAACTCTGATTTTTCTGCTTCTGTGAACACTTAGGTTTTGAGTGAAGCTCTACACACACTCCCTTGCTTTAAACCATTATTTTAGTTTCATTCTCACAATGTTTCTTTTTTATAAAATAAGGGGGCATTAGCGCTCTATAACTATTTATTATAGAGCATTCCTAGGACTTGATTGAAAAAAGTGGAGCTGTGGATTGGATGACTTAAATACAAAAAAACAGACTTCTTTTTCTAAGAAGGTCGCCTTGATTTATTTCCAACAGTAACTGCATCTGTATTATTAAAGTTTGTAACCGGGGGAAAGGGGCTGTGGGCTGTTGTAATCTCTGTCACAGGTACTGGTCTCTGCAGTGCTCCAGGTAGCTTGAAGGCAGTAGGTGTGTGTTGCAGCCCATTAAAGCAGCTCATCAAACATATCCTAGAAAGAGGGATTGTTTGTTAAACCACCGTGGGAATTGTAACTTGTGAGAGGAATAGAGGTGTCTTAACAACTCCCAGAACCCCTAACATGGCTGTTTCAAATGGTATCATACTGCTTTAGGAGTCAGACATGATGGATAAGAAACTTTGCTCCTGATCTGAATTTCAGAGCAGAGGGATCATTTTTGCGTGTGGGGTGCATTCAGTCAGGTGAGCTTGCAAATAGCCAACAGAGCTGTGCCACTCCCACAACCTGGAGTGGTATGACCTAAGGCAAGCTTCCTCAACCTCGGCCCTTCAAATGTTTTGAGACTACAATTCCCATCATCCCTGACCACTGGTCCTGCTAGCTAGGGATCATGGGAGTTGTATGCCAAAAACATCTGGAGGGCCAAGGTTGAGGAAGCCTGACCTAAGATGTAGGTTTATTTCCTTTATGAGAATTATTCCCCACCCATTAAAATGTTTGCCACTAATGGCAAAACGCATCTATTGCTATATAATTATATAGCTTTTTACATCAAGTTAGCTAGGCCCTTCATTTTTTCCACCAACGTGTTTTCTGTTGAATGAAAGATTTATGTAAACTTATGTATCTAGAGACAAAGGCCTCAAGGTGCCAACATTTCTCACAATTAATTTCCAAGAAAAGCCACTTTAGTTAATGCTGTTAGAGTGAAATAAAATCGCCTAATTTAACACAATCCCTGCTGGCTCCTCCAATTGTAAGTAAACCTTCCCTGTCGCAACGATAAACATGGTAATATACAAACATGAATGGCTTTTCTGAAATCAAGACCTTGCCTTTCGCTGACTTACTGTCTGACTTGCCAGAGTACTAGTACTAAGCCCTTTTCAGACAAAGCGTATGAGAACCTGAGTCACACAACACTCCCCTATGAAGGGAATTCCTTGAAGAAGAAGAAGACCTCACTACAGAAAGTAACTGTATAATTTTTGGAAGTATCTATTCTAAGTGTGCAAAGTTACAGAGCTTAATCATGGAAGCAGATGTATGAAAGTATTATATTGGTAGCCAGTTTCTAACAGTTTCCCCATTCCCACTTGGATTTCTTCCTCAACAACTTAGCGATGACCATGGTGAACGTCTTCATCAGGAAATTGCAACAATGGCGAAACGGCACCAGGGAAAACGAATGTGTGTTGTATCTCCATTACTTTTGTAACAATTCTTTGGAGAAACAGAATAGTGAGCTATTTTTGTCTTCAGGTCCTTTTTCAGTGCAGAGATTTTGTTTTTCTTAAAAGTACTCTTTCTACTATATTCACATTGCATTCATGATCGTTTGTGGCAGTGTGTTGTCAAAAGCAAACGTCACCCCCTGCAGGGTTGCTCATGGCTAGAAATTTTCGGTAGATAAAAACGGCTGACTTTTGTAAATGCTGTGAACTAGAATTTCATAGCTTGTTTTTAACAAGGGGTCATGCCAGACCAGAGCAGAGCACACTTTGCTAACTTAACACCTTCCACTTCTCCTTTCTCCCCCATGAGCATTCTGAGAATTGTGCCCATCACACATACTATGGAGGCTTCTGAGAGACAAACATCCTAATGGAATTACAGCCATGAGGATGCAACGTGAAGGTTTGCATCAAGACACAGCTATATCAGCTGAAAAGTTTTCAAGCTAAATTGTAGATGAGCCAATGCCAGTACTGTGATTATTTGTGCTGAGTGCATTTAAGTAAGAAGATGAATGAGATGTGTGCTGATGTATATGAATGGTGGGGAATTTGTGAATGGGGTGTGTATGTTGCTTTGGCCCTGCCCAGTTTCGGCGGCTGTTCTCACAGGTGGCATGTGGCCCCCAGAAAGTTATATGTAAGGCAATATGGCCCTCAAGCTGAAAAAAGTTCCTTGCCACCGGTCTGAATAACCACCGGTCTGAATAACGGATATGTGTCAAAATGGGTTTAGTGAAAAGGTTTGGGCTATCAAGGATTCATTATTGGAGTGTTTCTATGTTATTATAAAAAAGTTGTAATTTTTTATTGCTAAATGAAAGAGATCCCTCGTACCAGTGGAAAACCCTGTCAGATGAGAGGAGGCTTGCCAGACCCAGGGGATTTGTGCCTCTTGCCCAGTTGCTTTGGAAGTGTGTGGGTTAATGGGTGGCAGACTGATAAAGGACATTTCTGAGATCTTGAGAAGGTCTTGTGATAGCTTGGGCTGCTTCTGGCCACCGCAAGATTAAAATGAAAGATTTCATAATTGGCATTATGGTCTTTGGTTGATTCCAGTTTAGGGGAGCAGGAAGAATTCTTCTCGTAATTTCCTAGTTGCCTGCCTTGGGATAATTCAATAAGGATGATGATGATGTATTACCTGCCTTTCACCAACAGATCCCAGGGAGGATGCAACAATTTAAAACCCAGAATTAAAAACAGTTAACATGAAGTACAGTCACAGGAATACGGTGGCCCCTGAAAACACACATCTTAGGTGTCAAAGGCCACTGGGTCTGCTTCAATCATGACTAATGATACAGTCCTAAGCCCACTTTCTTGGAAGTAAGGCTGGATCCAACCGTATGTACTTAACATCGTGAAAACAAATAATCTGTTTTGCCCATTTGGTATGCTACTGTTGTGAAATTGGAGAATGTCGTGTACAGATATCGCCACTGCAAACTTAATCCAGTCCGTTGTCTGCCTTTGCAGTGATAACTGAATCTCAAGGTGCATTGTGCATTAATTTCAGATGAAATGACAAGATCTATGTTGATGTGAACATGGATGAGTGATACATTGCAGCTGCTGTAGTTAACAGAAAGGCGAGTTAAAGTTGTTCTTAAGTTCATTATTAGGGAAGAAAACAAAGTATCGCTTTCTTCAGAGACTGAATAGAAATAGCTGTTTCAGTTCAGCAACTAGCAATACTACTCTGGATTTTGGATTTGAGGTTTGCAGTGTTATGCACACCTACTCTCAGTTAATTCATTGATTTACTTTCAGGCAAACATGCATGGGATATGACTTCATATATCCCTCCCCTTTTATAATCTATTCATTTAATTCACATTTAACTCTTATGCATATGGAAGTGGAACAACGATTGGGGGTTGGGAACT
Organism: Podarcis melisellensis; assembly: GCF_964234715.1. NCBI lineage: Eukaryota > Metazoa > Chordata > Lepidosauria > Squamata > Lacertidae > Podarcis > Podarcis melisellensis. The sequence continues at coordinate 20,917,982 of NC_138539.1, read as the reverse complement.
GTAAAGGGCATATGATATTATTTCAGAAAGCTAGTAAAACAATATTAGCAGCATTTTATGTTAGATACAGCTAAGTCACTTTTTAAGACCATAGCTTTCCCAGGGTGGCTTGTATTAAAAACCTATACAGTTCCATAAAAATCAAACATTTTAAACTGGCAATTCAAAATATAATAGTATTTATTTTTAAGATTTATAAGCTGTACTTCAGGGTAACTACTCTGCCAGTTTGAATAAGCCTAATACAATGAAGTTCAATGTATGCCAACACACTTCTCCCCCCTACGTCCGGCAGCAACCTATACAACAAAAGCTTTAAATTTAAAAGCAAAGGAAAATAGATGGATTTTTAACCTTTTCTTATGGAGCCAGCCATATTTTAGGAAGGGAATTTCACTGAGTAGGAACCATAACTAAAAAGACCCTTCTGTCCTCTATCATTTATAGTTTCACGCCCCCCCCAATTGCTCTTCATTTTTTGTGTATCTCAGAATTGTACAGTTGCGTTTAATTTCTGTAAACCTTGGGCACTGTTTTAGTGAAAACTATTGTGCATCTTCTTAAAAACAACAGACAGCATTTTAATACAATGAAGTATGTGTTTCTTTAGAAAAACATATGTCACACATTTTTACTAAAATTATGCTGAAGGAAGCTTACAAAGAAACAAACAAAAAAAAGCTCACAAAAGATGAACAACACTGGGTAAATCTATGAAAAGGCACACCGTAATAGTCCAGAGATCTGGTGAAATAACATTGGCAGCATTAATATTGTTTAAAAAGGATGAATTCTGCTGCAGTACTTGAGAGATAGCAATGATGGCACCAGGCAAAGTTGAAGGGAGTCTCACAGAAAGGTGCAATCACCTTCCTAACATTTGAGGACAGGGTTACCTGGAGCAAGGTGTCACTTGAAGATCTTAATTAGATTACATTTATATCCCACTTTTCTGCCAATGAGCTTAAGGTTGTATACCTGGATCTCCCTCTCCCCATTTAATCTCCACAACAAAGTTAGCCAGGTTAGGCTGAGAGACTGTGACCCACTCAAGGTCACCCAGTGAGGTTCATGACCAAGTGGGGATTTGAAGTCCAGTCCCACAGGTCCTAGTTTGGCACTTGAATCACTATACAGTGGTATCTCAGGTTAAGTACTTAATTCGTTCTGGAGGTCCGTTCTTAACCTGAAACTGTTCTTAACCTGAAGCACCACTTTAGCTAATGGGGCCTCCTGCTGCCACCACTGCCACATGATTTTTGTTCTCATCCTGAAGCAAACAAAGCTCTTAACCCAAGGTACTATTTCTGGGTTAGCGGAGTCTGTAACCTGAAGCGTATGTAACCCGAGGTACAACTGTACTACATTAAATCCTATAGCAACTCCCTTGTCTCTTAAGATCTTTAGTTGAAGCAGTTCTCCAAATGGCTCCCCTAGGACAGGTTTGTTATACTGTACTGCTATAAACGAGAAAGCCTTTTCAGATCGTGGGCCCCTAAAAGCTCTTTTTTCATGCAGGGCGCCCAAAAACCTGTGTTCTGGGGTGCCGTGCAAGATCACTGTTCTGAAAATGTGGCCCAAAATAGCAGCAGCCATGTTGGCTGCCGTCCTCTTGTGAGGAAAAAAAAAATCAGATGTCCCTTTTTTCCAGGACAGTTGACGGGTATGCAGTAATAAACCTCACAACTTATTCAGTTCCATGACACTGGCCAGTACCCATAATGCATGTGGACAAACTGAGAAGCTTAAGAGTGGAAGGAAATCCCCTCTTCCCACACATTCTGCTGCTACTGTTGGTTTGGGCTGGAGAATACCTGCAAGGCTAAAACTCTCTTCAGCAATAAAAATAGCCAGGGATAAAATAGTCTACAAGTCTCCAGTTCATTAGTCCCCCTGCTGCACTGCTAGCATGGCTCTAAGCATCCCTGAATTCTCCTATATTAGAACAGTCACTTGTAGATCATGAAGATAAGAAAATGCATCATCAGGAAGGCACTTGCTGGTACAGCTCAAATGACTTTTTATGATTAATTGATCAGCTTGGTTTGGTTAGCCTGACACAGCAGACAGAAATTAACAGCAAAGCCCCCAGCATAATCATGTTAACTTGTATACTGCTTTTAATGCAATGAATTATTGGGTTAAGATTAGCTGCTATGACAATAGAATGTGTTTCTGGACTTGCTTAATATCTGCAGATCTTGATTTACGGTGGGCTTCTATTATACTTTTATTAAATTCTTACAATTCCTCCAAAAGAAATAATTCAGTTAATTTTGGCTCAGACGCATCAGTTAAAATTATCTACATCTTTCCAATCTCTCAGTTTCCCTATGTTCAAGTATAAATACTGTGCACATGTTATAGGCAAAATATTCTTTGTCTTCAAAGCCACAGCATTTTTCCTCAATAAGTTTTCTTGTTTGAAAACCATCTTGGTTCAACTCATAGTTCAAAGTCAATCTATAAAGATATCCATCAGCGAAAAACAGTAAAAGCTGTTTTTAGCTTTCCTGATGTGTGTACCTGACATTGTACATTGTAATTCTTAGCTTTAGAAAGAGACAATGTCTCAGAGTGTGGGGCATTTGGTTTCCATGCAGGGATTAAATTACTTTCTGCTGTAGATCTGAGAATTGAGGGAGTTTTTGTCACAATGCCCTTTAGAGTTAGTGGGCTCCTTTGTTTTATTATTCAATCTAATTTGAGCTAACCTGTCTCTAGTTGTGGGTAGCAAAGGGTATTGCCCAACCCCTCAAAATATACTGTGGCATTAAACAGAATTGGACTTTTAACTATTAAAACCTGCTCCTTTTTTTTTTTGCAAAAGTAAAACATTACAGATGAGAAAACTATAACCTTTGTTTGAAATTTCGTATAATAGTCAACGAAAGTCCAGATTCTCTCCTGCAAACTAAAGCCAAATGGAAATATTTTACAGATGATAAACACTTAAATATGTCAGTGTGTGTTTAGCAGGACAAAAACAAAGAAATAATCCAATCCCATGAGTCCATGCATTTAATTTTATGACAAAAAACATCTGTACATTGATACCTAGCATTTTAGCAGCTTTTGAGCTCCAATTAGTTTTCTTTGCATTTTTTTAAAAAATTGCATGTCTTATATGCTAAAAGCAAATTTCACTCTGCTTCTAGGCCTTCCTCTTCCTGCTGCTCTGTCATTGGTGGAGTTGCTTTGATGCCATGGACCATGGAATGTATATACTTCTCTTCCAAAAAATATTTTCCCTCCCTCTGGAGACTAGGAATTGAGCCACCTTATATTCAGCTCAGACGTGTGTGTCCGAACACACTAGTTAGAATAGAATCATAGAGTTGGAAGAGACCACAAGGGCCATCGATTCCAACCCCCTGCCAAGCAGTTGAAGTTGAAGACCAGTGACCTAGAAACTCATTTTTTTTTTTTAAGGAATAGTGATGAACTGGCCATGGTAGAGATATATTGTTGCAGTTCTGTTTTCCAAAGACTAATGACCATAGCTGTCAACGTTTCCCTTTTCTTGCGAGGAATCCTATTCGGAATAAGGGAATTTCCCTTTGAAAAAGGGAAACGTTGACAGCTATGCTAATGACCCAAATACATCCTTGCACTAATAGCTCTTCCCATTATCTCTGGTGCTCTTCTCTTCTGTTTCGTCACTGCTAAGGGTCACTTCTAAGACGGGTTATAACATAAGCTTCCATTGGCTAAAAAAAGAATCCTGCTACTAAGCTTCAGGATGAAACATAGAGACCATCAGTGATCTTATACCTGGAACTCAGGGTATTCACTAAGCTGTCCTAGGAAATTCCACCGAGAAACTAAAAAATGACGTAAAGCCAAAGTATGCCACTTATGTAAATCTGCATTTTGTAAACATAACGTGGTTTGATATGAATGCTTTTATCATCACTATTTCAGTATTTACGGAACTTATTTTTTAGAAATAGAAGGAAGAGGGGGAGAAGACTGATGGGTAGTCATAGTGTGTTGTGAAAGAAACCTGGGGAGTCCTGAAGGATTGGGAGCCAGTGTGGTGTAGTGGCTTGAGTGTTGAACTAGGACCTAGGAGACCCGGGTTCAAATCGCTACTCAGCCAATAAGTTCCGTGGGTGACCTTGGCTAGTCACTGCCTCTCAGCTTAATCTGCCTCACAGGGTTTTTGTGGAGGTCAAATGAGGAGGGGACAAACTATGTACATCTCTTGAGGTCCTTGAAGAAAAGGTAGACTATAAATGTAGTGAATGAATGAATGAACAAACCATCAGGTCTAGAAACCTTGATTTACCATCCATTTTATAGCCAAGGTTCACAAATATCCCTTTGACATACGCTGGGTCAGATAGTGCATCTTGTAATTATCTCATAAGACACCCAGCATTGGCTAGAACCATTCCTGCTTCCTTCTCTTTGTTCTACAGCACAAAACTCAGAAGTAGCCATGTCCTCTGCCTGCAGGAATAAGCATTTCCTTACAATGCAAATCAATACCAAGAACAGGAACATGCTGAATATTACTAATCAACAGAGAAACAACAAACTACCTAATCCCAAAGCACAGTAGACTGGGGCTGCTTTGAAATAAATAGGTTAATTGACAGAGAAATGTAACTTTCACTGTAATTGTGTGGTGTTTGTTTGTTACAATTGCATGCATTATGAATGATAGCATGGGTATTGGGTATCATCATTGCCATCTCAGATGCCTGCATTTGATGGGGAAATGGAGGTAAAATGTTGGCAGTGCAAATTATCACCAGTTTTGTTAACATTTGGGTCTGTTTCATTAATAAATGAATTACAAATAAGGTCACTTGTATCCCAATCAGAGTAAGTACCATTCAACTTAAATACATTTCCAATAAATGCTTTGCCTTACTCAAGGCCTCCAAGGAAAGTTTTGCAACAATACCATGAGTTTGGTTAGGCTAAACCAGGCATAGGCAAACTCTGGCCCTCCATATGTTTGGGACTACAATTCCCATCATCACTAGCAAACAGGGCCAATGGTCAGGGATGATGGGAATTGAGTCCCAAACATATGGAGAGCCAGAGTTTGCCTATCCCTGGGCTAAACAAAAGAGACTTCTTTGCATTGAATTGGGCTATTGGTTGTACACTGACTGGTAGCAGCTCACCAGTGTTTCAGATACTGGCCTTTCCTAATCCTACCTGGAGATGCGAGCTGAGCACGTGCTGTACCTTTGAGCAATGGTTCTTTTTCTGAGAGATAGGGGGACTGGCAGAAGTAAGCTTCAGGGCTGAGTGAGGATACCAACCAATATCTAAGTCTTAACATGCCAACCACTGCACCCTCCTAGCTTATTGGACTGCCACCTTATGAATGAGATAAAACGGAAGTTGCAAGGATTTGTGTTGAGCCCATTCACCACTCTGAAGCTAGCAGCCTCCATAGTCTTGTGTACACCTTCTGCTTTTGGTAATCTGCTTTACAGTGAATAGGAATGATTTTAATATCTGAGTCATTTGTCCTCTTTTCCAAGTTAATCTTTGCAAATGCTTAGGCGGAGGAGGAAGGGTACAGAACATTCTATAGTATTTTTACTTGGCCTATTTGTTTGCAGTCTTCCTGTTTTGAACAGCGGAAGATTTTGTTGGCGCAAAAGAGGTTCCATGATATTCATAAACGATTGTGCTGAAGATTCCTTATGGAGATCTTCGATGACCTGCTTTCTAGATGAAGATGCACCAACAGTTGGGTTTTGCTACACTCATTGAGGGCTGTGCGACAATCTGGGTTGTAATGTGTAGCTGAATGAAGATGTCAAATCAGTGGGCAGCTGCTTTGAGAAGTTAATTTCGTGTTAGGAAAGGGACGGAAAATAAAACTGCTGATACCATAACGCTGGCCAGCTCTGGTATAGGGCAATGAAAACAAAAAGAAATTGCAAGGAGCACCAAAAATATCTCTTTAAACTGGGTGACTTGGAATTAAAATGGAAGAGAAGAGTCAAAATTATAACTCCATGGTGTCTGTATTAGTGGTGACCAGCCAGAAAGGATAAATTGGGGTCATGGTGGATAGCTTGATGAAAATGCCAACTTAGAATCATATAATCATAGAGTTGGAAGAGACCACAAGGGCCATCGAGTCCAACCCCCTGCCAAGCAGGAAACACCATCAGAGCACTCCTGACATATGGTTGTCAAGCCTCTGCTTAAAGACCTCCAAAGAAGGAGACTCCACCACACTCCTTGGCAGCAAATTCCACTGTCGAACAGCTCTTACTGTCAGGAAGTTCTTCCTAATGTTTAGGTGGAATCTTCTTTCTTGTAGTTTGGATCCATTGCTCCGTGTCCGCTTCTCTGGAGCAGCAGAAAACAACCTTTCTCCCTCCTCTATGTGGCATCCTTCACTGAAGGGTGGAATAACAAAGGAGCACCTCCACAGCAAACAGTAATGAACAAGTACAGTACAGGAAAACACATACTCTTTCCTGCTTGAAACCAGCAATTCTGCCTGTCCCCAAGGCTGGCAAATATGAACTAAGGGTTTCATCCAACACTGCATATATGGCGTTCCACTCACACAACCCTTCACCCTGGGCGCCCTCAAAATCTGCTCCAGGGGATCCCCCTACCTTCTGTAGAAGATTTCGTGGGTGCACAGGGGGTGAAGGGGAGGGGAAAGCCCTCTGTGTTACTAGCAGAACAGCAGCATTGGAGACAACCCCAAGATTCCAGGACAGAGGTACGTACACTTCAAGTTCAGAATTTACAACATTAATCTAAAAACATTTTGAAACTAACCAAATGCAGTTAAAATTCTGCAGTAAAATCATAGATCAATAGAAACCCCAAGCCAGCAGTAGCAAGCAAGACACTACCATCCCACAAAAGGAGATTAATTTTGGATAGAAATCCTTTTTTGGGAGACTATAAAGTGAAAAGTTAGATACAACATGTAGCATAGATAAATAGCATGGGAGCTTAACTCCTATAAGAATACAGTGCTAGGAGCCGAGGAAAAGAATTCTCTGTATATCTACACAGATGTAAAGCCTATTGAGTTCAGTGGGACTTACTCCTGGTTAAGTATGCAGGGAATAACATGCTAATGCTGCAAGCCTATACATATTTACCTGGGATTAAACCCCATTGAACTCATGGGTTTGGGGGCAGTTGCCTCCCCAGATCAAGTAAAACAATAGAAATAACTAACTGACCAATCATGTTGGTTCTTCCCCCTTATAAAAATCCGCCCCCCAACAAAAATCTTGGTTACACCCATGATTGAACTGGGTAAGATTTACTTCTGAATAGATGTGGAAGATTGGGCTATAAGGTATTATTATTAACATCCACAAAATTGATTCATTTGCTGCTCCTTACTGACTAGTTTCCTGTTTCACCAGGATGTTTTTGAAAACAGCTTCATTTAAAACAGAATGACACACTGGTATTGCAGGCAAATGTGCTGCTAAAAATCACGCATTTGGTGCCAATTGGTTTGCTGTAATCTTTCAAGATTGGTTAAAGGCTATAAATGCATTTGGAGCAGCCTTGTTACAAGATACATTAAGACTTCAATCCAATCTTGTGCAGGATTAAGCTCCAATGAATAAGCAGAATGGCTTATTTCCAAGTATACACTGTACCATGATTACTGCAATTCCAACCCATGACCTTTATAGAGAGAAGGTCAGGGCAAGTGCAGCCCTGCTGCTTCCTTCTGCTGGACCTCTCAGCAGCTTTCAACACCTATGACCACGTTGTCTTTCTGTACCGATTCTGTGGCAGGCATTTTGGCAGCACTGTAGTGTTGTAGCTCCATCTCTTACATGTAGGGTTGGTGTCCAGAGAGTTGCATTGGGAGTGTGCTCTCCACTCCCTTGGTGGATGCCACACGGCACTATTTTGTCCCAACTGCTCTTAAACATCTATAGGAAACCACTGGGAGCTGTGTTTAGGTGTTTGGGAACAAGGTGCCATCAGTACGCTGATGAGATGCATCTCAGCTACATCTGAGTCAGGAGATGCTTTGCAAACTCTGGACCAGTGCCTGGATGCAGTGTTGAACTGGATGAGGGTCAATAAACTGACCTTGAATCCTGGAAAGGCAGAGATCTTGTGGTTGGGTGGTTCCTGTGTATGGCAGATAGGTCCGCTGCCTGCAATGGGTGAGGTTGCACTCCATCTGAAGGAGCAAGTAGGTAATCTGGGGGTACTTCCTGGCCCAAATATGTCACTACAGGGCCAAGTAAACTCTGTGGCCAAGAGTATTTTTTTACCAGCTCTGGCTATTGTGGGAGAGGGATTATTGACTTGTTTTTGTTATTTTTATTTGTTTTTCCTTTTTATTTTTCTTATGCTATTCTCATGTTCTTTTTAATATTGTAATTTGAACCTCCCTGAGATCTATGGATGAGGGGTAATATACAAATTTAATAAATAAAAACAAATAATAACAATAATGCCAGCTGCAGCCATTCCTGGACTGTGACAGGCAGATCACGGAGGTCCATGCATTGGCAACCTCAAGGCATGACTACTGCAATGCACTTTATGAGGGGCTGCCCTTAGTATAGAGTTGGAAGGGACCCCAAGGATCATCCAGCCCAACCCCTTGCAATGGAGGAAGCTTAATTAAAGCATCCATGACAGATGGCCCTTGCATTGTCCACAAAGAAGGGGGACTTATCTCTTGATAAATTTTGGAGGGAAAATATTTTTTTGTCCGCCACTAAGAGTAACTGCTCTTCCCTTCAAAATTTGTCCAGGACTCTTAGCTTTGAGCTTTAGATTCTCCCACTCTACAGTACAGTGGTACCTCGGGTTACATACACTTCAGGTTACAGACTCCGCTAACCCAGAAATATTACCTGGGGTTAAGAACTTTAAATATTACCTGGGAAAATTCACCCAGATGGGCGAGGTATAAATAATTATATTATTATTATTGTTCTTGTTGTTGTTGTTACAGCTTTCAATGAATGCTGAAGAGGTGATGCAGCTGTTTACTCTTTGACACCTGAGATGGCTGTTACCCTGTTCTTGTGACTTTAATCTGTTTTAACTGTTCTTAATCTTGAATTCTGAGTACAGTGGTACCCCGGGTTACAAACACTTCAGGTTACAGACTCCGCTAACCCGGATGTAGTACCTGGTGTTAAGAACTTTGCTTCAGGATGAGAACAGAAATCGTGCTCCGGCAGCGCGGTGGCAGCAGGAGGCTCCATTAGCTAAAGTGGTGTTTCAGGTTAAGAACAGTTTCAGGTTAAGAACAGACTTCTGGAACGAATTAAGTGCTTAACCCGAGCTACCACTGTACAGGCATTTGCAACAGAAGGCTGTTGGAATAACATGGCTTGTAGTCCTGGCTTAGAACATCAACTCAGCCAAAGCATTCCTCAACATATTAGTTTTTTCTGTTGCATTACTGCAGGAGTAGTTATGATTCTAGTATGATTTTAATATTTTATTGTACCTGGAAGCTGCTCTGAATGGCCTGCATGGCTAGAAGAGGCAGAAGATAAATAACATATATATGTGACAGATTTATTAGCTTGTTGCTCTCCCTGAGGTCATTGCTGATTCCCGCCCCCACCCCTCTTCCCCAAGCCTGGTGGAAAGTTGTTAATTTTGCCCGTCTGTTGCTTGAACGCTTTCTATGCTTTGGGCAAGAATTGCTGTGGTAACAGCAAGTGACTGTGGTTCTGTGAACTGTGCAGTAAGCCCTTGTGTAATTTTGTACTGATGAAAACAGGGAACCCGGTTTTCAATGTTTTGAGCAGGAGGCCATTTATAGCCACATCGCAATGATAAATAGAAACCCTCCTGTTAATCTTGCTTTGTAAAGAGCTTTTAGGACTGCAGGTTACCAGAGCCCTAATCTGCTTGTTTGTAAACAGACAGAGCTTGTGGCCTCTGGTGCACAGAGCTATATTATGTAGCTCAGCAACTGATTTCGGCAAAAAAAAGGCCTCCTTTTCATCTTCAATTAAAGTGTGCAACATAATATATGCAAGTGGTTGGTGGTTTTTTTTTTACAGTCATAATAGGAAACATTTTTAGCTTCCCATGAAGGGCTGCTCATGATAGAAGAGTGCTCTCTCAGCCTTTAAATTCAAACAAGAACAACTCAGTGTAAACCTGTACAAAATGGTACATCTGATTCATGTTTTGGGAACACAAACTTCTGGCTGTTGCAGAAATTTAAAAGAAGTAGATGGATGTTTGTTAAGCTAGCCGGTCAAAAATTCAGAGTTTTTGGATCTGTGGTTTTTTTCATAGCACTGAGTGTTTCTTCACTTAGAAAGGAAATGGGAGGTCGGTGGTATTGTTTTTATTTATAATATATATTTCTATCATTTCCTCCAGGGAGCACAAGGTGATCCATGTGGTTCTCTTAAAGCTATTTTTAAAGCATGAAAAAGAAACAAAGAAAGAACAATATATAGGTCAACATCAAATATCAAGCATTTTTTAACTTGAAAATTAAAATAAAGAAAACAAAGAAAAGAAAAAGACTTCCGATTCTCTGTCTAGCAGCTTTAAAAACATATGGAAAACTCTTACTCTAGAATAATACCCAACCCTTCTACTTTCCATTAACCTAGATATCATGAGTACATTTTCTTTTATGCCTCTGCATATGTCAATTTAAGAAGGATGTTGACAAGCTGGAAGCTGTGCAAAGGAGACTGACCATGATGATCAAGGGTCTCAAAACCAAGCCTTATGAGGAACGGTTGGAGGAGCTGGGTATGTTTAGCCTGGAAAAGAGGAGACTGAGAGGAGATATGATAGCCATCTTCAAATATCTCAAGGGTTGCCACACGGAAGGTAGAGCAAGCATGTTGTCTCCTGCTCTGGAGGTTAGGGCTTGAACCAATGGCTTCAAGTGACAAGAAAGGAGATTCTGACTAAAAATCAGGAAGAACTTTCTGACAGTAAGAGCAGTTCAACAGTGGAATGATCTCCCTTGGGAGGTTGTGGACCTTTCTTTCTTGTGGGGTTTTAAGCAGAGGTTGGATGGCCATCTTTTCATGGATGCTTTAGCTGGAATTCCTGCATTGCAGGGGGTTGGTCTAGATGACCATTGAGGTCCAACTCTACAATTCTGTGATTCTATGAATACCAGTTGCTGGGAATCAGAAGTCTCTTCCTTTAAATTCCTGGGAGTTTACCTTAGTGAAGACCTCACTTGGAAAAACAATATAACTCAGGTGGTTAGGTAGGCCCAACAGAGATTCCATTTCCTCAGGGTCTTGTGAAATAACAATGTTAAACAACAATTGATGGCCTCCTTCTACCGGTCCACAATACAGCGGTACCTTGGGTTACATACAATTCAGGTTACATACGCTTCAGGTTACAGACTCCGCTAACCCAGAAATAGCACCTCGGGTTAAGAACTTTGCTTCAGGATGCGAACAGAAATCATGTGGCGGTGGCGGCAGCGGGAGGCCCCATTAGCTAAAGTGGTATCTCAGGTTAAGAACAGTGTCAGGTTAAGAACGGACCTCCAGAAATAATTAAGTTCTTAACCTGCAGTACTACTGTACACAGGTTGTACATTGACAATAAAGGTATTTGTTACGTATTGGGTTTAACAAATTTTATGTTACAAGGCGCATTCTAACCAATCGTTTAAGTGTTGGTAGATGAACGTTCTAATGGTAAGTAAGCACATGCACTTTCAGTTGTCAACAGTCAGTTCGTTGCTTGGGTTGATTATTGTGTTGTCCAGTCAGTTTGGTTCTTGTGTTCCTATGAGTGAGCTGTTGTCACTGACAAATGTTGAATAAACTTAGTTGAGGAACTTATACTGCCTTGGGCTTCTGACTTTTTCCGAATATTTAACAGTATTATTATTATTATTATTATTATTCAGTGGGGAGAGTTCTGTTGCCCTTCTGGCCCTGCTTCCCATAGGCCTCTGGGTGGCCTCTGTAAAAAACAGAATGCTGGACTAGATGGGCCATTGGCCTGATCCAGCAGAGCTCTTCTCATGTTCTTATGTATGTATGTAGCACCAGGAAGGATGCTGTTTCCTTTAGTTCAGCTCCATAAATAGAGAAAAACAGTTCTCGGACCAGTTGTATTCATAATTTCTTAATGACATGAAGAAGTGATGCATCCTTTGAGCCTTCAGAAATAGTTAAGAGCTTCCAATTTTGCATTGGAGGCTTTTATTCCTATTAATGCAAACTGTTTGCCTTTATATGTTTATGTCAACCTATCACTGGCATAATTGCACATCAAAACTGCTGGTGACATGTCTGTCAGCGTTGTCCCATATTCTGTAAGTGTAAGGAGTGAAATACTGTGGAGTTAGGCTGTTTTGAGCCAAATGACTTCAATGGGATTTAAGCCTTAGCTATCAGTGGCCGTAAGCCGTTCAGTGATCAGCCACTAGATGTAGAAGTTGCACTTTGGAGCTGCGCGTGTGCATGCTTGTCTCTTGAAAAAATGTTTGTGTGCAAGTTTAGGTTTATCTAGAACTCTCATTGTTTCCATGGCAAACTAGGATAAAAGTAAATCAGTAACATCCACATACGTAAACACTGCTTCTTCTGCATGCTCCAGGGACAAAAAATTTATCTTTTATTAGTGATATATTTTGCTTTTCTTGGCTGATTCCATACTTCTGCTCATATGGTGAATTTCTGGAAGCTTATGAATGCTTCCAGTTTGGGATGGAAGCTGGACTTTTCTCAATCTATTTTTATCAGAATCTGCCTTACGCCAGATCAGAAGATTTGTCCATTTCGCCCACTGCCTGGTACTGCTCTCCAAGCTTAGATCTTTCTCATCACCTGCTACTCGGTCCTTTTAACTAGAGATGCCAGGGATTAAAGTTAGGACTTTAAGCATGCAAGCCATGTCCTCTGGTCTCTACCCATTACCATCATAGATGCTGATGCTAGGAGCATCTAATATGGCACACAGTTCTATTTGATCAGAACTGAACATAGGAAGTTGCCTTGTGTCAGCACACTAGAGCCCTGTCTACACTATACATTTAAAGCAGTTTCATTCCACTTTAAAGAAGCATGTCTTCTGTCAAAGAATCGTGAGAACTGTAGTTGGTTAATGGTGCCAATCGTTGCTATGAGAACCCCATTCCCTTCACGGAACTTCAGTTCTTAAAAGTGGTTTAACCACCAATCATTTCCCCCCTGGAATTCTGGGAACTGTAGCTCTTGTGAAAGGAATAGGGGTCCCCAAACAAGCTACACAATGACAAACCTAGACAGCATCTTAAAAAGCAGAGACATCACCTTGCCAACAAAGGTCTGTATAGTTCAAGCTATGGTTTTCCCAGTAGTGATGTATGGAAGTGAGAGCTGGACCATAAAGAAGGCTGATCGCCGAAGAATTGATGCTTTTGAATTATGGTGCTGGAGGAGACTCTTGAGAGTCCCATGGACTGCAAGAAGATCAAACCTATCCATTCTGAAGGAAATCAGCCCTGAGTGCTCACTGGAAGGACAGATCCTGAAACTGAGGCTCCAATACTTTGGCCACCTCATGAAAAGAGAAGACTCCCTGGAAAAGACCCTGATGTTGGGAAAGATGGAGGGCACAAGGAGAAGGGGACGACAGAGGACGAGATGGTTGGACAGTGTTCTCAAAGCTACCAGCATGAGTTTGACCAAACTGCGGGAGGCAGTGGAAGACAGGAGTGCCTGGCGTGCTCTGGTCCATGGGGTCATGCAGAGTCGGACACGACTAAACAACAACAACAACGAGCTACAGTTCCCTGGATTCTTTGTGAGGGTGCTGCAGTGACTATTTAAAGTGGTATGATACAGCTTCAAAAGAATAGTGTGGATGGGGCGCAGGTCCGCAAGCATGACGACAGCTTGACTGCATTGGACTGCATTTTCTAAGCTTTGGTTTTGAGCTGAACTGGACCGCAGATTAATGCCCAAGAGTATTACGCAGCAAAATGACTTGAAATTATATATATATCACTGGTGGGGACCAATTGTTTCTTTTAATGGAATGCTGGTCTAGTCCCAAGCTTGTGGTTTTACCACTGGCACTCTGGAAAGCTACACAGCTTTTATGAGAACTCCTAAGCGATGCCTAATTTCTTTTCTTTTGCAAGAAGTTCTCCAAACGGCTCCCAAAAGAAACGAAGGGAAAACGTGGATCTCGGCTAGAACCAAGTGCTTGACTGGAGCAATTCATTTTGCTAAAAGGCAAGTGGGAGCTGTTCTCGGCTTGAGTGTAGTGGAGGGAAAATAACTATTTACTCTTTGGTGTGCAGTTCTATTGATTTCATTTTCTTTTTCTTGGGTTTAATAGATATATGAAACAGGTTATCAGAGGGTTTGTATGCGGTTCTCCAAGCTGTTCATAAATTGTAGTTAGTGAAAGTTGTTCATACATCATTCTTTAATATGTAGTGGAATAAAGTGGAATAAAGCTTGATTTCTCTTTGCGCCTTTTATTGCCTTGCAAGGCCTATGCTTAATTATAGCCATAATAAAATTTAGCAGTGTAAAAGTGAGCAATATAAAAGGAACACAACAGTTTATTCTTTGTTATGACTACGAAGTATCCGAGGGGTTTCCTTCTGATTCTCTTACTCAGTCGAAAGAAGGGACAGGGAGGAAGATGAAGTATCTGGAACTAGTTTAGAACTTGTGGTTTTTAGAGGACTTGACCAAACTTTCGTTAAACTGCCCTACAGCTACTTTGTGTCCTTGAAGGTAAAATCTCTCCCTTGCCTTGCTACATGTTCTTATGAATGCTATAGTACTTGGTTTTTTTAATGAAATAATAATTAATAAGACCTAATTCCTGTCTTTGGTGCTGGAGGAGACTCTTGAGAGTCCCATGGACTGCAAGACGATCAAACCTATCCATTCTGAAGGAAATCAGCCCTGAGTGCTCACTGGAAGGACAGATCCTGAAACTGAGGCTCCAATACTTTGGCCACCTCATGAGAAGAGAAGACTCCCTGGAAAAGACCCTGATGTTGGGAAAGATGGAGGGCACAAGGAGAAGGGGACGACAGAGGATGAGATGGTTGGACAGTGTTCTTGAAGCTACCAGCATGAGTTTGACGAAACTGCGGGAGGCAGTGGAAGACAGGAGTGCCTGGTGTGCTCTGGTCCATGGGGTCACGAAGAGTCGGACACGACTAAACGACTATACAACAAATTCCTGTCTTACCATAGTGATGTGAATGTTGCTTCTACATGGCAGCTCTGTTGTTTTATTCTGGTGCATGAGAGATTCACGCATCTCATGCGGTCTTCCTTGCTGCATGTTTGTTTGTTTATTGTTGTTTTAGTGACATGCTATTACTCCCATACCAATGTGTGGAGTGTAGGAACTGGGCCTTAGACAAGGAATTGCTTCACTTGACCAGATTATAGCTCCATTGTGCCACCAACTGTACCAACGTGGCAATTTTGGGTAGCTCACAAATAAGGCATGAGAGAGAAGGATATCTCTTCTTCCTAGCGATCTAAATGTATCATTCTTGCCCCCAGCATCCAGGTGCCATTTCTTTTGGATGTTGCGTTTAACCTTAATATTTCTAGGCTTAAAATGAAGAGGCCTCCCCTGCTCAGGAAACAAAACAGAAGCACCTTAATGAGGAAATTGGTTTATAAGAGGGACACGCTAAGAAAGTGACCCCATTGCCACAGTAGGGGAATTAGTGGTGACCACCACAAGATGCAACAGGTGAGTGGATGCGATTCTTAATCCCTGTTCAGTACTATGCAATATTCCAGCCACACAGAAATTATTTGCATGCATTTCTCACATTTCTCCGTCCTTCATCCTGGCACGCAAGTGGTATTATCAGAGCTGAAGGACACATTCACACCGGGCAAAAGCACTTGAGCAGGGTGCCTGTGACTGGTATGGCCAGGGAAGGAGAAAGGAAGGCTGTGTTCAATCTCCAGGCCTGAGATTCCTCAGCCCTGCTCTACTGCCTCAGACCAAGGTCTTCAACATCAATAGCTGCCTGGCACTTTAGTTGAACAGGAGACGGGAGGGATTGAATCTGCAACTTTCTGTACAAGAAAACATGCTTTCTAATCCACAGTCCCTTCCCATGGTTCCTTCCACACACTTCTCTTGATAATGGATCATAGTTGGCACCACAGGGGGGGGGGGGAATGTCCCCTGCAAACAAGGACCCCCCCCCCAGTTGCTGAACTCCTGCTGTTAACATATGTTCTTTCAGAGATCTTAGCATGTGGGACACAATTCTTCCACCTAGAATTATACCTTTCTGTGCCCCCTCCTGATTTTCTTCTGGTGCCACCACGGCTGGATTGGAACTGATGGACAGAGTCAGGTTTGGATTATACTGTTGTTTCCCAAACTTGGGTCTCCAGCTGTTCTTGAACTACAATCCCCATCATCCCTGGCCACTGGTCTTGTTAGCTAGGGATGATGGGAGTTGTAGTCTGAATACTAAACTGTGTTTTAGACCTTCCAGCTGCTGCTCTCTGCAGTGGAGTTTGCAACTTGACTAACAGAATTACGGATTTAAAATCCTAACTATTTGCCCCCCCTCCAATTCCTTAGTGTTTCTTAAACTGGAGCTGGGTAGCTGAGGTCAGCAACGTGCTTCTCCGAAATAGTTAGGCTGCGTTAACCTGCCCTTAGTGGGATCTTAATTTTAACAAGGCATATTGCGTAAAAGTAAAAGCAGAGTGCGTGGGAGGAATAGCTGTGAGAATCTTTGGCGTTCTGTTTCTCTCGCTTGGAACCACGTACGTTGCCGTAATGCACATCAGCTGTGTGAGCCTATTAGCTGGCTTCGGTGTCAAAAGCTTCAATGGCAGAAGATAATGAGTAGAGTTCATTCACTCTGTGCAATTTTGCATCTATTCATAACCTCTTTGCTGGAGGTAGAAAGTGCTTCCATTCATTATAGCGTATAGCGTTCAAAAGTAATTTCATTGATAAGGTCTGCGTTTCCGTCATAGTGCTCCTACATATATATGAGTCATCCGTAGCTTTTATTCTAAGTCGTTTAGCGGAAAAATTAACTCTGGGATTATTATTTTTTTGCATGTCCCCCTCCCTGTCCCTCATTAGCTCTCCTTTCCTCACATGGGGGTACACTGTCTCCACATTTGCTGAAGTTCAGTTTGATTTTTTTTCCAAAGGCATGTTGCTCTGTTCAAATTGCAAAATCTCAAACCAGCTGGATGAAATCACAGTACACTAGTACACAGTATCCCCTTTTGGTTCTGGAGGTCTGTAATTCTCTCTTTGCGTTAACAGCAGAGGTGATGTTTGTCCTTCTTTGCCTTTATCTTCCACCACTGCCTACTTTTCCTGCTGTGCTTGAAAAGTGAATGAATAGATTTCCATTCCTAGGGAGGAACACAACTGGAGGATCAAGTTCTGCCTTCCCTTTTTGCCCCACACTTTAACATCCTCTTCGACCTTTAGGTCAGCTACTTGGAAATGTAGATGACCAGTGGAAGGCTTACTCTGTAGTATGACTTGAATGTTCTAAGGCACTGGATTTGAGGCTTCAGTCACTTTACGGATATGGGTTTGAATCCCACAGCTGCCAGTCCATTGAGTGGAAGGGCCATAGCTCAGTGATAGACCTATTTGCTTTGCATGCGCAGGCTCCCAGATTTGAGGCCTAGCAGCTCCAGGTAAGGCTAGGGAATTCCCCTGGACAGCTGCTGCCAGCCAGTGTACGCAATACAGAACTAGAAGGACCAATGGTCTGACTTGGTGTAAGACAGCTTCCTATGTTTATGCCAAAATTGGATTTTTTTTTATTCTCACATGTTCATTTGTTCCTTGGAGCTCAAAATTAGCAGTGGCTGTGGTAGTTCAGCTTCTTTATTTTTTCCTAGGGATTTTTCCCCCCTGGGGTGGTGAGAAATAGCTTACTCTGAGTAAATTCTCAGAATATGTATTTTGATAAATTTTAGCTCATCTCTAGCTAAAACAATAGTATCCTAGAATGTTAAATGAGAAGGGATCCTTGCAAAGAAGGAATTTGCAGCTGCCCCATACAGGAATCGAACTTGCAGCTTTGGCGTCATTAGCACCACGCTCTAACCAACTGAGCCATAACATAAGTGTGATATTGCCTACAGACCCTCCTGGATATTAAGATCTGCAGGGGGGGGGCATCTTGGTAGTTCCACCTTCCTCAGAGGTTCAGGGGGTGGAAGTTGGCCCAGGAGAAGCCCCTAAATTGTGGAGTTCCCTCCCCTCAGCGGTATGTCTGTCTTGTTCACTATACAGCTTTCAACAAATGCTGAAGAGGCGATGCAGCTTTTTACTCTTTGACACCTGAGATGGATGTCACCCTGTTCTTGTGACTTTAATCTGTTTTAACTGTTATTAATCTTGAATTCTGAGTACAGTGGTACTTCGGGTTACAAACACTTCAGGTTACAGACTCCGCTAACCTGGAAGTAGTACCTCAGGTTAAGAACTTTACCTCGGGATGAGAACAGAAATCGTGCGGAAGCGGGAGGCCCCATTAGCTAAAGTGGTACCTCAGGTTAAGAACGGCCCTCCGAAACGAATTAAGTTTGTAACCAGAGGCACCACTGTAGCTTCAACCCGCCTTCTAATTACCTGCTGGTGAAGGACAAGGTAATAAATTTAATAAAGACGACAGTGATGATGATGATATTGATAATAAGATGCAGGCCAATGACGGTCAGAGGACAGTGCTCTTTTCTCAGTGCTGGAGATTGGAGTAGATGTGCTTGTGTAACTGTAGTGATGGTGACCAACTTGGGATGGCCTTTAAAAGAGTGTTAGTGTTATCCTCCATCAATGTGTCTATCAGTGACTAGCAGCCATGATGGCTATTCTCTGCTTTGGGATTCCAGTTCCTGGGAATCATTTTTGGGAAGAGTGCTGTTGGGCTTGTGTCCTGCTTGTGGGTTTCCCATAGGAATCTGTTTGGCCACTGTGAGAACAGGATACTGGACCAGATGGGTTCTCTTTGACCTGATCCTTGTTATGAATAGTTTGGAAATGGCCGCCCAGGTTACAAGTGCTAAGAGTGAGCCTGCAAATTAGCTCATGTGTGGCACATGAATTATAGACAAGTGCAGTGACTAGACAATTGACTTTTTAATGGAGTCTGCTATAGCAATAAAGTTCCTGCAGATGGACATTTTGTAATATAGTCAGACGAATTGTATTGCCGTTTATTAAAGCAGATTCTTCCGCAGGCTAGGGACAAGTTCAACACACTGATATTCTTCAAATTTTAATTAATAAGTGATGCTCACATTTATAATTTATCCACCTTTGTATATTGAAGAATAGGCCATGTGGAACCCATGAAGTTTCCCCTGTAAATAGGAAATTTATAAATAGCATTTGATAATTATCGACTTATGGCTGAATGTACAGGCTGTGGCACTTTTCTGTAATTATGGATGTGTGGTAATTATCAACAGAATCGTTTAATTAAATGACTGCCTTTTTTTGTTAGGTTCCAAATGGAGAATGTAAAATGTATCAATTTGGCCCTTGCCCTACAAAATCCACTAAGCCCAAGGGGCTACTTGAAGCCTTGGATATGAACATTTTGAAAGACTATGTATGTGCTACATATTTTATTTTCAGTGATGGGGAAACTGTGGTCTTCCAGCTGTTTTTGGACTACAGTTCCCATCATCCCTGACCACTGGTCCTGATAGCTGGGGATGGTGGGAGTTATAGTCCAAAAACAGCTAGAGACCCAAATTTGGGAAACACTGGTGTACACAATACTTTGCTAGATGGACCAGTGCTCTCACTCTAGTTGGCTACTGAAAGAACAGGGGGCTGGACTATGTTACTATGTTTGGCTCCACCCCCTGTGTGTAGTGGTCTCTATGTTTACAACCACATGCATACAGGGTTAAGATCTGTACATGCTTGCATATAACTTGTACATGCTCCAGATGTTCATGCTATGCATGGTGGATGTCATGGAGCAAACCATCATGCATGGCAAGCTGGTAGGCACAGTGTTGAGAATGGGACTAGTCAGAGCAGCAGTAAGCAGGTGCAAGGGTTGCCATATGTCCTCTTTTTCCAGGACATGCCCTCTTTTTCATAGGTATGTAAAATGAGAGTTGTCATAGAGATCCATAGTTAAAAGTAGAAGCTGGCAAATGTGTCCTCTTTTCTGCTCTTCAAAATATGGCAACCCTAATTATCCAACGTGTTCTGCCCCCACAGGGTTCAGTTATTAGCAAATCTGAGTATTAGGTAGAAGGAATAACAGTGCTTCCCCTTTCAGAAAAGATAGTGCCTTTCCCCCTTTTTAGACCTCAAGTCAGGTTGGGAAATGTAGGCATAGCAAGATTCCAGTTTTTATTGACTCTTCCCATAGCGGGAAGAAACCTCCCTTCCTCCTTTGTTTCAGTGATCTTGCATACCAGGAAGATGGGCGAATTCACTCATTCTTACATAACTACACAAAGAACTTCATAAAAAGCTTCTAACCACTTTCATTCAGAGCCAAAGAACAGCCTATTGGAATGTGAGTAAATATTTCTACATGTGCCTTGTGATCTTCAATAAATCTGTGTATGAGAACTTTGTGGAGTTTTGTTCAATGCTATCCAGAAGTCTCAAAGGTGGCGCTGTGGTGTAAATCTCTGAGCCTCGGGCTTGCCAATTGGAAGGTCGGCACCGCTCTGGCGGGAAGGTAAACGGTGTTTCCGTGTGCTGCTCTGGTTCGCCAGAAACGGCTGGCCACATGACCCAGAAAAACTGTCTGCAGACAAACGTCAGCTCCCTCGGCCAATAAAGCCAGATGAGCACCGCAACCCCAGAGTTGTTCGCAACTGGACTTAACTGTCAGGGGTCCTTTACCTTTTACCTTTTATCCAGAAGTTTCAGGACAGAATACGACATACGAGTCCCAGTTGCCCAGTGAAGGTGGCTAAAATTTATGAGAGATCTGTAACTGCACTTGAAATGGGTTAAACATTTACTTATATTTCTAACACAAGATATGAAATATACACGCATAAATGAAAAACTGGAGGGAATGGACATCAGACTAATAAAAAAAGAGAAACTCTAATAGGACAGAAAAGCCCTGCAGTGTTTGGGGGTAAAAAAATAATTGTAAAGGCTTGCCTAGGAGGATGAAGTATACATGATTAAACTGAACATGCTGCAAGCCACAAAATAATTAATTCATAAAAGGGAAGCCACAGTGTAAGAAGATTATATTAACAAGCTTACAAACACAATCCCAAATAAACAATGATATTAAATCCCACACAACAGTTAGAAGTTTTTGCAACCAACTGTTGACAAACTTTAGATACCATCAAATTTTTAGAGATTTTAGATAACTTTAGTTAGTATTTAGTAAATGTGATCGGGACACCCACCCACCCACCCAAATAAAAATCCTCACTTCTGGAAGAAAGGCTTAAGATGCAGCTTAGAAGTTAATTGTGCTCCAAGCTGATATATATATAGGTCCTCTGAGAATCCAAAATAAACAGTCTATCCCAGCAGCACAGCTTCCCTGCATTAATACTGTTGAAAAGTACTAGGCAATTGGATGTTTGGGGGAAGGCTAGTGCGTCAATGTAGGAGCATAAGAAGCTGACATAAGAGTCAGACCGTTGCCCCATCTAGCGCATTCCTATCTAGGAACACCAGGGGCTGAATCTGTGACCTTCCCACTGAAGCTACATCCCTTCTCCAAAGCTCCAAGCAGCCAGTGTGGTGTAGAGGTTAAGAGCAGTAGACTCGTAATCTGGTGAACCGGGTTCGCATCCCTGCTGCTCCACATGCAGCTGCTGGGTGACCTTGGGCTAGTCACACGTCTCTGAAGTCTCTCAGCCTCACTTACCTCACAGAGTGTTTGTTGTGGGGAAGGAAGGGAAAGGAGATGGTTCGCTGCTTTGAGACTCCTTAGGGTAGTGATAAAGCAGGATATCAAGTCCAAACTCCAACTCCTCCTCCTCTTCTCCTTCTTTCATAAATGCTGCATCTTGTGGTTAGTTGGGGGTACCAGTTTCATGCTGTCTTGTTAAATTATGTCCTTTTAACCCACCCTTCCTCCAAGGGGCTGAGAGCGACATGTGTATTCTCACAACAAACCTCTAAGATAGGCTAAGGAGGGAGTTGCTGCCCCAACGTCACCCAGTAAGCTTTTATGGTTGAGTGTGGACCTGGGTGTCCAACACTATAATTGCTACACTACACTGGCACTCACTAAATTTCTACTTTCTACATATTAACTAAGAAGTAAGATGGGAGACGCTATCTCAGTGGCTGCTGTACATATTTGAAAAGACTCATTTACAGAGAGTTATAAACATCTACTTTTGAGCAATTTATGGAAAAACTTGATGTATTAGATTTCATTTGAAAAACTGCCTATGTTACCAAAATTAAATTGTCTTTTATGGCATATACTGACACTCTTTTCTGTCTCTTCTTACTTCCCCATATCACAAACCTGTTATCCCTCTTGGCAAATTTCTCCCTGTTTGTGCATCCTATTCGTCCTCATCCAAACTACATGGCTTCAATCTACTCCTTATTTATTCATATAGAAAGTAGAACAGGGTCTTCCCTTCATTTTCTTTCTTTATTAATTTCTGTCTTTTAGTATCACACCCTTCCTTCATTAGGAGTCTTTTTCTTTTTTTTCCATTTGCAGTTGTTGTGCTACACTCTCTAAATACAGCGGGCGACTTCTAGGGAAATTCATCTGAGGGATACAATCTGCTCTTTTTGTTTCTGTTTTGCTTTCTCACTGCATATTGAAAAGGAAAAAGTAATCATTTTATAAATTTATAGTTGTAGGAAAACATATACTGTATTTTAAATGCTGGAAACGGTTTCATAAGCTGAATTTCATGAGTCCTCCATGATCTGATTCAATTTTTAAATGGCAGAGTGATTTAAATGATTTTTGTCCTATCTTTTTCTTATGGACCTCAGGGTAGCACACATGCCAGATCCCGCCCCCCCCCCAGCAATTCTTTTAAAAATAGATTAGACTAAGAAATACAGACAGAAATACAGATTAGACTAAGAAATACAGACAGTCACCTGGTGAGGTTTGGGGTTAAGAAAGTATTTAAACCCAAGCCTTGGTGATCCCAGATCAACACTCTAAGCCAGTGGTTTTCAGTGTAGTGGTCCTGACCCCTGGAGGGGGGCAGTGTGATTACCTAGGGGGCACAATGAGGTAATGGGGTGGCAGGGGGTGGCACTGAAGTTGTAAATGACTATCAGACTTTGAAAAGCTGGTCTCACTGGATCAAGTTTTGTTGATGAAATCCTTCTAATTGGATTTTGAATAAATGTGCAAATACTTTTTTATTGCTTTGAATTTATTCTTTTTTCCCCTTTGGTCGATCCTGCAAATTGCTATTTTGAATAATGATTTTTATAGGCAGCACTGGGAATGAGTTTATGGAATCAAGGGAGCAGTGCCCCCCCAAACGTTTGGGAACCACTGCTCTAACCACTTGTACTGTACTGGGTCAAATATATGAATTAACCGCTGTTAATGCTCTTCCGCCTGGTCAGCAGCATGAGTGGTAAAATGGTAAATAATCTAATAAAGCAAATGGGGACAAATTTCATGCCACATTCTGCTTCTCCATTAGCAGCGCTGTTGTCAAGTCAAATATGCCATCACCCAATTGAAAGTTTCCCCTATAATGCAGGACGTATTAATGATTGTGTTGTTATCAGTGCTTTGCAAAGCTTTGTCTCACAAGCTGCCTTGAAATGCAACTAGATTACATCTATTGGCTACATCCCTGTCAGCTCTTATTGTCCTCTTGTCACGGGCAGTAATCTGATGGGTTAAGGGATGACCTGTTTCTTTATAAGCTCTTGTTATCGTCCCATTAGTCCATATACTTGGCCAATAGGATGTGTTGCAGGGTGAGAATGCTGTGCGTCAGTTAGTTGTGCATAAACACGTGCCCGGTATCCCGTCAAGGCTGCAGTCCTGTACACATGTACTTGGAGGGTAAGCTTCATTTAAATCAGACTAAGGAGGCTGCACATCGCTCACTCAGAGTGGCAAGGGAAGTCGTGGGGCAGGATATGGTTCTGCATTTGCATCTCCATCTTAGGAAATCCCCCATATCTGTAAGAAAGTAATGGGGATGGGCCTACCGATCTCTGATCTGTGGAGTGAGACACCAAAGGGCTCAACACACATTCAAACAACACAGAACAGTCCTATGTTTCACCAGTTTCTGGAAACTCAATAACACAGCTGTTTAAGAAGCATAAAGAAGCAAGTGATTCCAAACATCACAGACATTGCCTTGCCTTGCACTCTCTCAATTGCCCATCTTCATGGGGGACCCCTGAGATTGGCAGAAGTACACAAAATCTTTACTGGGATGGAAAGCTATGAAATGGCCTAACAAGGACTTAGTGGTCTCAGTGTCCACAGAATACTGACTAAGGCCCCATCTGCAATGTACATTTAAAACAGTGGTCATTATTTATTTATTTATTTATTTATTATTTAAATTTGTATACCATCTTATACCCGCAAATGTTTGGTTCTCAAATATTTTTCTCTGCCCCATGCTTTCAGAATAAAATTTGCTCGTATCACACCAAACTTTTTATTGATAAGAAATACATTGGAAAACACAACTAGGATTGTCCTTGGTATTGCGTGGTGTTTGTGCTTTCATTTTGAAAAGCTGTCTATCCATCTCCTACTACACACACACACACACACACACACATACACGGTAAAAGGTAAAGGACCTCTGGACGGTTAAGTCCAGTCAAAGGCGACTATGGGGTTACGGTGCTCATCTCGCTTTCAGGCCAAGGGAGCCAGCGTTTGTCCACAGACAGCTTTCTGGGTCATGTGGCCATGACTAAACCGCTTCTGGCACAACGGATCACCATGATGGAAGCCAGAGCACATGGAAACGCTGTTTACCTTTCCACTTGAGCGGTATCTGTTTATCTACTTGCACTGGCGTGCTTTCGAACTGCTAGGTTGGCAGGATCTGGGACAGAGCAATGGGAGCTCATTCCATCGCGGGGTAATACTATTTTGTGATACCATCGCAGGGTGATAGTATTTTTATACTACACTACACTGAAATATTTAAATGTTTCTTTGCTTGTCCTTGAATCTTCCTGCCACACTTACCATCCTGTCCTGGTACAGCAGTGTGGTGCACCACATCCTTTGAGAACCACAGATTTCAATCAATATGCTACCACTTTAAGCAGTCACAGGTCTCTCCCCTCTAAAAATCATGGCAGCTACTTTCCGCTGGCAATTTTTATTTATTCAAAGAAACCAGTGCCGGTTTTTCTAAAGACCTGAGCACACATGTTTTCTGAAAAACTTTCTGGGGTTGGAAAATTACTCTCAAATCCCAGTTGGTGGCCATTGGGAGTAAAGGGTCTGAGTGAATTGGTGTTTATGTCTCCCACATCAGCCCTGCAGGTACATAAGTAGAGAATGTCTCTGGAGGAAGAAAGGTAAGCGCAGTGTAATTGAGGCCACACGTCGGGGGTAAGAGTAGAATAATGACCAACACACAAAGGATAATTTCTGGGGAAGGAAACATTTAGAATGGGAGTTGTGTGTGCATGTGGAGGGTTAGGTTATGTAAGTAAGTATTAACAATATATGTAATGCACTGACCTTAATCTAGTGTGAATACTGGACAGCTTGCTTTGGTGTTGTTCTGCATCTGTAATGGGTGGGTGAGACAGCAAATTCTGGAGGTAAAAATGGTGGGTGTCTACTTCTACTCCTTGCTGTGCAGGGATAATCTCTGCAAGGAGGTGCACATTTAATTTATAGATGGAGGGAAGCAGGAGAGCTCTGTGTTTTCTTCCCACAGAAAGTAAGAGAAACTGTGACAATAAATCACAGAGAACTGGAGAGGCCAAGATGAAAATGTCACTGCCCAAACACAGCGTAATGAAAGATACAGCTGGAATTTTGTTCGTGTTTTTTTTTTTTAAATGGCTGCTTCATCTGCTAGAACTAACAAGACATTTTACCTGGCATGACATCAAAATGGTTGTGGCAATGTCATATTCCCTAAAGCGTTTCCCAAACCGAGGAAACTTCTTTCTTTAAGCCGAAATCTTTCAGTCAAATGTAACTTAATCGGAGAGTATTCTTAACAAACAAAAAGCAATTTGCTTAGAGATTCTACATTTCTAAATGTCTTCCGATAGCCATCTTTTCTTACAGGGAGAGGCCACTAAATCCTTGAATATATTTGTGTTGCGAGAGCAATTAACGTATGGGAGTACAGCTGAGCCAGAATCTCTTGGTAGTCTGAGAAAATTTCCATGAAAAAGAAGGCCACTTAGCACAGCGGTTACTAACAGCTCCCAGGGCAAGTGCACACCCTGGAGGGGTGGGGTACTGTTATGTACTGAGTTGAATAGGATCCAAAATGCAGCAGTATGATTGGTCCGCAGGAGCCACCCAATCCAGTTCCAGGTGGAAGTGAACCCACAACCTGATTGGCCTACAGGAGAATCCCGGAATTAGCCAATCACGTGCAGCCCATTGTGTAAATAATGTATATAAAGCAGATATTCTGGGGCAACTTTCATTCCTCCTCACCACTATGAGCTGAATAAAGAGCATGAAATCCATTCTCGACTGAGTATATTTCAGGTACATTGGGTGAAGGAGCTGGCTGCTGGCTAACCCCACTGGAGCGACCCCAAGAGAGGAGCTCTGGGCCACGCTACACTGGGGGCACCTGCTTCATGCCCCTTCAAAAATCTGCACTCAGGGCCATGGCCCCCCCGACACTGCCCACGCCATGCCCCTGACTTAGCAGAATCTTCTCTAAACATTCTCCACCATTTTCTCCCCATGATGTCCCAGGATGACACTTGATCTGGGCTATTTATGGAGGATGCAGAACGATGGCCAGATCGTCTGTGCATAACTCAAACATAGGATTGTGAAGTAGGGTTGGAACGGCGATCACTGTATCTTTTCTTTCAAGCATTGTAGCAGCATAGTTTAATATTTCTCTTTTAAAGTTTTGCTTAATGTTTTTAGTGGTTTCCTTACTGTATCGTGCCGACTTTTTGCTCATGGCTGTATGATTGCAAATGGCGTGAACCTCTTAGAAGTTCTGTTGTTATTATAGGCTATTAAAATGAAATAAACAGAATGGAATGAGCTTAGTGGTAGGACGCAGAAGGCCCTTTGTTCCACCCTTGGTGACTCCAGGAAGAGCTAGGAGAGACTTCAGCTTAAAATCCTGGACAGCTGCTGCCAGTCAGTGTAGACAGTACTAAGGTAGATGGACCAATGGCCTGACTCAGATTCCCACGTTCCTATGTGCTACTGTTACAAATTGCAGTGGCAATGAAACCCCCACCATCTTTAAAGGAAAAAAAGAAAGTAGCTGTGCTACGGCCGCTGCTAATGGCAAGCCCTGTTCCTGGGAAGCTATTGAAGAATATCTCCTCCTGCTGGATAAATTTTCTGAAATGGTTCTCAATCTCAAATTTATCTGCCCACAAACAGCACAGAGAATTGTGAGAGGAAACAACTGTGATTGAATGAATTTAATGCTTCCTTTAAAGTTTTTTTCGAGCTTTGAGTCTGAGCGGGCACATGTAAAATAGTTGAATCACAAAGCTCCAGCCGCACAACTGGCACACACAGAAACCCTCAGGTTTTTTTTAGTTTAGTTAGATGCTGAGAAATTGCACCATGGCCTGGCTTAAAGGTCGCATGTATCTTTGCAAGAGAGATGGGCTGGGAGAAAAGCAAAAGAAAATGGCGCTGCCTCTGGTGACACACCCTCCACCACCATCATTATAGTGTTGGCCTTTTTAAAAAACATTTTCTAGCGATTGCTATGATTTCCTAAAGTACCGTATTTTTTGCTCTATAAGACTCACTTTTTCCCTCCTAAAAAGTAAGGGGAAATGTGTGTGCGTCTTATGGAGCGAATGCAGACTGCGCAGCTATGCCAGAAGTCAGAACAGCAAGAGGGATCGCTGCTTTCACTGCACAGCGATCCCTCTTGCTGTTCTGGCTTCTGAGATTCAGAATATTTTTTTTCTTGTTTTCCTCCTCCCAAAACTAGGTGCGTCTTGTGGTCTGGTGCGTCTTATAGAGCGAAAAATACGGTAATAAGTATCGGTAAAGCATTTTTGAATACATGCTGTATTAATGTTATGTTTTATTATTATGTCAGGTTGTTTGAGTGAGGTTCTTCGCTGTGGGGGTTAGATATTTAACACATTTACAGTATTTATTGATTTAAAACATTTGAAAACTGTTTTACTCAAAAATGCTCTCCCAGGTTGCGTAGAAGTGCAATTTATACATAAACGAGGAATGAAATACAAAAAGCAATATGCATAAAAATAGTATTAAAACTAAGTGATAATCTAAAACAAATATAACTGGTTATGTGTCTGGATAAGTTTGCAGAAACAGAAAAGCTATCAATGGGCATCCAAAAAAGTATAGCAAAGGGGCCTTCCTAATGTCAACAGGCATGCAGTTCCAGTGGTCAGGTGTTGCCACACTAAAGGAATAACTCCTTGGAAATGTGGAATGAACATTGGGAGGCACTTGTAGAAATCCAAGCTCCACAGATTGAAGTGATTGAACAGGCATGTATGGCTGGGCTAACACTAGAAACCTTGTTTTTGCGTTCATGGGTGTTAATTTTTTTTGGCATCAATTGGATAAAAATTTCGGCACTCAATCACTGTTTACCTTATTACAGTGGTACCTCGGGTTACATATGCTTCAGATTATATATGCTTCAGATTACAGACTCCACTAACCCAGAAATATTACCTCAGGTTAAGAACTTTGCTTCAGGATGAGAACAGAAATCACGCTCCGGCGGCGTGGCGGCAGCAGAAAGCCCCATTAGCTAAAGTGGTGCTTCAGGTTAAGAACAGTTTCAGGTTAAGAATGGACCTCCAGAACGAATTAAATACTTAACCCAAGGTACCACTGTATCTTCAACCTCATTTGTCCACATCACCATTTTATTCTCCTTAACCTTATGCTCCATCAGTTTATATGGCTGGAAACGTTTTGCATGTTTTTGTAGAAATGCCTGGTGGGCAGTGTGACCTTACTCCTCAAGGTCATGTAAACCATGTTTACTGGAAAATATTAATTCAAGGTGGTAGGTAATGCCAGATTATCTGCTTAACCTGAAATTTTCATGTTTTTCTCTCCCAACCAGGCCACCAAGGACAAGACAGGTTTGACCGCAGATTCCTCATAAATGTGAAGCAAAACACCTGACATTATGTTTAGTACTAAAAGGTGAGTACCTGTTGTTTCTCACCTTCCTCTGTCTTTTTTAATCCATCCAGACAACATACAACGAATGCGTTTGTTCAGAAGAGCTTGATGTGGAGCATATGAACTGCATTGCAATTGTTGTTTGCCTTTAATTTGGGGGGTGAAAGAGCGCCCACTTACTTAGTCGCCAGAATGAACTGGGCTGCTTAAGAGTTAAAGTCAAACACTCAAAAAACTCTTGAGAGTTTTTTAAGTGATCACCTGCAGCCCTTGAGAAATCAAAGCCCTTCTTTCCTTTTCTGCTCTTCCTCCTCTTCTGGTTCTCTCCCTTCTCCTAGGGGGAAAGTTGAGAGCCCCTCTGTAGTAGCATATGTACACCTAGCACCACTGGCATAGCGTATGCACCTGCTGCCTGGGGTGGGCACACAGGGCGCGTCCCCTTGGGGGGCAGGGCACGGAGGGAGCCTGCTGCAGCTCACTGCAGCCCAGCAGAGCGATGGCAGTTCTCTGCCGCTGACTCTTCGCTCCTTCCCCAGGCAGTGGCGTAGCATGGGTTGTCAGCACCCGGGGCAAGGCAAGTAATTTGCGCCCCCTAACCCGTGAGCCAGGTAGGGGCAGAGAGCTGCGAGTGCGAGCGCCCCCCAGATGTTGCGCCGGTGCGGCCAGCCCCCCCTGCACCCCCCACGCTATGCCACTGTCCCCAGGTCAGACCTGACCTGGGAGCAGAGTTGCAGTGTGTGATGGCCTGGGACTCGGGCTTGGACTTGGAGCCGGAGGAGTCTCAGTCCGCACCAGATCTTCTGCCTCAGGCGGCATCTGAACTGAGTTTGGGGCCTGATTCTGAAGAGCCCCAGTCTACACGGCTTCCTCTGCAACAAGCACCAGCTGGGCCAAGTCAGGGGCCTGAGCCTGCCCTGGCTCCAGATGCGGGGATTACCTCGTTGCCCTCTGCTGAGCAATCACGTACAGCTGCTCCACTACCAGTTTGGTTAGGAGAGGCTGAGGCGGCCTCTGGTTCTAGTAATCCACCGACATCTCCCGAGCTGCAGAGACTCAGGTCTGAGAGAAGGCAATGCTCACCTTCGGGTGAGTCAGGGAGGTGAGTCACTGGGGGATCAGGACCGGCCGTTACCCCATCAGAGATAAAAGGCTGCCAGACCCCCCACCCCAGGTTGCGGGAGCAACATTGCTGCTTGCTGGAACCTGCCTGAGACCTTGTGCCTAACCTAGCCGGGTTACCTGCCTTGGCCCTGTTGGACTGACTCCTCGCGGAATCCTTGGATTTGGGACCGGACCTGGACCGCGTAGCTTGGGTTAACCCCTGTGCCCAGCACACAGTGGAACTGTGGTTTGGTGCCAGGAAGCTGCCTTGACAGCTCCTGCATGTGTTCCGCCCAGCCGAGGAGAGAGGCTCTGTTGCCAACTCTCCTCCACTCTGATTGTGGCACCTGACCATAGAGCCCATGGTCCCTGGCAGGAAATAATGTTCAGGGCCCAAGGCCTCTCCTCAATATGTGCCATTTTCTTCCAAGCCTCATAAGGACTTCCCCTTGTTGTTGGCAGCCAGTGCCATCCCTTGGACAGGTTGTAAGAAGGCAGGGAGGTGGGAGAACAGACTTAAGGTTGCCCCAGTAGACCATCTTTCACATTCTTGATGGAAAATGCCATTTTAAGTAGAGCAAAATTAAATTGCTCTATAAAGAGAATTAAAAGTTTGGGTTTGCTCTCAAAGGAAATCTGAGAGTGTTCTAATATCATAGTGGCATTTACAATGTGAACGGGCTCTGCGTATCTCATCGCAATCCCATTTTCAAGCGTAAAACTTGTTCCCTACTGAACGGGTTGGCAGGCAAAACACTGTGGTATGAAGCGTAGTACCTGCTGACTACAGGTTTGCATTTAGTGAATCATCTCTGCCTGCTGAGACCCGAGAAACTTTGAGAATAACTTTGTCATACTTTGAGGTCATAATCAAGGAAAATAGCTGGTTATATATAACAAATACATGCAAACAAGCTGTAACAAAAAATAGGTGATGCGCCTATTTTTTGAGCTTCATTTCTTTGTTAAACACATAGCTTTAGGACAGGTTTAAATGGCCCATGTTCAGAATACAGATCTTGACTTAATAAGCTAATATATGTATAGACCTTATGACAATTTTGTCCATGCACCATCACCTCTTCCCTCCTTTCTCAGTGATTAACCCAGGAAGTTCACAGGCCCACAGGAGGGCTTGTGGGAGTGGTTGGGATACCAAAGAAGGATGTCAAAAAAACACCAGAGTGATCAGTTCTGGTGCTTTTTAAAGAAAAGTGTAGACTTACAGCAAATCAGCCTGCCAGTTCTCCTAGCCTTTGTGGGATGGGCACTGCAGCAAGGAGATGGCTTGTCCATGTTCAGGCAAACAGGTTTACATTCTTTATATACAACGCAGCATATGTCACTTTTTCTAGGACTTCCCATCGCTTCACCTGCCCAGATAAGGGCATAGGTGGCGAATACCCAAGTCTTACAGATAGCTCTCCTTTCTGGGCTCGCACCCCAGTGCGCCAAGCCCACAGATAAGGATAACATCAAAGCAAGCCAATTACCTTATCTCAAAGCTAATAGAGTGGCCGGATGGTCAGGGTATAAATGATAAATTTATTATTAATAATTATTATTATTAAAGAAAGTGAATCTGAACATATATGAGCCAATTGCTACAACAAATACCAGTTAATTGTGGGGATGGCATTAGCAGAGCTTCTGGAACAGTCCACCCTTGGTTCAACACATCTTCAATGGACCATAGTTTCCCCTGTGAAGAAACAATGCATACCAGAATAAGAACAAGTCAGGGACTTAAACCAGCTTCAAACCCTGCTTTTATATCCTAGATTTCTCCACACTGGTAACCATAGCTTCCTGCTCTTGGATGTGACTTTACTACATTTAATTGAAACTAAAATAAAGAAACTGGAGATCAAGATTTTCAGCAGTCTGATTTGGGGTGCAATTCCTATAAACTGAGGATTGCATGCTTAAATTTGTCTCATTGAGATGAATGAGACTGAATCGTGCTTTATTTGTGGTCCTCTGTCAAACTCTGGCTGCCTTGTGCCCTGCATGACTTTTTTTTTATCCTAGTCCCACCTTTCGCTTCCAGTTCATGTCCCCCCCCCCCCGATTGGAATTTCCCACCTCTTGAAAGGCAATTAACACGATAAGAATAGCAGGTAACTATTTTCTCGTGTTTTGTTGCAGCCTTGTCCTCCTTCCTGTCCGTTATTATACGTTTAGGATGCTTTACATGTTGGCTTGTTTCTAATTTCTTTTGCTGTGCACAAGTGGCAAATTCCATGGGCGATGGAGCAAACTTGCTTTCTGCTGCTTCGGAGGGTTGGATGCGAACCAGTGGATTCAAATTACAAGAAGGGAGATTCTGGTGAAACATCAGGAATAGCTTTCTGACAGTAAGAACTGCTCATCAGTGGAGTGGACTATCTCAGAAGGTGGTAAACTCTCCTTCACTTAAAGTTTTGGATAGTCATCTGTCAGGGATTATTTGGCTGAGATTTCTTTAGCTTGGGTTTGAATAGGAAGCTATTGCCATCACCTTCACAATTTCTTTAAAAAGATTCATAGAAGTGGAAAGAGGTATTTAGGAATGAAAAGCAGCTGCATTCAAAAGAGACCTAGAAATGAAGGCTTGTTGACAACTAATTTTATTTAGAGTAGACCCAATGAAATTAATAGACCTAAGTTAGTAATGGTTATTAATTGGATGCCTATATTTAACGCAGGTCTAGATTACTTATTTATGATATACTATAACTGGCTCAATCATTTCTCTCAAAAGTTTTGCATCTTCTGTTTCTTTCTGTGTATTTTTGTTATATATTGCTGAAATCTATTTCTGGAATGAACTGGCAGTGCAATAGCTGATTAAAGCAGAATGCTTTTCATTTTATTCCCGTATCTTGTGCATGGAACTTAGTGGTATTTTCTTACTTTTTTGGCACACAAATTGAATGATATTATAACATGTGAGCAACAGGGCTTGCGCTTCAGTTGGTCTATTCTGGGTGGCAAGTATATGTGATGATTGCAACAGACAGGCTGTTTTGGGGTTTTTTGTAAATGTTAATTCACACATTTATCTATAGAATGTCTAGGATGGTCTCTTGCAGATCATTGACATGCTGTGTTCTTTTGCAAGTGCAAGCATCAACTGTTTAAACATTGGTTTTTATTTAAAGATTGTCCGACAGTGACAAGAGGGAGGCTAGTTCTGCTGTTCAGTGCAGATGTCATGAAACCCTTGGTGCTTTTGGGCTCAGGCACAGGATGGCAGACTCTGGACAGAGATGAGAAGGGATGGAAGAGTGGGGCTGGAACAGATGGAGCACAACTGGCTCCAAGGTTGGGGCAGGTGTCCCAGCTGCTCCACCCTTTTCTGTGTGGATGAGGGCCCTGCCAGAGTCTTGGGGAGGCTTCCAAGCACAGGTCCAGCACTCTCTCCCAGGACAAGGTAATGCTTCTCTCTACATTTAGTGTCAGCTTGCAGGTGAGACAGTCCTGCAGGAATATTCACATGCACCCTACCTCACCTTTAAAGCTTGCCAGGCGGATGTGGAAACTTGTTTCAGCAACTTCTCAGCCCCCATGCAGCCTTGAACTTCTTGTCACTGGGCTCATGAATCAAGCCAATGCTCATCCTTGCTAAACTTTTGCCTTGTGAAAGCTCCAAGGTTGGATGATGGTGATGATGGTGATGATTTATACCCCACTCATCTGGCTGGGTTTCCCCAGCCACTCTGGGTGGCTCCCAACAGAATTAAAAGCACAATAAAACATCAAACATTAAAAACCTCCCTAAACAGGGCTGTCTTCAGATGTCTTCTGAAAGTCTGATAGTTGTTTATTTCCTTGACATCTGATGGGAGGGCGTTCCACAGGGCAGGTGCCACTACCAAGATACTCCTTCAGATACCAGTATACTCCTTCAGGTATACTGGGCCAAGGCCATTTAGGGCGTTCAAGGTCAGCACTAATATTTAATTGTGCTCAGAAACATACTGGGAGCCAATGTAGGTCTTTCAGGACCAGTGTTATATGGTCTCGGCGGCCATTCCCAGTCACCAGTCTAGCTGCCGCATTCTGGATTAGTTGTAGTTTCTGGGTCACCTTCAAAGGTAGCCCCACGTAGAGCGCATTGCAGTAGTCCAAGCAGGAGATAACCAGAGCATGCACCACTCTGGTAAGTGGATTAGCTCCTTTCTCCCTTCTGAGTCTGTACCATTACTCTGCTTTAGTAAAGATTGCTTGCTTACGTACAGGTAAGAGCATCTGCTGTCATGTTTTGGGGCAGGAGTCAGGACAGCCAACTCTGTTCCAGGGATTAACGTTTGAATGCCAAGAATTGCCTCTTGACATTTGCTGCTGTGAACACGTAGACCACTCTCTTTACAATCACAAACTCAGACTTGCAAGTAGATGGGTGAAATAAAATGCAAGGAATCTTGCATGTCAGTTCTATTGAGATGTTATCGCCTGTCACTCTGCTACCAACTTGCCCCAGGATGCAGAAATCAGGTTGCATTGTTTACTTATTCAATAAGGCATGCTTTAAGCAGGACAGAATCTCAAAGTATAAATGTGTTTGACACAGAATTTATTTTACAAAACCAACAGAGCACATGCCGATAAAGTCAGCCTCACTGATTTCATACAGTATATTGTAGAGAATCTTTTTGTGGTTATGGGAGGAGTGGAAGATTGCATGTGATTTAGCTGCAAGCCCATTTTATGTATATATTTTAAGCCAGGCTCCACCAGAATAGAAGAGTCAGTACAGAAATTGGGATGTGGTTCTTGAGTATTTCATATGACATTTGTTAATTTTGTTAAAATAAGAAAACAAACAGGTAGAACCAAAATGAACAGAGAACTGGTGTCAAAAGCCTTTCAAAAATCAGAGCAAGAAAGGAGTCAATATATAAAAAATTATTGTGTTCTGCAATAATTTTTTGAATAAATGTGGTGCCCAAATGTAAAAAGCTCCTGTACATTTAAAAGTTGTTCAGAACAGAACAGAAGGTGTTTTACTATTAATCAGTAAGATAGCCCAATAATACAACACCTTATTAATAGTAAAACACCTTGCTTGTTTTAACTCCTTTGTTGTATGTTGCCTAGAGATGTTGACATTGGCAACTAAGGGAACAACCCTATAGCAAGATCTGACAGGATGAGTGATCTAGGATCCAGCAGATCTCCGGCTGAGCTGGGAGACCCCAGCACAGCTGTGCAACGGTGTCTTAACTCCCTCATCCTCAACACAGGCAGAGATATGCCAGCATATCCCCCCTGACTACCCCATCCCATCTCAACAGGTAGCCAGCTAGGTGGGCTGAGCCCAGTGGATCTTAAGCAGGCATAAGCTCTTAAAAAGTGATGGACCAGGGACATGGTGGAAACATAACCAGAGAGGAGGGCCTTAGCCTGGATCATAAGCCTGTTCAGCTCAGTCATGTGACCTGGCCCTGGCAATTTCAAAATCTTTTCCAGACCACCTCAGTTAATTTTTCTCAGCTAAAATGCAAGGTTGTTTTTTTTGCCAAGTTAATGCACATTTTTCAGATTTATTAATTATTGCTTGAACCCAACTTGCTATCTACCTGTTTACAGATTTGTCAAAATCTGTAATCGTAAAAGATTAATGTATTAAAACATTGGTTTTCATTAACCCCCAAAATCCCATACAATCTGATTGAGTATACAGTAGAAATATCTGTAGCTATAGGAGCATTTTTCTTCAGACTTACTTGCTAGGAATGCTGTTGCCAGCAGGTAAAATCAAAGATCTATGGCAGTCCTATTCTTTCTACAAAACTTTATTATCATCAGCAGAAGCATTTTAAAAATGTGTTAATCCAACCATGTGAAGAAATCCCATTTGGACATAGTTAGAATGGTACTGTCAGTTATTTAGCCTACAGTGCAAAATGGGTATGGTGCTTTTATCAGACACCATGAAATGCTAACAAATGGCTCTTGCCATATGTTGCCTTTTTATGGCAGTACAATATTTATATGTAACATGGCTATAAATCTCACAATTTGAGGGTACTTCAAGTTAAACGCTGTTGCCATTTCAGTTCCAGGGAGATACGGCTCTGCCTATTTTCTGGTGGGGAGTCTTAAGTACAATTTGGTATGCGTTGTGTGTCTATTTTTAATGGCACTTTCCATTAGAGTTTTAATTAAGCACACGTCGCTGCATGCAGAGAGGTAATCAAAGGCTCCCAGGAAAGAAAATTTAACTTTGCTCCAGATGTACTGAAGAATGATTTCTTGATAACGCCCAGATGAATTTCAGATAAAGAATATCTCTTTATGAAAATATTGCCAGCTTGGAAAAAATACTCTATAAATGGGTATTTTCCATAGTTAGCATGCAGGAATTGCTTCCCTGCTGTTTCTTGCGCATATTTGGGAGTGAAAAGAAGGAAACGAAGGAAGCAAAATGGTTATATATACTAGCTATCGGGTCCTGTAAGAATGTGGAGTGTTTTGTTGCTTCACTCTTGAAGCCTTCAGAAAGTCTCCAGGGGCAGCACCACATTATATCTCTACATCTACCCCTGGTTTGTGGAATAGCCTTCCTTTAAAAATATGGCAGGCACCTGCTTTCTAGAGACAACTGGAAACATTTTTGTTCTAATAAGCTTTATCAGATGGATTAATGAGTCTTTGCCATGAGTGTCTATTTTGTATTGTTTTAGTTTTGTTTTGAATTTAGTTGCTGTAGTTCTTGTGTGTGCATATGTAACTGGAGATTTTGCAGTTTTTTTATTTTGTATTGCCTTGAAATAATTGTATAGAAGTTGATTAAAACAACAACTACTCTTCTTCTTCTTCTTCTTCTTCTTCTTCTTCTTCTTCTTCTTCTTCTTCTTCTTCTTCCTCCTCTGTTGATCAGGAGTGGGGAAACTTTTGTCCTCCCAGATATTGTTGAACTACAACTCCCATAATCCCCAATTCTTGCTGGGGCTGATGGGAGTTTTAGTTAGCAACATTTGGAGGGCCAAAGGTTCCTTGCCCCAATTCTGTTCAAAGGGTAATCAAGCCAATGAGCTAGTCTATCAGGGTAAGGCACTGAGGAAGTCTGTATTTATATTTATTACTTAGAATATTAATATACCACATTTCCAAAAAAGCTTCAAGAGAAGGTGGCATAACAAAAACACAATTTACAAGCCAACCATCTAATATTAGACAATGGAACAATGGAAGACAAATGACAATTGCGATAAGCGAATGCCTGATGTAAGTGGTGTGCTTTACAATTCTTTCTAAACTATCAAGAAGATAGCTTTCCTTTTTAGGAATGATGCTCCACAAACTTAGGGCAGTTGTAAAAGCAGCCTGGTTCCTAGGCACTGCCACCCAGACTTGCCACACACACAAAAAAGGCACAGGATGTAAAGCCTGCTCACTCATCCTCACCTGATGTTGGATTATACAAGGAGGCAGTCCTGAAGGTCATGCTAGGCTTTAAAGATGAGAAACAGGACCTTGAATGAGTCGTTTCCTTAGTAAACAAACCAGCAGAACGTTGGGTTTCCAAGCCTCTAGTTTTAGTGTAATTCACCACTTTTGCTGAAAGAAATAATTGACAGGACAGCTTGTAAGCCACAAACAATCCCTGCTTCAAAAATGCATCAGCTTTTTTAATCTCATTAGGCCACTAGGAAGATAAAAGTGTGCAAGCAGATGTTCGCTGCCACAATAGCTGAAGTAATTAGCAACTTGGGATCTTTATTAGGAAAATGGTGGCTTTGGAAGTTGCATTAATCTTTCTGTATTGGTTTCTAGTGAATTTTGAACTCTTTAAAAATAAATAAAGCTAATGCTGTCTTAGATGGCAAGTAATATAATAATAGTAGTAGTAGTAGTAGTAGTAGTAGTAGTTTTATTATTTATACCCTGCCCATCTGACTGGGTTGCTCCAGCCACTTTAGGTGGCTTACAACATAATAAAAGCACAACAAACGTCAAACATTAAATTCAGGGCTGCCTTCAGATGCAAAACAATTACAGTACTTCAGCCTAAAGTGATTGGTTTGAAATAGTATACAGGCAGCGTGGAACTGTCCTTGGTGCTGAAATTAGTGTTTGTGGAATAAAAAGAGATTGAGTAGGTGCAGGGGAGGAAAAAGCCATGAAACAGATTCAAAAGTCATGTCACCTCAACGGTGACTAACTGTCAAACCTAGATGAGTTTTGTTATGAAACTTTCTACTTTAATACCACAAAAAACTTTCTTTAAATAATAAAAATTACTAACAAATTAAAAGCTAGAATACTGTGAGGAAAGAGTGAAGTGCATTCTCTTCTGTCATTTAAAACAAAGAGAATTCTTGAATTGTACTACTAATGCTGTGTCTGAGGTATGTGTGGCACTGTACAAAATGAAAGGTATGCACTGCTTTTATGGTAGGATATCTTATTATATATATTGCTGTACACTCTATGGATTGGTGGTAGATAGGTACATTAATAAACAAATAAATACATGAGACAGGAGCATCATTTACAACACCGAAAGTAATCCCTTTGGCCTCTGACAAACATGCATGCTCTTAAATGAGCGCTTAATGTCAAAATAAGTACTTGGCCAATAATAATTGCTGTAATTCCTGGGGGGAAATTACTTTTTGTGTGGTATAATGGCAACATTCACTTGATAGGTTCTGCATTGACTACACTGAATTTAGGATGGGTGACAAAGGATGTGGTGAGACATTCTGCTGTAGCTCTTCTGGGAGGGCTATTATGATGAGATGGCAAAAGTATAATAAAATTTAAGACAGAGGTACTTTCCTGGGGGATTTAGATAATTTCCCCCCCTTAGTAATCATATGGTCTAAAGTTTCTCTGTCCTTTTTAACAGCTGCTGCACATTGTTAAATGAGTTTGACCTGCCATGGGAAAATTGCATTTCCTCTTTGCTGTTTCTTTGCAGGCAGATGGGTCTGCTGCTAGTAATGTTGTTTTGCCATAAAGCCATTAATCCTCCCACATCCCTGCCAAAAGATTAGTCACTCATACCTCAAAAGTGATTCTCAACTCTGTAATTGCACAAGTTTTGGGAACAAAGTTTAAACAGGATACAAATATGAATGACCAGATAATCAGCAAATTGCATAAGCTATCAAAGCATTTTAAGGGGACAGTGTGGTAAGATTGACACGATGACATCCTGCCCAAATATAAAGTCCCAGAAAAGGGTTTAGCAGCCAGGAGAAAGCAAGGGTCCCAAAGCAAACATGTATATGCATCTTTTTAGATTCTACCAGCCCCATAAGAATAGAATTGCTTTGCAGAATCAGATCAAGATAATGCAATTGCACATTTTTGTTTCCAGAAACATATTCCATAAGCCAGACGCACCTTTCAGGTGCTTTCACGCAGGAATGAAAACATCAGCCTTGTGAGAAAAGCTACTGCAGCCGATTCTGTAAGGGGGAAGGCAAATCAAAGCAGTCCACTGGAGAAATATGTGGAAAATGTGAAAGTGATATCCATTCCCTGTTATTTTCTCCAGCTTCTGGAATTCCACAGTATAACCCTTAATCTACCTAGATCTAATCTTGCCTAGGTCTAATCTTTTTATTAAGTTGTCTAAACTGGAGCCCATCACCACTCTTCTCTGGTTATTCATACATTTCTTCTTGCTTGTCGTTCACTCATTTATAATTTTAGTTGTTTGCCACTTTTACACACACACACACACACACACACACACACAATCATGCTCAAAGTGGCTTACAACAAAGAAAACAGGGATGCGTTTCAAAAACCAAACAGTGCAAAAAAACCATTTCGTAATAACACGGCAAAACAATAGCAAATATAATAACAAAAAAATAAATCAGTGCTATAAATATAAAAACATTACATTAACAACTTTACAACTCCTGGTGATAGAGAAATAACAGGGTCTGAGAAACATTTCCCGTGCTGTTGCTCACAGCCTGTCTCCTGCAGCAGTTTGCAAGCCTTCCAAAAGGAAGGGGTGGGGTAGCTAGAAACACCCCTCCTATGATGTCTCCAACCTACCACCAATCATTAGGTGACACCCAATTTCTAATATCTTGAGAGTGGGAGAAGCAAAGAGCCTGCCTTGGGGCACAAAAGAGGAAGCAGCATAGCTTCTTTGACTCACCTTTGCAGTTCAAGGGCTTAACTGCACCCTTTGGTTTTTGGCTAGTGCTGGCTGTTTGGAAGTAGGACTTGGCTTGAGCTGGGGAGTTCTCATATTTTGAGAAAGGGAGACATACTTTCTCTCTCTTCCACTTGCTTTATATATTCCTGATTTTAGCAACTCTCTGCCATCTGTGTTTTGAGTGGATATGCCTTAAGCATATTGAGGTAGAGTAAAGGTAAAGGTGAAGGGACCCCTGGCCATTAGATCCAGTTGTGGCTGACTCTGGGGTGGCGGCACTCATCTCGCTTTATTGGCCGAGGGAGCTGGCGTACAGCTTCCGGGTCATGTGGCCAGCATGACTTAGCCGCTTCTGGCGAACCAGAGCAGCACACAGAAACGCCTTTTACCTTCCCGCCGGAGTGGTTCCTATTTATCTACTTGCACTTTGATGTGCTTTTGAACTGCTAGGTTGGCAGG
This sequence comes from Podarcis melisellensis, assembly GCF_964234715.1. Lineage (NCBI taxonomy): Eukaryota > Metazoa > Chordata > Lepidosauria > Squamata > Lacertidae > Podarcis > Podarcis melisellensis. The sequence continues at coordinate 20,877,066 of NC_138539.1, read as the reverse complement.
AGCTGGGACCGAGCAACAGGAGCTCACCCCATCGCAGGGATTCAAACCGCCGACCTTCTGATCGGCAAGCCCTAGGCTCCATAGTTTAGATCACAGCGCCACTCGCTGTGTGAGGTAGAGTATGACAGTGCTAAATGTTCTTTCTTCCCTGCCCATCATTGGCACCAAAACACCAGCTCAGATAAGAAATTATCTACGCACCCCCCCCCCAAACTTGACAATCCACAGAATCCTTCTTTTGGTGGTGGGGATCTTGGGGGAGGGGGAATTGGGGCAGCTTTTCAGATCTTTCCTTCAGATGTTAAACTGTAATTTTGGCCCTGCTAAGAGCTGGATGTTGCAGTACAATATTGAGTGGAAGACTTTAGAGGTGCCTTCACATAGGTCATGTAAACAGGAAGTATGGTAAAGCTATTATTACAGAAAGGTAACAAGATCTGTCCTGTTACTGTCACACATAGGCTGTATCGCTTACATTCAGCTGAGTCTTCATTTGTATAAGAGAGCTTTATATATCTATCTGCCTATTGCTCTTGACGATTAATGAACTGAAATATTACAGCTATGACTAAGCAGTTCCCCCATGTGGTGGTGGTGTTGTTGTTCAAACTTTTAGCCTGAGTTATTTGGCAAGCCTAGAGCACAGTACAATACAGATCAGAAGCAAATTCTATAATCTATATCAGGTTCTAGGATATTATGGTAAAATAACTTAACAGAGTCAGCAGAAAATAAAATTTCTAGCTGTAGTCCAGTGCGCGCACACAGACTAGTATTGCCATGTTAGAATGTTAGAGCGGACGCTCTCTCCCGAAAACCTGAGTACTTGGAGGGGGAGGGAGCGGCGGAAGAAAGACACATCATCCCTGAGGACTACTGGGTTTGTGGGGCAGCATTGGTGGGGCAAAGAGAACTGGTAGAGGGTACTGAGAACGATGAATATGCCCAAGAAAAGCTTAGGGAACTCAGGGAAACAGGGGAGAACACAGGGGATTTTGAGGAAAAGAATGGAAAGCTGTATTACAAAGGGGCACTCTACATACCAGATGGGGAACTAAGAGGGCGAGTGCTCAAACAGTTACACGATAACCCCACGGCGGGGCACTTCGGGCAGCACAAGACCATGTGGTTGGTTACCAGAGAGTTTTGGTGGCCCAAGGTGAGGGAAGACGTGCGGGAGTATGTCCGGGGGTGCGACAGGTGCCAGAGAGCTAAAGGAGAGAGGCTGGCGCCAGCGGGGTTATTAGAACCCTTACCCACACCAGAAAGGCCATGGGAGATGGTATCCATAGATTTTATGACAGATCTACCGAAATCCAAAGGGAAAACAGCTGTAATGGTGGTAGTAGATCTACTAACTAAGATGTGCCACTTTATAGCTTGTTCACACGCAGTCACAGCGGAAGAAACCGCAAGGTTGTTTGTAAGGCATATTTTCAGGTTGCATGGCGCCCCCTTGAGGGTTGTGAGTGACCGAGGGAAACAATTTACTTCCAGGTTCTGGAGGAAGCTAATGAGCTTGCTGCACGTGGAGGTAAGTTTTTCCACCGCCAGACACCCAGAAACAAATGGGCAGGCCGAAAGGGCAAACGGGGTTTTGCAACAATACCTGAGGTGCTATGTAAAAGACAGAGAAAATGATTGGGTAGATAAGTTACCTCTGGCAGAATTTGCCTACAACAACGCGGAGAACGTGTCCACAGGGATGAGTCCCTTTCTGGCCAATTATGGGTGTCACCCCCGAGCATTTCCAGGAGAAGGAGGGGAGAGCTGGAATGTACCGGCGGCGGAACATTTTGTGGAAGAGATGGAAGCAATCCATCGGCAGCTCCAACTCAACTTGGAGAAAGCCAAGGAAGAATATAAGAAGCAAGCAGGCAGAAATAGAAGGGAAGGTGAAACCATAAGGGTGGGAAACCGGGTGTGGCTATCCACCCAAGGGCTGCCGTTCAAGGGAGGATGTAAGAAATTGAGACCCAAACGGTTGGGACCCTTTGAGGTCATACAACAGGTTAACCCAGTAGCATTTAAACTCAGATTGCCCAGTCACATGAAACTGCACCCAGTATTTCACAGATCATTACTGTCGCCGTACCGAGAGGGACGGGAGTGGGGGGAACGTGAGAGGGAGGTCACCCAAACACCCGTCATAGAAGAGAGAGAACGCAACATGGAAGTGGCAGGAATCATCGATTCCAGGTGGAAGGGGAATCAGGTGGAATACTTGGTAGAATGGGAGGGGGAGGAAGAGTCAGAAAACACGTGGGTGCCGGCAGAAGAAGTCCATGACGAGGTTTTAATAGAAACGTTCCATCGGCGTTTCCCAAGAAAACCGCAGCCTGTGGCGCGATTTAGGAGGGAACACTTCGGAACCACCGATGAGGAAGGGGTGTTTGAAGGGTTCCCAGAGTCAGGGGTTGAGGAAGCAGCATACTCAGACGAAGAAGAGGAAGAAGGGGAAGGAGACGGAAGGCAGTGGCTAGAAGTGTTTGAATCCTCTGATGACGAGGAGAGCTCCTTCCGAGGCTTTCCAGCCTCACCGCCTGCAAGAGAGGAGGCGGGAGGAGGGGGGCCTGGGGGGGAGGTGGATGTCAGGAAATTGCCATCGGAAGAACAGGTGGCGGTAGGGCTCCAGGAGAATAGGAGAGACTCTGCAGCAGAAGAGGGAACCAGTAGGGGGGGAGCAGGAGCTCCAAGGGGAAGGGAATCGGAGGAGAGGCTCTGGGACACTTCCAGTGAAAACAGTGGAGAGGTATCAAGGCCCCCTTTAGGAACCCCCACCCCTCGCCGGAAACGGTCACGCAGGGAATCCAGGAGACGTGTTTCCGTTAAGCAGCTTTTATGCTGGAAGCGTTTCCGCAGGCACCCACTGTCGGATTCTACCAGCGACTGACGGAGCCATGTCAAAGGGCTCCGCTCAAGGCAGAGCTTTGCTACGCTGAGCAAACTCTGAGGGACCAACCCTTTTACGCACAAGTAGCTCATTGTCCCATCATAGGTATGTTCAACAAATTCTGTTTTTGATGCATCATATTCTTTCTGTGCCTGTTGTCTTGTGCTGGTCCCAATAAGGAGAGCGTAATTCATGATGGAGCAAGGCAAACACCATGGATAGCTCTGTCTGAGCAAATTGTTCCAACAAAAATGGATTGAGGCCTTTAGGAATCTGTCTCTTGCCCAGCCTTCCCCATTCCTTCCACACCTTGTTGAACTCTTAACTCCCATAAACCCCAGCCAGTAGGGACAATGGGAATTGTAGTCTAATAACATCTGGATGGCCTGAGGTTGTTGAAGGCTGTTCACCTGTTCAGCCTACCTGTCTTAAGTCCCAATACCTTGCTTAAAGAAGACTTTAAGAGGGCCAGAAGCCTGGCCTGGGCACAGGGGTTTTCTTTCTCTATTTTGGGGTCTTCTGCCAGGCATGCTGTTTGGCAGGCATGGTAGTGAAGGAGCCACTTGGCTCCTCAAGCTCAAGGTAAGTTTCTCATGGGGGCCTGGGTTTGGTGGGCTTTGGTTTGGTGGCCTCACAGTTTTAGGAGCCTGACCCACCACTACAGCCCGTGTCATAGCAGCCTTAGATCCAGCCAGGCTGTCGTCTTCTTCTGACTCTGAGCTTGAGGTTTGGGCTATGGCAGCTACAGTAGGACCAAAACGATTGCCTTCTAAAAAAAAACTTATGGAGAGTAATAGCAATTTCCTGTGCAGTGTTGGGAAGGCTTACGTAATGAGTTAAGAACCTCTTTGGGGCAGAATACAAATTACTCCTGGTTGGAGCCTCCGGTGAGATTTGAGAGAAGATGGCAAGCGTTAAATTTTCTTTGTTGGACAGCTTTTCAATAAAATATAGGATTAAGGATTGTGCTTTATATATTACTGTCCTTTGCAAGAGAGGCTGATGGGTAAGAAGTTCACTCCTAAAATGAGCAGAGTGATAATTCTAGGGATATATATATATTGACAGAGCTGCCATCAGAAATACAGACAAATTGTTCCCTGCTTGCTAAGAAAGGTTGACTCCCTTGCCTTGAAACATTCCCTTCTGCATTTTCATTTATTGTTATCTTGGATAGCCTAGTAAAATCTAAGCCCTGAGTAAGTCCACCCCCCCCACCCAGTATTTTTAGGCTTATAGAGCTTTGGTGGAAAAAGCAGATATCTGTGACATTCCAGATGGAAACTCAGCTACTTCACTAATCCAAAGATGGCCAAATTTTACACAGCTCAATATACATAAGAGATTGTCAGATGAAATATGTTTAACTTGCCTTGGGAGGCCTCCTTACCTTCATCACATGAAGAATGGGGAGCCAGCTCCAGAAATAGGGTGATTACTAGGCTAGATAGACCACAGATTTATCGTCAGGTTTTCTCACAATAAGAACATAAGATGAACTGCTGGACCAGGCCAATGGCCTATCCAGTCCAGCACCTGTTCTCACAAGAGCCAACCAGATGATGAAGAAGAAGAGTTTGGATTTGATACCCCGCTTTATCACTTCCCTAAGGAGTCTCAAAGCGGCTAACATTCTCCTTTCCCTTCCTTCCCCACAACAAACACTCTGTGAGGTGAGTGGGGCTGAGAGACTTCAGAAAAGTGTGACTGGCCCAAGGTCAGCTGCATGTGGAGGGGCGGAGAAGCGAACCCGGTTCCCCAGATTACGAGTCTACTGCTCTTAACCACTACACCACACTGGCTCTGCTTGAAGGAAGCCTGTAAGATGGACATGAGCACAACAGCATTCTGCCAACCTGCACAAACAGATGTGATTAAGAGGCATGCTGCCTCTTAACAAAATGTTTTCAGCATACTGTAAAAAGCTCTCTAAAAAGGCACATTGTCACGATCAGTGTTGCATTAATCTTGTAAGGTGCTAAGGACCTGGTACTGAGAATCAACACAGTAGCTGAACTCCCTGCATTCAAGGATCCATTGAAATCGCTAACAATCAGGACTTATTGAAGATCAATCTGATAAGACATGAATGTGTTATAATTCACAATCTCTAAATGAATTGAGGGTGGGGGTGGGATGCTTCAAGCTCATGCTGCTTGATGTTGATCTTTCTGCTTTGACATAAAATAGCTGTTATGGAGAATGTGTGTTGACTATCAGAAGTGGCTTGTGAGGGGGATTTGAATGAGAAAGGCAGCCGCGCTAATGGAATGAAGCTTTTTCAGTCATATCTGAATGAGGCAAACGTGCTTTGTGCAAGTGAACTTGGCTCACTAAAGCCAGGAATTTAAACACACAGGGGTTCTGGGCAGGCACAGTGAAGAGGTATTTATTTTGCCTTTAGAGTTAAGAGCTGTACTTTGCTTTATTCTTTATTCAAGATAACTGTTGGGGAATGATGATAACAAATGCATTTGGCTTCCTAAACTTACATGATTTGTATACATGTGTCATGGAGGAGGTGGAACTTGTTCATTTTAAGCCAGATCTCTCTCTCTCTCTTTCTCTCTCTCTCTCTCTCTCTCTCTCGTTTACTGAAGATGAATTCGCACATGGAGGAAGTGAGAAGACAGTTCAGTCAGTCACCAGTTCACAGGGAGAACTGGAGTCAAGAGTTGAAAAGTAGCAAATCAGAGAAAGGGAAAAGGCACGGTCCAAAAAGGCCAGTGGTTGGGCTCTGAGCCTGGTAAACATGGATCCAAGAAGCTGGAGGTAGAGGACATTGGAGATGGGTTGATGAATCAGATGTCAGATTAGGTGACTGGGATCAAGAAGGCCAGCTGGTTAAGGATGGGTTTGTGGTCCAAGGCAATGCTAAAGCTTATTTGTCACCTTTGTGTATCCACAAGTTGCCCAGATAGATGCTTTGAGAGTTCTTAGATAGATAAGGCTGGAAGGATCCCTAATGGCTCTCCAGGCTACCTGATTCCTCTTGGGCCGACTGCCATTGGCAGGACACACTGAGGGACAGCAAGGCTCAGGCCAGCCAACCTCTCTCCCTGTAAACTGTCCCTGTGGCACAAGGAGTTAAGAACCTGGGCCCTGCTGCCAGATTTTGTAGTAGGCACATGCATAGATAGGTGACAAGGGACAGGGCAAGTGTAGATGCAGGGCAGGAAAGGGGAAACACAGACATCTCTAAAAGATTCTTGGCTGAAGCAAAGATCTGGGTTAAGCCCAACCTTTTGCCTCCTGTTCCCCCTCCCAGGCTCCCCCCAAATTTCTCTGAACGTCTTCCTTTGCAGTTGTGTGTGTGTGCAAATGTCCTCTTTTGCAGTTCTGTGTGTATTTGCTGCTTTCTTGAATTGGTACAGCAGCCACGTGATTTCTCTCGTCTTGTGCGGCATGGAGTATCATGCAGTCTATCTGTCGTATATTCTATGTGCAAAGCCAGAACATGAACGAAGCCTCACCAAGTAGCCACACATGCCCTCGATGTTGCAGACCGTGACTAGCTCTGCCCTTGCACCTGCACGTATAGCGCATGCATCGGCAGCAAGGGAGCCTTGTGTAAAATTCTGCCATGCACTCTGAAGCCTTGGTTGCTCAGGTTCCCAAATCACTTGGATGCCTTCATGCACAGCACCCTCCTTGCAGACATTTGCACTGTGCACACAGGTGCCAGGGATGCGGGGAGGGTAATCAACATGTGCAATGGCAGGGCTGCGGCTACTCGTTGGTCTAATGTGTGGTTATGCATCTGAATGGGCCTGATGGCACTATCCTTGCAGTGCAGACACTTAAAGGGCAGCATAACAGTCTTTTAAAAGATCTGCTTAATATAACTTGGCATTTGGCCTTCTGTGTTGTGCACCATTTCCAGAGAAATAATGTACTTAAAGCCGTGAGATTCTGCATCCATTGAATGGGGACTTTTATGCCGAGCCAAAATCTATCTTCACTTTTTATTTGGCTTCTTCTAGATGCTTTCTGGATGAACTGCTGGGTCACAGACAAGGATGTGATGCAGATTGTGGCTTGGGGTACATTAGGAGTGGATTACAACAGAATTCAGCTCTGGGAAGATTTTAAAGGCTAGTGTTTGGCAGCAGCTATTCTCTGTTCTCCAGAGCTGCTCTCTCTGCTACTTAAAGAGTGTCGGTAAAAATATAGAATTGAAAGCAAATAAAAACATTTGGAGGCATGGAACAGCTCTGAAATGGGCAGGCAAAAAACAAAATAGGATTGTCATTTTCTGAGCAGCTCTGGTATGTTATTTGTTTGAAATTACCGTATTTTTCGCTCTATAACACGCACCCGACCATAACACGCACGTAGGTTTTAGAGGAGGAAAATCCGTAGGCATGCCACCTGTAGGCATTTCCTCCATAACACGCACAGACATTTCCCCTTACTTTCGAGGAGGAAAAAAGTGAGTGTTATGGTGCAAAAAATACGGTAGATCACAACATATAACAAAAGTGTCACACATATGTATATGAACTTGGGTATTTTTGAAGTAATCAGTTAAGAATGTTGTTGAAGCTTTACGCTTACGTTTTAATGGTCATGTTAAGAACATTTCTATGAACTATATTATTTCATAATTATTTGCATTTCCTGTGATCTATAGCAACTCTGTGCAAATTGCTCTTCCTTCCTTCCTTCTTGCCTCCCTTTACTGTCCCATGAGGTAGAACGTTATTCTTGCTTTTGCAGATGGGAACTGAGACTGAGAGATAGTCACTCACCCGAGGCCACTCAGTGAGTATTAGATTCACTTTGCATGCATGCTGTGCATTCCGGGAAGCGTTGAGCTGTGCTTGTTTAGGATCCATGGCTAAAACCATTGTTTCCGTAAACAAATAGGTTTTAGCTGATGGACTGAAGAGAGAATACAGCACCAGCAAAAGGCAGAGACCAGCATCACCAAAAGTGTGTGATCATATTCAATGTTTTGCTAAAAACAACAACAACAAGCACTTGTGGGTAGCCTAATAAGGAACTGGGGCAACTTCATGTGGGGAGAGGGCAAAACCTTTATGCCGTGTCTGAGACCCACCAAAATCACACGCACAGCTGCTATTATTTGCTATGGCAGAGAAGTGGTTATTGCAACCAACAGCAGTTCCCCTCATGGGATAAATAGCAGCTGAGTGCTGGCATGGGGAGCATGGCCAGTCCAAGACATTTTGCTGCCTGAAGTGAACTGGCCCCCTGTGGCAATTCTTTATCCAGCAGTGAAATCTTCCTTTCACGCTGATAATTGGGCAGTATCCTTCACCACCCTTGCGGGCAGCAGAGCTCACTTAAGGGGCACAAGGTAATGTGACACTCCCAACTCTGCCCTCGAGCATCTTGCTGCTTCTCCCAGCTCTCTCTAGTCTCCCGTGTGAGGCAGCTACTTCACTCTGCCTAACGGTAGGGCCGGTTGTGCCAGGATGTTGGGGATTTTTCACTAGGATTGCAGCACAGAGGGAAGGGGTGTGAAAACCTCCCTCCCTGCATCTCACAGCCCGAAACCTAATTTCCTCTTCCTCCACACCCAGTTGCTATTGGGGGACAAAAAGGTGTGGGGAACCTTTTGGCCCTCCAGATGTTGCTGAACTACAACTCCCATCATCCCTGGCCATTGGCCATGTTTGTTGGAAATAATGGGAGTTGCAGTTTAGCAACAACTGGGGAGGCCAAAAGGTTCCCACCCCTAAATTAAAGCAAACAAGAGACATTGAATGTGATCGCCAATATAATGCAATGTTTAGTTTGCCCTACTATGTCTCCAGTAAAAACAGCCTCTTTGCTATTTTGTAGAAATTTTTATTTTCCTATTGTTTACCTTGACTGACTTAACCCTTATGTTGCTTCTTGTATCCCCTCCACCATCAGTGTGTTTTCAACCTTTCAGACCTACAAATACATTATCACAAAAGTTAATGTTCGTGGTTTTTGTCGTTGTTGACTTTCTCCTCCCTGCTCTACACCAGGAAAGATAAAAGTAGTCAGCATGCGGCAACTTCCAGCCTTGCAACTATAAGCTCTGCATGAAATTGCATGTCATTAAGTTTGGATACAGATAGGTGTGACAACCTAATTGAGTGCAAGGAGGTTTAAAGAACGCCTTACTGTAGTGACTTATCGGCATAAGCAACAAGAGCAGCTTAACTGTTGGGGAGGACACAGAGAGGAGTTAATAATGCCTATCAGCTGCTTCTGCCTTGGGCTATAAGATAACTTAGAATGAAATAAAGTAGAACTCCCACCTCTCCTCTCTTGAACTGCTGTGATTGGAGCTGCTGAAACAGAGCTAAGTCACTTCAGAGCTTCTTTTGCAGTTTGGCAGCAGGGGTGGTTTTCTGAAATGTGCCTTGGGTGGTTGTACCCCTTTCACAAATGCCTACATGATCATAAGCAACTCCTTTTATTTGGTATTGCTACTATTCGCACAGGGACACGGGTGGCACGGTGGTCTAAACCACAGAGCCTCTTGGGCTTGCCGATCAGAAGGTCAGCGGTTCGAATCCCTGCGACTGAGTGAGCTCCCGTTGCTCGGTCCCAGCTCCTGCCAACCTAGCAGTTCAAAAGCACACCAGTGCTAGTAGATAAATAGGTATCACTCCGGCAGGAAGGTAAACAGCGTTTCCGTGCGCTGCTCTGGTTTCAGTGTTCCATTGTGCCAGAAGCGGCTTAGTCATGCTGGCCACATGACCGGAAAAACTCTCTGCAGACAAATGCCTGCTCCCTTGGCCTGTAAAGCAAGATAAGTGCTGCAACCCCAGAGTGGTCTGCGACTGGACTTAACTATCAAGGGTCCTTTACCTTTACCTTTTTACTATTCACACAACAGCAGAAACCAAAGTCCAGTCCAGTGCAAAAGCACATAATGGTGAGTTGTGTTCTTAGATCTGTGCAGGGAGGGAAACAACAACAACTTGGGATGAGTCATTGGTGCATCAAGTCCAGATTGACCCTGGTGTGAGGCCTTGCGCCAGTCAGGTGTGGGCAGAGAGGAGACTTGCATTCTGCCACACAAGGAAGTGGCCGAGTTAACTGGAATTCTGGGCACATCTCCAGGACCCACTTGCCCTTCCTCATGCATGGGACAACGTTGCCACCGTGAAACGTGAGTTTGGGCTCCAAACCAATACATTATCCAGTGCCGAGCCATAGAGGTCTTCAGCATAAATGTGAACAGGCTGCACTTGGGGATGGTTCAGTGGCTGGTGAAACTGGATGCCTGGTCCTCATGCCAGCAAGTGCCCGTCACAATTTCTACATGCACAAGTGAACAGCCATCATTCAGTCTCATGGGATGATAGGAAGCAGACAATTGGTCCATCTAGCTCAGTATGTCTACACTCTATCAGTGGTCCTCTAGGGTCTCAGACATCACCTGCTACTTGGACCCTTTTAACTAGAGGTGCCAGGGATTGACTCTAAGACCATCGTCATAGAAAGCACATGCCCTGCCACTGAGCTATGGCCCAAATCTATCTCCAGAGGAAGGGGAATTGAGGGCTCCCTACTCCTGACATTCAGCAGTTGGGCTTCTTCTGGCAAAAAAGGGAGTGGTGGTGCATCTTTGTGCATCTGTGCACAGTTCATTCGCCCAAATCCTGCAGCATTCTTGCCCTTTCTTTGCTTCCTCCAACGGCACTTGCGTAAAAATGTCATAAGGTACTATGCAACATAAAATCACAAGACCACAGTAACATCCGAAAACAGCAACAATAAGGCCACTAGCTTCTCTCTGTAAAGATTGCGCTTTAATCTTGTGCATTATGATTTTTTAATGCATTGATTCCGGCCCCTAAGCATTGAAAGAAAAACAACAACATTCGGTTCTAAACAGGATTATGTGCTTTCTGCATTACACCAGCAACCATGCAGTGCATAATGATTTTGAAAAAGTAGAGAGAGAAATGACATTAATATAGATTTCACTGTTCCCTTCTTGGAATACCAGAACAGAAAAAACAGCCATAAATATAGAGAAAGGCACTGATTTTTCATGCCTTGATATTATGTATTATTTTTAGGACACTCTTTACTATGAGACTGTGGGTTACAGTGTTCTACATTACTGCAGAAAGCCATTAGAGTAATTGATATACTTGGAGTTCATATTGGATATGCATCCCATAACCTCGGCTGAATTCTAGGCTACGTCATTCTCTTAAGAATGTCTTGAAATACGGTGTCCAGAACTCTTTCCCCTGCCAGATAAATGTTACTATGAGGTCACCTTGAGGACAACCATGTAGGACAAGTTGCCCCCAATCTACACAGTGCATTCAAACTGTTGTGCACGATGAAACCATAACTGGAGCTAACCATGGTTAGCATCGGTGCACGTGTAGCACTAAACTGTAGTTAACGCCAACAAAGGAAGGGAAGAGGGAATTTGCTCTGCAATTAGGTAGAGTGAGGCAGCTGCCACAGGAAGCAGATTTGGAATGTTGCGACAGGGCCGGAAATGGTACGTTGCTTAATTTGTAATTAAGGACTTGTGGGGTTTTCTGCTTTAGGAACCAAAATAAATTGGCAAGCTTTGGGTACTAGAAACTTTGACCTTGGTGGAGGTGTGGGCACCATTTTGTGCTCTGCCTCTGACAGAACAATGCCTTGGCCTGACGCTGGCTCCAGAGAGGAGGGAACACATGTTCCCAGCGTCTGATCAGCTAGCTATGGTTTTAGGGATCCAGCATTCCACTGGCACTAGACCTGTATATCCTGTTTAGATTTTCACATTGCCGTTAACTAGGTAGGGATGCATCTTAAATGAAAAGACCTGTCTTTCAAACTATGCATGCACCCACCAGCAAAGTGCCCTTCAAGTGCGATACTTTCAGTGTGAGGCTCCAAAATGCATACATTAGATAGAGCTATAGGACCCATTTTAATTCCCGAGGCACATTATTTTTTCATGAGCCTTGGAGGACTAGACAGTGAATGTAAACAGCCTGTGAACTGGATTCCAGTTGCCTCCCCCATCACAGAAAAGTCAACGCTACTTTATTTAAAGAATGCAAATAATGAAATGTATTCCCCCTTCCCAATGTCAGTGGTTAGATTTACTGCACAGGGGTTTGGAGGCTTCAGAGGTATTCATTTCAGGAAAGAAGGCTCTTGAACAGAATAATACATCTTTCTGCATAAGCTTCCCTTCTGATCTCTCTGCGGTGAGGACTGAGCAATACATCTCTTAACTTGTTTGCAAAGTGAAATATACTTTTCAGGCTTCTGTCATTACCTCTGCTGTGCGGTTGGTGGCTATTTTCTGTTTATTTCAGGGATTGCGGAATGTTGTGATCATTACCATAAAGGATCTTTTATGCGTTGCTCTAACGAGTTTTGAGCGTTGTATGTAGGTTGGTTTGCAAATGTAATTGTGCAGTTCTGAGTGCTGGCAAAACAGCACTGGGAGGCAGAGACTGACAGCAGTAGAATTTGAGATGACAAAGTAGCAGAATATATAGCACTAGCAGGCTCATACCCATCATGACTTGGGAATTCTAAGAAACAAACAGAAACATCTGTGCACTTTTTAAATCAATGGTTAAAATAAGTGCAGCATCGAAAGATTCAGTTCGCCATCTTGATTGAAAATCGTATTGAAAACTTGCTCATTGATCTCAGGGAACATCATGCTAAATCCAGTTACTGTCCTGCTTTGGAGAAAACCTGACCCAGCAGTCCCAAGTCTACTCACATGAACAATCCAAAGGTCTGGTCTGGTCACAGTCCAAAATCAAAACACAAGAGAGACAGTGCAGTCACCAGCCAGAAGATGGCTCAATACTGTTGTTCCAGCACACTCTGGAGATGTTTAACCATGAACTTTCATTGCCCCACCCAGAGCACAGCTGCAGGCTTTCTGGATTGCCTGAGTAACCCCTTGCTCCTGAGGAGCCCTTGTTCTTCGGATCAGCAGTCTTGCATCTGGCTGGGCCTGAAGTGACAGCGGGACTCTGTGGCAGTTCAGGCCCCACCTCTGATTCTCTGCAGAGTTGCTCTATGCCTTCTGAAATAAGTTGTAGTGTTGTGACCTGAAAGCCTTTGATCCTGCTGCTCTGTCTCACTGCCCACTGACACAGCCTGTAATGATTGCTTTGGGGAGCAGCAGTTCCTCTGAAGAGGATTCCTCCAGCAGGGGCATGACAATTGTGATACCTTAAAAGATGTCCAAATGCATGCAGCTTTGAAAGGTTCAGTCCACCATCTTGATTCAAAAAGGCACCCAGTGGTATCCAAACCAAAACTAGAACCTGCTCCTTGATCTCAGGAACCATCGTGTGAAATCTGGTTAAAATAGTGTTTGATGGTAGTGTTTGATGGAACTTAGACAAAAAAAAAACTGCTGCTCCATCTTAGAAACCCAAGTTGGAGGCGGTATCTGAAGGGGAGTCTGAATGCATAGAAAACAGATAGACAAACAGACAGACATCTTTCCAAATATATAGGTATAGAAAATGCAAGGCTTTCCTGACATGCTCAAGAATGCATGAGAACACTAAGGTAAGCCAACACCCCCATTTGGTCCTGAAAATTGCAATAATAATAATAATAATGCTGGATGACTGTTCCACCCACTCCACCTCTTTCGTAGGAGATGAAGCTGTGGTGTTTGCCCACTCATTATGGAGATGTTGTACTGTGGGAGAGAGAGAAAGGGTTAATAGGCTGACCAATAAGAAAGCCCAGGGGCGGAGCCTAACTGTGCTTAAGGCTCTACACAGGGGTTTGGGCAGTTAGTTTCGGTTGGTTGGGAGGCATAGGAGTCAGAGTGAGTTAGAGACAGAGGGGAGACAGAGAGAGTGAATCAGATTACAGTGTTTCAAAGCATTTAAAACTTGTTTGTGTTCACAATAAACTTGAATCTTTGTTAATATGTTACAACCTGACTGGGTCTGAATATATTACTGGGGAAACCTGGTTAGTGACAGTGGAAGAGAAAAGTCGTGGTGGTGCAGGGTCAATAGATTTAGAAGTGAGCTGATTGTGCTAGATCACTTAATAGGATTGGACGCGATAATTTTTGTCATTTTCAACATGCAGTTTAGAGACAACTTCCCTAGTGGTGCTCAGTTACAACACTTTTCGGTGTCTGTTTTTGGCCATCAGCTTCGGGTGCCTCAGCATCTCCTATATTGGTGAGGAAATAACGGGATCTTTACAGAAAGTTAAACCTGTTTATAAATGTTTATTGGAATGCTGTAAACCAGAGGTTTGGGGCCATAGAGATGAATGGAATAGTGTTTCCTAAGCCTCTCCCCCTATAGGCAACTGGGAAATTGCCGTGGGTCTTGGTGGACCACTTAAAGATCTTTCTGCCTGTTGCAGCAATTGTAATGCCATGGAATTCAAAGCGCAATGCAATAAAAGGCAATGTAAGAAATAAAAGAAGCAATAAAAATGCAATTTAAAAATCAATATAAATATTCAGTGGGATAGATGTGTGACCTTTCATTTTCAACCACAAATTCGCAGACACACCAAAGAGTCCTGAATGAAGCTTGTGAGCCTCTGGTGGTCCACAGACTACAGCTTGAGAACCTCTGGTATAGGGAACACTCAGCTCGATCAATGGGGAGTTGCTTCAGTGTCTACATGCAGTGTTTCTTTAGACTTAAAAATGCCAATGATTCAACGGAAATGGTTTTTCCAGACCTGTTCTGACTCAGCAGTGCCTTCACAGGAAAGAATGCCGGAGGCACATGATGTAGGTGTGCCCTAAACTTTCTGGTTAGAGGTTGTTGTTCATATTAACTGTGTGTGGGTTTTTTTGGGAGGGGAACCCTTGATATTTACAGATGCTCACATACTTTTAAATTATATTTGGGTGATGTGGGAATTAACAGATGGACAACGAAATTGGATCCTGCAAGCTGTTATTGTTGCGAAGAGACTTTTGAAGTGTGAGTTTGGAAGGGCAAACACCCACAATCTATCGCTTGGCGGTCTGAAGGTCTCACTGTCCTTTCTGCATTATCCAAATGAGACAGATGATTGCATCTGTTTGGGCATAAAGACTGCATATATATGTCTGTCAAGAGTGATTAACTCTTTTCGTTGTTGTTGTTAATGTGAGTTGCCACTGTTATTTTCTTTCTTTCTGTTATAGTTGCATTAAAAATAATAATAAGTGAAGGGGCAGTAGTGGATACACTGGCCAGGAACAGATAGACCATCTCAGGGAGGCAGGGATGGCCCCCAGTAAGGATACAGTGGTACATCAGGTTACATATGCTTCAGGTTACATACGCTTCAGGATACAGACTCCGCTAACCCCGAAATATTACCTCAGGTTAAGAACTTTGCTTTAGGATGAGAACAGAAATCATGCTCCGGCGGCAGCAGGAGGCCCCATTAGCTAAAGTGGTGCTTCAGGTTAAGAACAGTTTCAGGTTGAGAATGGACCTCCAGAATGAATTACCGTATTTTTCACTCTATAAGACGCACCAGGCCATAAGACACACCTAGTTTTTGGAGGAGGAAAACAAGAAAAAAATATTCTGAATCCCAGAAGCCAGAACAGCAAGAGGGATCACTGCACAGTGAAAGCAGCGATCCCTCTTGCTGTTCTGGCTTCTGGGATAGCTGCGCAGCTTGCATTTGCTCCATAAGACGCACACACATTTCCCCTTACTTTTTAGGAGGGAAAAAGTGAGTCTTATAGAGCAAAAAATACAGTAAGTACTTAACCCGGGGTACCACTGTATCATTGCTCAAGGCCTTCACAAAGGCTGGAGTCAGCCCTGAATAGATTGTAAATATGCACAGGTTTTGCAGGCTAGGTTTGAATTTCCTACAACTAAACCTTCTGTGTATATATTTGGAAAGAGGAACTTGAGGCAAAGATGTCCTTGAGCTTCCTATTATGCTGAGTGGACTTTTGGAGCTAAATTAAGCCAAACAAAAAAGGCTTTCTTTAGGATTTCAGGAGAGGGGATTGAATTGCACTTACTCGTGTGGGTTTGTTGTTCTAGGTCCCTATTTCTTCTGTGTTTTGTTTTGTGTGAGTAGCAAAAAAAGAGAGAGTTAACATTGCTGTCATTTTAGTTGCAAGGGACTTGTTGCAAATTAATTGGTAAGATGTAGAAAGTGCACAGAAATCACCATATTAACTTCCCCATATGAAAATATATAATGCAGTCCTCTGGATGTTTACTCTGAGGTCAGTTAGATTGATTTCAATAGGCCTTACATCCAGGTATGTATAGAACTGCAGCCATAATCTGCGCCACCCAGAATGACAGTGCGAGTTTGCAGTGCATACAGCGCTATAATAGCATCTTAAAAAGGACTGACCATTCACTACAGAATAGCCACACTATGTTCATTTATATGTCAGGATCAAAATATATATCTTTCACGTTCAGTTTCTGTCGCCCCCCCCTTTCCCCCCAGAACTCAGAAAACCTTAACTCTTTTAAGCACATTGGAACAGCTGCACAATTACCCCAATTGTATATAGCCTAATACCTTCTCTATGAGGAACACGGGTGGCGCTGTGGGTTAAACCACAGAGCCTAGGTCTTGCCGATCAGAAGGTCGGCGGTTCGAATCCCCGCGACGGGGTGAGCTCTCATTGCTCGGTCCCTGCTCCTGCCAACCTAGCAGTTTGAAAGCACATCAAAGTGCAAGTAAATAAACAGGTACCGCTCCAGCGGGAAGGTAAACAGTGTTTCCATGCGCTGCTCTGGTTCACCAGAAGCGGCTTAGTCATGCTGGCCACATGACCCGGAAGCTGTACGCCGGCTCTCTTGGCCAGTAAAGCGAGATGAGCGCCGCAACCCCAGAGTCAGCCACGACTGAACCTAATGGTCAGGGGTGTCTTTACCTTTACCTTTACCTTTACTAGCCATTTATAGCATGCGTAAAATTGCTATAGCCATTCCCTTCCCTTCTCTAGGAACCAGATCTATGACGTTATTTCTTCCATCCAACCCCCCAAAAATTGCATTTATAGTTCTCCTCTCACCCCGCCATCCAGCAGCATCTGAAGGACTAAAGGTTCCTTTCCCCTGGCAAGAGGATGGGAAAGGGGAGGTGCAAGTTTAAGCTATTGGAAAATGGTAGGAGGAAGGTCCAACTTGCCTTTGGGCAATGGACCATTGCTCAGTAGTAGACAATATGCAGTGAATGAGGAATGTCCTAGGCTCAGTCTGATATCTTGGAAGAGCCACTGCCTGTCAGAGTACAGATTGACAAATAGCCTTACCTGGTATAAAGCTATTTATACCTTTGACAAGTAGTGACAGTGGTTGTTACTGAGATTGTTTATATTTACATAATGAGAATGCTACTAAAAGATGTCCAGTTTTGTGCAGGAAGTGTTTTATTCTGACCAGATTTAAGTTTTGGCTGTGCACAGAATGTTTGCTCAGGCTAATGACGCCACATTAAACCTGCCACTATAGTTGCAGACCTCCCCATTTGGACAATTTATATTAAATTGGGGGCAGAGGCCTATTTGCACTTCCTGAGGCAAATTGTCGGTGTATATGCACAGCAGTTCTTCATTGCTACTTAGAGCTTTTAATTCCAGGCACCGGCTTCACGAAGACAATAAGTATTTACAGCACCAATAAGTCACTAAAAAATGAAAAAAAATCTACATAAAAATGTTTTCCTGTGGCATGATCGACAGAGGAAACAGAACCGGAAAATGTTCAGAAAAGTCTATCAACACATGCAGCAATACTAGGGTTCTAAGAGGAAGGGGGGAATCAAAGCCTGGGAAAAACATGGACTGCTACAAATACGTATTTTGAAGTCATGTGTTAGCAGGTTACCCGCTATAGTGATATGTAGAAAACCATTTCTTCATAGTTACAGACTTTTTATTTCATATCTGAGAGATAAAAAGTGAAATGGACCAAACTTGATCCATATCCAAAATCGGAATTTCAGAATTATGGAGTCTAAAATTACAGCTCTCTCTGCTGTAGAGCAGACCTCTATTGAAACTGAGAAGATTTAAAAGCTATGTTAGGTATGCCAGGAGGGTCTGCTGTTGAAAGGAGAGGAGGAGGAGGAGGACTGATCTAAGAATGAACAGAAAATCATTTCCTGGCTTTTTTCATTTTACCTTCTCTGGAACTTGGATAATTTTGGCCATCTTTTGGAGTATAGGAAAAAAATGGCCTCCCCAGTTTAGCCACCATGAATTTTGGGCACATTGATAAATCCAGTTTTTTGCGTTGTTTAATATTATTTTAATATTGTTGGATGGAAAGACTGGACTAGGCTCCTAACCCCTCCCTTATTTTATTATTACTATTATTATTCTTAATTTCATTTCTATACCACTTTATATTTTTAAGAGAAAAAGTGGTTTACAACTTACATTAAAACATTAAATAAAAAAATCCATAAGAAAACATTGAAGAAAGTCAAATATAAAAAGCAACATAATCAACAGGAAACTAAAATTTTATCTTAAAAGATTTCAAAATAAAACATTACAAAGGAGGTCAGGTACAGAATGCACACTCAATGCTCCAAACTTAACAAAAAAATCTTAACATTTCACAAGAAAATGTTACTAAAGGAAGTCAAACAGAAAATGCACATTTAAAACAACATGTGTTGTTAGCAAGAGTAAATAAAATGTTATCATAAGCATAGAACAGATCTACTCCTGTTGCTACTAATCATTGCAATGGTGGCTCATGGCAGTCTGTACTAAAAGGCAGCCAAGATTGTCTCTAGCTTCTTCATCAGCCTCAGATTTTGCAACTAGAGTCAGTTAGGGCCACACTGTCCCAGGCCAGTTGGGAAAAGGCCTACAAGGTACGGAGCAGGTCTTCCATGACTCACAGCCAAATATGAACTGACAATAAAGTTTAATTCAACATAGTGAGCCAAAATGGTTGGAGGAAGGGCTTAATTTCCTTCGTGGGCACAAATCACGCCACATATGAGATAAGCCAACAGGCACAAGGTCAGCCAAGCCAGTTGCTATGGCAATGGCCTGGGGCCATCTATATAAGTGATTAAGGTATGTCAGCTCGTTAGCCAGCCAGTGAATTGAGTTGGAGTCTGTGTTACATCTGGAGCAACAGAGGTGCTTTGTGCTTGTATATATACGTATCTGTATCTGCACAGCCCTACAGGCTGTATGTATATACAGTGGTACCTTGGGTTACATATGCTTCAGGTTACATACGCTTCAGGTTACAGACTCCGCTAACCCATAAATAGTACCTCGGGTTAAGAACTTTGCTTCAGGGTGAGAACAGAAATTGTGCTCCGGTGCATGGCAGCAGCAGGAAGCCCCATTAGCTAAAGTGGTGCTTCAGGTTAAGAACAGTTTCAGGTTAAGAATGGGCCTCCAGAACAAATTAAGTACTTAACCCGAGGTACCACTATATCAACATCCAGAACTGTATTGCGGAAGCCTACTCTTCTACAGCAGCAAACTATTTTGGACCTTAAGCTGCCTCTGTGTATTATAAATGGACCTGAGGGTAGCTTCCATTACGTGGGTATCTCACCCCTGATCCCTAACCAAAAATTCCCCCCCCTCCCCTATGTCAGAAAATTCTTCTTCTTCTCCTGAACAGCTGGAGAACTTCACTCATCCCTTGTAGATCATTTGGTGAAATTCCACACACACTATTTTGCTGCCTACAAATAGCATGGAGAATTTCTCCCGACCATTTTCAAAAGCTGAACCGCCTGCATATCTGCTTCCTTCGGCAGGCTCAAAGAAGCCCTTTGAATACCAGCTTTGATGCAAGGCACTGTCAGTATCAGCAGTGGGAAGTATGAGAATCACTGTTGCTCCCAGGAGCAGATTGTTGCGAGTTTTTAAGGGCACAAGAAGAGCTCTGCAGGACCAGGCCAATGGAGCTCACAGTGTCCACCAGAGATGCCTATGGGAAGCCCGCAAGCAGGAACTGAGCGCAGCTGCACTTGTGATTCACAGCCACTGAGATCGTGTTTGTTATAAGAAGCTATCCATATCAAGAAAATTGACTGCATGGTAATTTTAAATTGCTTGCGATTGCTACCAGAGTTAGAGAGAAAGGAAGAAATAGGCAACACACTTCTGCTATATCCAAGCAGAAGTTCTTCTTGAAACCTGCTGCTAAGAAAACTTGTCTTCCACTTTTCTGAAGCCGATTGAACTCAGTAGGGCTTACTTTTTAGACATGCACAGGTTTGTGCTCTAAATATGATTAGTTATACGAATAAAAAGGAAATTACACATTCTTTCTGAAATACACGAATGCTGAAATAGCTCTGCATGCTATCCCTTGCCTTGTTAGAATAGTCACGCGAGGACATATTTTCATGCTCGGTGATGGTTTTGTGAGTTGTTAGCTCTCCAAGCCAGGGAAAGCCATTGTCATCTGGCTGTAGAAATAAAATAGTGCTTTTACTGGTGCAATACATTTAGAGGTCTGCAATCATATATGAATGAATGAATGAATGAATGAATGAGTAAGGTAAGATCCAGAGTATTCAGGTGAACCTCTGCCAGTGTAATGGAGATTCCCTGCTCCCTCTTCCACAGGGGTGCAATAGGAGGTGAGAGTGGCTGGGGAAACCCAGCCAGATGGGCTGGGTACTCCTCCTCCTCCTCCTTCTCTCTCTCTCTCTCTCTCTGCTTTTATAAAGCTTTGGATTTGGTAGTTCCATTACCATTCCCTCATTGGCTTGTTTTGTGCCTCATGAACCACCTATTGATAGGTGGCTTTTAGGTTATCTATCTATCTATCTTTGACCAAACTGCGGGAGGCAGTGGAGGACAGAGGTGCCTGGCGTTCTCTGGTCCATGGGGTCACGAAGAGTCGGACACGACTAAACGACTAAACAACAACAACATCTATCTATCATCTATCTATCTATCATCTAAAAACATTTATGAACCACTTAATATTTTAGAAATGTCTAAGCATTGTACAATATTGAAACAAAAAATATTATTAAAACAAAGGCACAACGTAAAACCAATAAAGCTGTGGTACTAAAAAAGAATATACAAAACCAAAATACCTCCCTAGTTTGGCAGCCTCCTTGGAATTTTGCCGTGATAAATTATCTGGCACCATCAGCAGACTTGGCTAACAGAGATTCCTAGAAGACCCCACTGGCTTGCTTACTTAAATTTGCAACTGTCAGGTTCTTCCTGCCATTTACCTCCCAGGGTAACCCTTTGCAACCTGGTGACCAACATATGTTTTGGACTATTGTTGTACTAGCTGGGGCTGATGGGAATTGTAGTCCAAGATGCCTGAAAATAACTTTGTTGGGGAAGGGTGGGTGAATGTTATATAAGAGAGCTGTTATATAAGACAGCCCGGCTCCTGCGCTATGATTGAAAAAGCTTTTGACAGACCTCCACTTCGTATTGCTCAGGACACATCTGCAAACGTGTTTCAGTTTAACATAAGCTTAACTGTCTTGGCTTCCCCAAAGAATCATCTGACTTGTAGTCCACCAAAAGTTGTGAAACTTCTATGTCAGAACATCTCTCTCTCTCTCCCCTACTTTGAACTAGGAACCACAACATCCTGATTTTTATCATGAGAGAGTGGCGGCCATTTTGGTTGCCGTGGTCTCATGCAATTTCATGGTGCAACAACCCCCCCCCCGAAAAAGCGCTTTTTCAGAACTGTGATATTGTGCAGCACCCCAAAAAAGCGCTTTTCAAAGGGGGTGGGGACTTCATTGAGGAATTGTGCCAGGTCACGGCTACCAAAATGGCCGCCATGCTCTCCCGATAAAAAACAGAAAGATGGAATCCAGCCAGATGGCATCCCAGATTTTGGCTTCAAAGTGTTGGGAAGGACCATTGTTCGGTGGCAGAACAACCTGGGACTTTCTACATGCAAAGAAGTTGTTCCGCCACTGAGCAATGGTCTTTCCCTGAGCTACATTTCCCTGGTAAGAGGGACTCAAGCTGCAGTGTCAGAAAAACCCAACCCTCAGTATATACTGTATCGCTCCTGTCTGCATGCTTGTTATCACTCTCAAATAATTACGGAGCTTCTGGAGGCATGGGGTGTTCTGTTCACATGTTTTTAAGCCCTGAGGAAAAACTGTTCCCTAAAGAAAACGAGGGCGATGTGAGAGAGAATCATTACTTTCAAACCAGCCTTGGAGATCACAGCTTGCTTTCCCTTCCTGGAAGAAGTGTGCAGCCACTTTGATCATGTATCAGCTAGAAACTGCTTAGGGAGGCCAATACCATGCTTGGAAAAGCTCTTGTGTCTTGAAATGAGAAATTTTCTCCTTCCCTGGATGCTTTGGGGACACGTCTTGTGGTTTAAGGGGCTGAAATGGAAGCTGGCGTTGAGCACACAAGAATTTATATGGCTGCGTAGGACAGTGGTGGGGCTCCCCCACCCAGCCTGTAGGCCAAATACAGCCCAGAGTTGGACTTAATACAACCCTCTGGGTCCCTTTCTGCCCTTTGGCTGAGTGGTGAGCATCTGAGAGAGAAGGGGCTTTGATGCTGTTAAATCGCACCACCTTCTTCTGCAAGAAAATCAAAGCAGACAGGAATATATACCTTGAGAGAGACAGAGAACTTGCGTTCCTTGCCAGTATGAATAAAGTGTCTGTGCATTTAGTAATTGTTTCCATTCATTTGTTACGAATTCTGTGCAATTCCATGCAACTGCATTTTGCTGTTTGAGGCTTTGAATTGCTACAAAGTGGGGCTTGCAGTTTAGTTGTGTGCTGACATTGTTTGCAATCTTCAGTTGGGATTATTGAGTCGGTTTCGACTTTTGCAGGACAGATAAAGGGTGTTGGAAAGCTTTTTAAAAAGCAAACAAGCAAACTTGGTTTTATGGTTTTGAGGAGAAAATGGAAGGGGACACCATGACAAGACAGGCTCTGTTGCAGGATTGACGGTCAAGAGGGGGAGGAAGCCACGGCTTTGTTATCATATTTGACTCTGTGTTTGACCTGGCAGAACTGCCCGAAAAGACTGATATCGGAACAACAGATCTGGGAAAGCTAGTGAGCAGACGCTGAGACTGTATTTTATGGAAATGTTGAAATGGTGTCTGCCGTCCGAATATGACTTTTGGATTAATGTGAAAATCCACACAGGACTATAAGAACGTTCGTTTCAACTTGCTTGTGGAGACTTTCAGAGGTTATAAAGAAAGGAAAAAAATACGATAACAAGAAAATTGAAAGATGATTTGTAAAGGAAAACAACAAAGAGATGGACAGAACTGTGAACATCAAAGCAGCAGAAATAAGAGATGATTGGACCCTTTCTGAACTTGAAGCATGGGTACCCCCAACAAAAATTTAAAATTTGGTTTTGTAATTTGGAACTAATGTGATTTGATTGGTTTGTTAATAAAAAATATTTTTAAAAAAAGAAAGAAAGAAAATGGAAGGGGAAATTGAATAGATTTAATAAGAATTAAATATATTTCCCTAAGAAGTAGCTGTGTATGAGTGTGTGTGATTGCGCAGAGGGTGGTCTGTCCCAGTACTAGAAGGGGAAATTGAGTAGATTTAATAATAATAATAATAATATATTTGCATACGAAGTAGCTGTGTATGAGTGTGTGTGTGATTGTGCAGAGGTTGGTCTGCCCCGGTACTGCAATGTAGCATCTGACAGCTTTCCATGGTGGGTGGGGGGTAATGTGGCGCTTGTCTCAGAAATGTTTCCCCACCCCTGAAGATCCTGGAGAGGGCACGCAGGGTAGTGAAGAAGTTCTGCATTGCATTGTTTCATCCGAAGTCTAGTTTAAAGCATCCCCATATTTTGCACATCCGTTCCCAGTTTCACTACATTGCATGTGACAGGTGCTTGAATGTGTTGTGAACTGCGAGCCCTGACTTCAAAGGGAGGTTGCACATTCAGGCGATTCCATAATATTCCGTTAAAGCCGAGTTAAACTGATTCCACATGACATCAGTATTAATGAGGATCAGTAAGTAGTGCAGGCTGTAACCTCAGGCCAGGCAGCGAGCAGAAAATCACAGGAACGGAATCCTGCTACAGAATTAGAGGCAGCCCATTACTGCGAATGAAGACAGATCCCGCCTGACTCACCGCCCGCCCCCCATGCGGAAGGGGTGAAGCTCCAGTAAATACAAATGGATATCGAAGGTGACCGGTGACAACATCACACATGGCTGGCTTCCTCTGATTTGACAGTGCCTTCAGAACGTCTTGAGGCGCTCTCTCAGCTAGCAGCCATTTAATGGTTGGTTTTGCAAAGGATTTGCATCCCTGCAGACGTAGAGGGAGTGCTTGCATTCAAATGGGCATACAAAATTAAGCCTGCCCCATTGCTTTTTACAGCGTTGGGGGTGCCAGATTTCCAAACACAGACAGCTCCAAGAGGTATCTAGACAGGAGCTGGTTGGAAGTGCTGACATTTCGGCATGGAATGCACTTTGTTGTGGAATGAGGACTATAACACCTTGCCGTGTGCGTTTGTGTGTGCATGCATGAGAGAGAGAAAACAACACAACAACAACATTTCCTACATGTAAGCTTCTTAAACTTGCAATTCAATTGCAGGCTGGTGCTTCTTTCACGGATCCTCGTAGCATCCCCAAGAGTGATGCTGCCCAATCTTTTCGTCTTGAGTTGAGAATATTACTGTTTTGCTTTGTGAGAAGCAGCTGCTATAAATTGGGACATGAGCTTAGTATTGAAATAGTGCTTTTCCTAAGTATGCACAACATCTAATCTCTGGCCTGTGTTTATTTCCCTTCCCTACGGAAGCAGTGTGGACTGAGTGAGGGTCAAGATCTGGGCATGTGAGAAGCCTGATGTACAAACAGTGGTGCCTCGAGTTACAAACATCTCAGGTTACAAACGCTTCAGGTTACAAACTCCGCTAACCTGGAAGAGTTACCTCTAGTTGAGAAATTTGCCCCAGGATGTGAACAGAAATTGTGTGCTCGCCATGCAGCAGCAGCAGCAAGAGGCCCCATTAGCGAAAGCATGCCTCTAGTTAAGAACAGTTTCAAGTTAAGAACACATGTCCGGAACAAATTAAGTTTGTAACTAGAGGTACCACTGTATTTTGTCTACCTAATAAGAACGAAATTGTTCCCTCCCCAATGCTCTTACCTGGTGAGCTGAGGAGCACATTCTGCCCAGTGTACTTCAGTCTCCAACTTCAGCCTGATTCCCATCTCCATCTGTTAATGGCAGGGACCTTTCGCTGAAGAAGCGTAACCTCTCTTCACCATGACTGGGTCTAGGAATGAAGGAGCAAAGCAGTGATAGAGAATTGTGCCCCCCTCACCAGCACTGTAGTTGGCCTTCAGTTCCCATTATCTCTGACGATTGGCCTTGCTGACTGGGGTTGATGAGAGCTGGGAGTCCCAGAACATCTGCAGAGCCACAAGTTTCTCATCTCTGCTATATACCAGGTGTGACAAGTGTTGAGTGTGATCCAGACAGGGTTAAGGACTTTTAATGATAATTGATTTCAGGGGGATGGATTTTAGCATGTGTTTGATTGTTCCGCTTAAATCGAACGCAACTTTAAAGTGCTTAACTTTGGATAGATGGTGCAAAAATACACCCAAAAACCTTCTCAAAATAAGTACATAAAAACCAAATATCGAAACTGTTGAGTATTTTGTTTTCAACAGCAAAACTATCTATCTGGCTAGCATTTTCCCCCTCCCTCTCTTCTTTCCCCTTCCCCCTGATTATTGTCTTCCTGGCCTGGGATAAAATGTAACTCTGTTTTTCACATTGCAACAGAAACTGGATTTTTTAAAAAATGGAAAAGGGAAAGCAGGAGCCAAGGGGTTGGGGCAAGATGCTGAATCACGAGATGGGAATGATTTTCATGACTTGTTCTGATAAGTCTGACTAGTAACATCAACAAGTTTGGTTCCATTAATTATTTTTGAAACAGGCGACCTTTTCCTCTGCTGTGTTGTTTCTGTTGAGTCATTTTGAAAGAAAGGGATGCAGTAACATACAAGAAGTAGGTGTGCGCAGAATGAAACATCTGAAATTCTTGTCGAGGTCAATTGTTGTGACTTGAAAGGCTCGTTGAAAATAAAAGGTGTATTGACTACCGGGGAAGGCTGGGGGAATTCCTCTTACGGTCATTGTGTTGCACAGTGTTGCCCTATTCTAGAGGTGGGGGATCTTAGGACTGGGGTGTCTTGCTCAATGCAAGATGGTTCTTTTAAAAATAGATTCAGGATCAACACAAACTCAAGTGGTTGAGAAGATTACAGATTTTATTCCAAATAGCAAGCAGTATTACCAAGGAAGCACTTCAATCGGCCACTGGGAAGCCTTGTCAGAAGTGGCGAAGAGACCACCAGGTAGTCTTGATGCATAGCACTGTGGCCACAGAGCTCCCACTTGGCATGCTCCAAAACTAGATATTTTATAGACCTGTGTCCTATTGGACTAACACAGGCTCAACCAGAGCTACACTACATCAAAGGCTTTGCTGACCAGTTTCATCAATACATCAAGGGCCTTTTCACAAAGGATACTGAAAGCAATAAAACATAGAAACCAGAGTCAGGAAGGAATAACCAGAGACGGAAGAGCTGACCACTCCAGATCACTATCTCCTCAAAGTACAATAATCTGCAATAATTATCCCATACATGGGGAGTGAGGAATGCGGCCCTACAAACCTTTCTCTGTGGCCCTCAGGACTCTTCCCAAACCACCCCCTCACTCCTTGAGTATTTTTGCCTGCCTGGAATGTGCCCTTCAACTCTGCTGATGACTCCTGCTTGGCTAGATAGAGAGGCGGTGTAAGAACGTGTGTAGAAACTAGTCTGAGGTAGACAGCAGACATTCATATTTCTTGTGGGATCTCCTAGTCTACTCCTTCACCCAAGTGTGGTGTTGTGGGTGGGAAAAGGGAAGGAAGAGCAACAACCCCACACTTACCAACAGGCTCAATTCAGACACCATACAACTTCTCCTTGGTTATTTTGAGCAAGTTCCCCCTGGTTCTACATTTTTTAAAATATAAAAATGGTTGTGTACCTTTGTGAGCTTTGAGGTTCCCCTAAGACGGCTGACGTCTTCCTCCTGCTCTCCGTTGACCTGTTTTTGCTCGGGTACTGTCAGCACCCCCCACCTGAGTCCTCTGTTAGTAGTGAGGAGTTCAAACAGTATCTTTTGCGTACTGCGTGCATCACATTTCAAGTGGGATCTCAGAGGACCTACTAGCCTACCACAAAAATAAGATGTCTTCCTATGGAAAGCTGATAATGTCAGGGAGATGGTGAGGCTGGAACCATTCACCCTGTTTTCTACATGTTTTCCATGGGCAGGAAATACTTTTGCACACCCGCTTGCAGTTTGGTGGTGCAGCCCAGGTGTTCATGAAAACTAGACCTCTGAGAATCCAAGAAGATGAATTAATTGCCTGTGATAAGCAGGTGCACATTTCATTTGTCTAGCTCCTTTTATGTTTTACTGCTCTCTGTCATGGCAATGGGAGAATTGTATCCCTGTTACGATTAATTAATCTTTCAAAACTTTGAAAGATTCACATGTCTTTCCTAGAAATGAGGAAACGAAGGATTTTTCAATGGCATCTTGAAAATGTTTCGGATGCTAAGGGAGGAGTTCAATGCTTGGCTGTTCTGATCGTTCTGTCAGCAGAAGCATTTCTTCTTCCCTAATGGAATAATGCCTCCCCGGCCAATTTTCTGGTGGTTCTCCTAATGCTCCAGAGCAGATCTGAGGAAGGTGCAATAGTTGTGGTGGATGGGGGCAGGGAGAGCAGGATCCAGACCTTATAGCTTTATCCCCACAATAACTGGCAATATGCTATTTATAGAAATATAGACTGGTAATGCTTGCAAAAGAAGTTCACTTAACTGGAACTTAGTCAATAGTGTTTAAAATAGTGTTTAAAGTTTCTGACATGTATAAAACAATGTCTTGAATTTAATGGATTTATGCTTGTCAAACATTGCTTTGAAAACTCCTCCGAGTCTCTGCATTTGAGATTGAAAGTTGCCAAAGGATGTTTTAGGAGAAGAGGCATTATATAATTAACAATCAAGTTACTTGACCATTATAATGAAATCTTCCTATGCCTAGAGTCTGATGTCCTTGGAGTGACATAAATCCAAGGGGTCACTTTCAGTGCATTATATAATAGGCTCTCAGTGGTTTGGGGCAAAAGCAAATTGACTACTGTTGTTGAAGCTTCTCTGTATTACAGATGAATAGTGGGAGTCCTTGCAGTTCTTAGTGAAGTTTTCTATGATGTATTTGGGAGAGGAATGGCAGGATGATGATTGAAGCCTTACAGGAAAATTTCATACAAAGCCCCTTCTCTCTAACTTGGAGGTAGGTTTGCTTTTAACTAGACTGTAGTAGTAGGACTAATATGGAGCATGAAAACAAATTAAATGACATTACTTAATATTCTATGGCTTGTAGCAGCCTTCAGCTCACACAAGGAAATTTCCTCTTCTCTCCCCTGAAGCCCCTCATGCACCCTCAAAACTGCTCCAGAATATTGAGAGACACTCTGGCTCCCCTCAGCTTCCAGGTGGCATGAAACTCCAGAAATCCCTGGCCCATTTCCCTGGATCATCTCCACCCACCTACCCCCCCACCCAACCCTGCCTATACCTTTGTGCAAATTAATTGAAGAATGCATGTTTTCTATCTTACCTGTAATCCTGTACAGTGGTACCTCTGGTTGCGAACGGGATCTGTTCTGGAGGCCCGTTCGCAACATGAAAAGAACACAACCCGCAGCAGCGCGTCTGCGCATGCGCGGGTCACGATTTGCCACTTCTGCACATGCGCGTGACTTCATTTTGCACTTCTGTGCATGCGCTAGTGGCGAAACCCAGAAGTAACCCTTTCTGGTACTTCTGGGTCACCGCGGACTGCGGAACCTGAAAGAACGTAACATGAAGTGGACGTAACATGAGGTATGACTGTACTCAAAACAAACATGAAAAGTTAGTTGATCATTATGGTGTCGGAATGATGCGCTTGCCACAATATATTGAGGTTCTATGAAAGAGAGTTGTTCCAGAGCTGGAAAAGAGGTATTCTGACAGTACTGGGATATTCCAGCAGGACCCATCACACATCGAAAGTGGTGAAGAAATTCATGAAAGAGCAGCAAATACGGGTATTTGATTGGCCAGGGAATTCCCCGGACGTAAATCCCATTGAGAATTTGCGGGCTATATGCAAAAGTCGCCTCCGTGCTGTAGACTGTACAACTATGGAGAAGCTTATTCAGGCACTGATTCAAGCGTGGTATAGGGATCTGAAAATTAACAGTGACTGTTCAAAACTAGTAGACTCCATGCCAAACTGTGTTCAAATGCTGCTTAAAAATAGCAGAGGTCATATCCATTACTAATGTACGTATATGTGAGTTTTGTACATGTAAATGTGAATTTTGTACAATAAACTACATTGTTTGTTTCAATTAATTTTCACAAGGGTGTACATGTTCCCCTCACCTCTCAGGCTCCTGACTGCCCCTGACTGGGAGCAACAGTTGCTTAACATGGTATCTATTGAAAGAAGTAATAACAAATTCATATATGTGAAAGCAGGTTCCATTGAAATCTAGGTTTTAAGATCAGGGTGTTAGGGACTTAGGGTGGATGGAAACCCAGCACTGGGGATACACAACTCATTGTTCTGCCGTGGCCACTTTAAATGCTTCAGATGGGTTCTTCTAGTAGCATAAATAGGCTGAAATATGAAACAGTGAAGGTTAACAGCAGTGGCTGTATCAAAGATTTTTCTCTTCCTTTAGAGGGTTGGGACGACTGGGCTGAGTTTGAACAGTTTGGGGCAAATGCAGTGCTGAATGGCAACTGAATGAATCCCAAATCAGCTGAAAAGCACCTGGGAGAGCAATTTGGGGACGCACACCAAGGCCTCAGCTCCATTTGGTGAGGCCATTCAACATCCGTGGATCTTGGCTCCAGCTTTCAGGGCTCCCCTACATTTCCCTGTCCTTTAAGCCCTTTCATATTGCTCCTTTCTATCAGCATGTGGCTCTTTTTCTTGCGCTCTTAAAGGCAGAACTGTGCACTTAGCAGATAAGATTTTTATAGCAGGCGCCTATTCAGAAAGGAAGAATTAATGGGAAAATGCCACTGTACTTTCAATACATGTTTTCCTTGCTGTGCCATACCTTTCTGAGGCTGAAAGGGAGAGAAATTGCCGCATTCTCGTGTTTCCATTCCACTGTAAGCAATCAAAAATTTATCTCTCAGGTTGGAAGGGACATCTTTTCACGAAGCATGGCTTTATCCTAGGCTCAGTGTTACAAAGCCTGATGCTGAACGTACGGAATCCATAGGAGCTGAAGCTTATTATTATTATTATTATTATTATTATTATTATTATTATTATTATTAGTTTTCCCCTCACCGACACACACATGCCCAGAATTTGACTGAGGACAAACAGGCATGGGGATTGTTCCATGGCAATCAGACTTTACAGTTGCGGGGCTGCAACAAACTGTTGCAGTGTAGATGTCTTCTGTTCAGGTTTTTGGGTGTTCTGTTCCATTTCTCCCACTTGCTTTTATCCTCCCCACTCCCAACCACTCCAGTCAGTATTCCTTTGCCCTCTGTCCATGCTCAGTACCCATTGGACTGTGCAGTTTTCTCTCACTCCAACACCTGGAGGGAAATGCCTTTCCTTTGTATTTCTTCAAACTTTGGAGTTTCCCCCAACCCAGCCAATACCACCCCGTTGTGCGTGGGAGATGCCATTTGGGTTACATAATGGCACTCTAATAATAATAATAATAATAATAATAATAAATTTATACCCTGACCATCTGGCTGCGCTTCCACAGCCACTCTGGGCGGCTTCCAACAAAATATTAAAATACCATAATGCATCAAACATTAAAAGCTTCCCTAAACAGGGCTGCTTTCAGATGTCTTCTAAAAGTCTGGTAGTTGTTCTCTTTGACGTCTGGTGGGAGGGCGTTCCACAGGGCGGGTGCCACTACCGAGAAGGCCGTTTGCCTGGTTCCCTGTAACTTGGCTTGTCGCAGTGAGGGAACTGCCAGAAGGCCCTCAGCGCTGGACCTCAGTGTCAGGGCAGAACAATGGGGGTGGAGATGCTCCTTCAGATATACTGAACCGAGGCTGAGCTTGAACATTGGAAATGACTAGGTTTATGTTTTAAAGTGGTGGCGTACTGTGGCAGACAGCGTAGCTTAGTTATCTTAGGGGTTGTCATCCAGCTTCCTGCATCCCTCAGAGACGAAACCTCGTTCAAGAACACCTGAACCCGCATCCCAACCCAAAATAGTTACAGCTCAAGTTTGGAAGGCTCAGAAAGAAGGAAACTGAAAAGGAATTTCAGTGTTTGGCGCCAGATGGTGCTTCCCAACACGAAGTATTTTTTTTTCCTTTCCGTGTGTGCTTTATAAAGCTTCAGTAATCCCAGCGTTCCTTCACCACCTGTCTGTCTCCATTTCAGGAAGCAGAACCTGATGCTTTTTGGCAAAGCGAAACGCCACGTCTGAGCTGCTGCTGCTGCTACTTACAGCAGTCAAACTTCTCTCCTTTAATGTCAGGCAAACAGAAGGGAGGTTGACTATTTATTTATTTATTTATTTTTATCATCTGAGAAACTAATAATACCACCACCCAGCCAGATGCAAGCTGCTGCAGGAGCCTGTGGTTACTCAGAAGTCATCTGGCACGGGAAGACATCCCTGTTCTCCTGGCACTGTCCTGTGAACGTAAGCAGAATAATCAGAGTTAAACAGGATTACCCGAAACCTCGCCACCTCCGAGGTGGGTCTGAGTAATGTTTAAGGCTTTATTATTCCTTTGACAATACACTTCAGAAAATCTGTTCTGTGTGCCTTTAAAGGCCGCACGACACCGTGGCTCATGGAACTATCATCCCCCTCTTGTCCCGGATCTTTTTTTTAAAAAAGAAAAGCAACAGTGGAGGCTGCTATTTTGAGTGGATCACCTGCAGGGGGGAAAGAGGCTGCTTAACCCTTTCCTCTAGGGCCATTTCCAGTCCAAAATTGCCTCTTCCAGCTGCATGGGAAATTACCTCTCCCAGCTGTTGTGGAGAGCCGTATCTTTTCCCCTGAGGTGTGAGGAAAACAACATATAAGGGGAAAGGATTAAGCAGTAACCTCCCCACTTGGCTTGCCAACCAGCATCCCATAATTGTTTTCTCTTTAAAAAAAAGAAAATAATCGAGGATTGAGAGGGATCTTTATAAAAACAGTGTGTCGTATCATGTGCAGTTTGGCTGAGAGAGAGAGAGAGAGAGAGAGAGAGAGAGAGAGAGAGAGAGAGACAGACAGGTGTTTTCGTTTTGTCTCACAGCACCAAGTACAGAAGAATTTGCACCCATCTTTGCCTTGGGTCACTGAGGTGGCTTCTCAGGGACGCAAAGAGCTAATGTGTACCTAAGAGCTGGTTTTCTCATGTGTGAATTTCATGCGCAGGTGATGACATCCCAAACAGAAAGAGTTACAAAAACTGTGGACTAGCCTTGAATGCCACAGTAGCCTTCCCTCCTCCACACAATAGCAAATATTTATTCCTATGTTCCTGGTTGAATAATACTGTTCCAAGAAACCCTAAGATCATTGGGTGGAAGAAGGTTTTTATTTTATTTTTCAAATGGACGTTTTTGACCGAAAATGATTTTAGGTGTTTTTAATTGTGTCTGGGACACGGGTAGCGCTGTGGGTTAAACCACAGAGCCTAGGACTTGCCGATCAGAAGGTTGGCGGTTCGAAGGTTGGCGGGGTGAGCTCCTGTTGCTCAGTCCCTGCTCCTGCCAACCTAGCGGTTCGAAAGCACATCAAAGTGCAAGTAGGAAGGTAAACGGCATTTCGGTGCGCTGCTCTGGTTCGCCAGAAGTGGCTTAGTCATGCTGGCCACATGACCTAAAACTGTACGCTGGTTCCCTCGGCCAATAAAGCGAGATGAGCGCTGCAACCCTAGAGTCGGTCACAACTGGACCTAATGGTCAGGGGTCCCTTTACCTTTACCTTTAATTGTAGCTTTTTGTTTTATAATCTTTTGATCCATTTTAGAATGCTTGCTTTCATATGTTTAGAATGCCTGGCATATCCGTTTGCAGCCCTGGGTTCCTCAGAGAAGAAGAGAGGGACAGAAACGCAGTAAAAAAATAACACACAACTTATTCCCACTTCATCCCTGTGATTGAAACTGCAGCGTGTTGTTTTCCATCCAGTAGGTGGCAATAGCACACAAGCATGCTCTAAACTTCCATGGGAGCCTTGCAAGTACAAAACCAACACTGAAATGAGGAACCGATAGGCTAATTGCTCATTAGGTTACCAGTCTGCCCATTTTTTAATTTTTTTAAAAAAGTTCACTATTTTTCTCATTTTCACATTTTTGTGCACAGATTTATTTTTTTTAACTTCTCATTTCCCCCTCCCCCAGAATGAATGCTTTGATGCAGTATTTTTAAGCCGGGTGATGGTAACTCGCTCTGCAATTCCATTTGGAAAGCTCCCATCCTCCCTTCCCCTTCCCACTTACGCCTTTTCCTTATTTATTCATTTAATATGCCCATTTAATTATTTATATGCACGCGAAAGCTCGGAGCAGCTCAGAGCGTTTTAAAAAATAATGAATGCTAAACGATACAATATATGGAAATCTTAAGCTGCATAATTCACAAATGAATCTGGCATTCACAACACTGATTTGAAATAAAAATAAAAATCAACGTGTCGGCTACTGAATCAATAGGCAGGGATGTTGCCTGCAGGGATCTCCCTCTCTGTATTCTGTCCGCACCACCTTCCAGAGGGACAGAACCAGGCATGTGAAGGTGACTGCCCTGTATGTCCGCTCCTCTCATTCCTCCCTCTCTCAGATCAGCTGCCCAGGTGAAGGCAGACAGGAGCAATGGGGCCAGGAGACTGCAGGGAGCAGAAAGAGGGTCTATGGCTGGGATGTAGACCTCACCGGGTACCCAATGAATCATTGAATTGTATAGTTGGAAGGGACCCGAAGAGTCATCTAGTCTAACCCCCTACAGTGCAGGAATATTATGTGGAGAAAACAGCAAAGACCTAATGAAGAGAGCACAGCAGAGGTTATATTTTCTGAGAATGCTCCAGAAAAACAATCTCTCAAAGGACCTGTTGATGGCATTTTACCATTATACTGTTGAGAGTGTATTAACTTATGGTCTCTGTGTGTGGTTTGGGAGCTGCACGGTCAGGAAAAAAAAAAGTTGTCCAAGGTTGTAAAGACTTCGGAGAGAATAATTGGGTGCACTCTTCCACCTTGGATCAAACCTATGCTTCCAGGTGCCATAAGAAAGCTGCAGAGATAGCGCAGGATAGTGCGCACCCCGGAAATGATCTCTTTCAGCTTCTGCCTTCTGGAAGAAGCTACAGGGTTATAAAGACTAGGACTGGCTGCCTGAGAAATAGTTTCTATCCAAATATGATTTTGGTTTTAAACACAGTGTAAGGTAGTCTCTATGTGAGTATATTGTATTCAATTATGGGCTATCAGATTTTTTTAGGTGCTAACCAGGCTGGGATAGTTGGGATAGCAGGCTTGTGGGTTTTTGAATGTCTGATATAGATTTTTTTCAGTTTCGTTGTTCTGTATGGGACAATGACAATAAAGATTATTGTATCGAAACTGACTCCTTGCACCAACCCTGACGGAGGAGCCATTGAGGGGAGCCACATTGCTCTGCTTTCCTTTGGACCACATCAGCAAAGCTGAGGGGGGGGGGTGTCCTGTTGTCTGTGAAGCCCAGGACCTCCAAATACACTTGCACCCCTGAGGAGGGCACTTCAGTGCTTGCAGTGGTTTGACTTCACCCCTTGGAGGCGCATTCCATTGTCTCTTGAGACAGGCGGATGCCAACAAATAAAATGATGTATCTTCCTTTGTATTAATATGCTGCTCAT
The DNA here is from genome assembly GCF_964234715.1 of Podarcis melisellensis. Taxonomy (NCBI): domain Eukaryota; kingdom Metazoa; phylum Chordata; class Lepidosauria; order Squamata; family Lacertidae; genus Podarcis; species Podarcis melisellensis. The sequence continues at coordinate 20,842,272 of NC_138539.1, read as the reverse complement.
GGCTTTGGAGGCCAACAAGCAGTACTGTATATAAATAAACCTCAATGCAACACATACACACACCCCTTCTGGCCTGAGAGATTTTAACGAATCCCTAAAACACATACACAAACACAATTGAATAGTTATTCCTCCAGCCTTGTTGAAAGCTGGGAAGGCTGACAGTTGCACAGGATTCTGTGCTGGAAGCCAGATCTTGTGATTTGCACTGCCTGATCCCAAGTTTGCTAAAAAATAAAAACCTGCCCTCTTTCTATATGGGTACTTACTGTAGGCTCCCAAAAATGGCACCTAGGATTGTTCAATTTGGTGATTGCACTCTTCACTAGCTAAGCAGTAGTTCACTCGATGCTCGTCATCGGTTTCAGCTGTTGAGGTACATATAACTTCACACAGACGTCACTGTCATTGAAAACCTTCAAAACAGCAACGTAAAACAGGATGGAGGAAGCCTGCTTCAAGCCCATAACACCTGTTATGAATGATATAGTACATCACTGTTTATATTTCAGAATGTGTGCATGTGTTGAACGATTCGTGAGAGCCCAGGGTTACAAGTTCAAATCACCAATGCGTACGCTACAAGCTATGTGAGAACCCCTCCAAACAAAACCCAAATCTGTGCAAACTGGATGTTTTTATAAAAGTATTTCTGATAACCCTGTTTTTCTTGGTTTAAGCTTGGCTTAGGTTCAGCTTCTCCAGGATTAAACATGGGGATGGGGGGTTATGAGAACACCAGAAAGCTGTCCAGTGGTCTATTCTCATGCTGGTCAACCAGATGTCTCTGGGGAAAAGGAGACCTGCCATTGCACCTGATGTGTTCTGCCTATACATGATTTTGGCTTTAGGCACGATCTCTGGAACGTAACTCATGCATAAGTTGCAGGCCTACTGTATGGTGCTTCTGGTTCTAGAGGTAGTACACATGGCTAGGAGCTGATTGATAGCCTTGGCCCAGTCTACCTGAAGGAGCATCTCCACTCCCATCGCTCTGCCTGGACACTGAGGTCCAGCTCTGAGGGTCTTCTGGCGGTTCCCTCACTGCAAGAAGTGAGGTTACAGGGAACCAGGCAGAGGGCCTTCTCGGTAGTGACGGCCACCCTGTGGAACACCCTGTGGCCATTTCTATATATTGTGGAAGCAAATTCCATAGCTTAACTCTACACCGTGTAAAGAAGCCCCTCCTCTTTTCTGTCCCAAATCTTCCAACAGTTAGCGCCATTGGTCACAAGTGCTAAAAAAACATGCTGTTCTTCTGTTGAAGCCTCTGTCGCGGTTATCTGGCTCTCTCAGACATTAGCAAGGAAACGTTCTATTTCTGAGATTCTGTGTGCAGGGCTTGGAGGCTGGGGGTTAAAGAAAGGAATTTGGAAATGTATATTTGAAAAGCAGCTTTTGAGTTACTCTATAGAAGATAGTGGCCCCGTGTTAACATAATGAAACTCTGTGCAATTGGGAAGATTAAAGGATTAAAAATATGCCTCTCTAGACACTGCCTGCTGTCCTGGACTTGACCCATACATTAACATTTTTTTTCAAATGGCTTTCATGCTACGTAAGAAATATTGTACATCTTTTCATGTCCTGCACAATATTAATCTTGTAATCTAGAGGACCTCTTTCCCTTTCTGTGTAAGGAAATGGAGTCCTGCTGAGCCAGAATGTGTGGGTGTATGGTGTGCGAACATTTCCACGCCATTCCATGAAACATGATTCTCAAGGGAGTGGGTGGGGAGTGGAAAACAGATCATGCTCAGGGTGCAAATGCTTAGATGGTGCCAGGAAGTGAGGAAGCATTGCCCCTTGTTGCATGGTCAACAGGGATGCATTCCATCGTTCTCTTCCCATTTCAGAATGAGGGCAATGGATGGCTTCATTTGCTCCCAGCGATGGCATCATCACTGACCCAATGGATGTGGTTTCACAAAAGATCCCCGAATGGCCGGCCACATACAGTGAAGAAGTCATTTAGGTTTGGTAAAAAAAACAAGATGGCGCCAAAGAAAAGCTGATGGAGCAAGCAGCATTTCTGAACAAATGTGGGAAAAATGCACAGAAGAATGGGTGCTAGCTTCCTCCACCAGAGACCCTTTCCCTGTCCAAATGAGAAGGAATATGGCTCTTTGGGAGAACATATGGAAACCTGTACAGTGGTACCTCAGGTTACATATGCTTCAGGTTACAGACTCCACTAACCCAGAAATAATGCTTCAGGTTAAGAACTTTGCTTCAGGATGAGAACAGAAATCGTGCTCTGGCGGCACAGCAGCAGCAGGAAGCCCCATTAGCTAAAGTGGTGCTTCAGGTTAAGAACAGACCTCTGGAACGAATTAAGTACTTAACCCAAGGTACCACTGTAATGATCTCAGGCAGGCAAGCAACTCCAATAAGAATTAATGAGTCTCTGGCAGTTTTATGTACGTTTATTTACAATTTACATCCCTCCATTAGCTACAAGTTGGTCACTCTTAGGCTCCGCCCCTGTCATGGCACGAAGGGCGCCAAAGTCCAGTCCTTCCCCTCTTACGCTTCCATTGCATTTTAACCCTTTCAGCTCTTCTGGTTTGAGGAGAAGGTGGGTGAACTTGCCCCCTGCTATCAAATGAAGAGCCCTCTAAACACTGCCTGCCTCCCTGTTGCATAACAACCCCCTCAATGTCATATATCTCCTTCCCTCCCTCTGCCTGTGAGCTTTCCAAGTCTGGGAACTCTTGGTGAAGGGGGTGGTGGGGCGAACTAGCCCACTCTTGCTCTGACTGTGGCTGCAATTCCTCGTCTCTGGAGTCAGACTCTGTCTCCCTTTGTACAGGCATTCCTTCCTTTTCAGAGTTTGACCCTTCCTAGGCATTTGATTCAGCCACATCCCTGATACAAAGCCACTGTTGGTCAGTATAGACCAGTGGTTTCCAATTAGCTAAGTACTGTGGATCTGTTTTTCAGGAGCCAAGCCATGGACCCCCTATTTTGAAGATTTTGATATTTCTATGGTAGTTTTTGTTGTGTGAATGGTGCTGCAGACCCCCTGGGTGTGTTATGTGGACCCCTCTGGGTTCTGCAGACCACCAGGTGGGAACCACAGGGACAAAAAGGAGCAAGGATTTTTTACACAGTGCCGAGTTATCTTAGGCTGAGCTGACGTTAGGGACATAATGTTGGCTGAGCCATGAATCAGTTGGCTGAGCTCAAGATCCGTTGCATCCTAAACTCATCCTGATGGATCTCACCATAGCATTGCTCCCTTAGGTCTGCCTAATTCAATAAATTATACCTGTAGATGAAAGCTAGCTGGTCATTCAGATGCCGGTGATAGAAGCACACTAATGTGCACTTAAACACACATTAATGCTTTATGCGGACACAGTTCATTATTTAGCTCTGTTTTCAATATGCAGAGGCCAGCTATACACTTTGTCGGCTTATCTAGCTAAAAGTTAACAGCTCATTTCACTGTTTAAGCAAGCATATTAAAATGATTTCCAGTTGCTCTTCCAGCTTTTTCCCAAGCGTAGTAAAGATTAGCAGCGATACAAATCTGTGAGTGCAGTACTTGTTCCAGCTAACTAATGTGTGTGTGTGTGTGTGTTTATTTCATATTTCACGTTGACTGCAGTGAGGTTGCCTTCAGATATGAGTTGTTTCTTTAGCCAGGCCAAAATTTTGACATTCTGCAGAGATTTAGAGTTCTGTTTGCTTATCCGGTGTCGGTGGAAAGTAATGGCCAACAGGAGCCGTGAAAGGGGGTGGGGAAGGGTCTATTGAAAATGCATGCCTTGAGATTACTATTCTCAACATGCCTGCAAAGCCTGTCTATCTATCGAGACCTCTTTAGAATTCCACACACCAATTAGAGGCAGGTCTGTGTAATGCTAGAGAAATTGCTCATCCATTGTGAATGAATACTACAGGGGTTTGCCTTTGGCTTAGTGTGGCGCAACAATTTATACTTGAAATATCAAGGAATAAATTCAAAAACTTTTGCAGCTCTTAGAAATGCAGCTGCCCTTTGTTTTGTTTTCTTACACAGGGGGTTGCAAAAACTTGTGGAGAGAACGGAGAGTAACTTCCTGCTAGAGCTGTGTGAGACTTTGGCCAAGATCTGAGACTCAGTCCAAGGTCCAAGATATGGAAGGAAGATAACATGGTCAAAGGCAGCCTGGGGTAGGAGTCTGGATGAATTAGGCAAGGCAAGACAAGTTGTGTGGCTACATGGAGTAATAATATATGGCCGGCTTGTCAATTAAAAAGGGTTTAAATATATTAAACTCACAGATCAGAGAACAATCCTAGCTCCCTGGTTTTGGTTTTGCTGCTGAAGGAGTTAGATCAGGGGTCAGCAAACCTTTTCAGCAGGGGGCCAGTCCACTGTCCCTCAGACCTTGTGGGGGGCCAGACTATATTTTTGGGGGGGAAATGAACAAATTCTTATGCCCCACAAATAGCCCAGAGATGCATTTTAAATAAAATGACACATTCTACTCATGTAAAAACACGCTGATTCCTTGACCATCCGTGGGCTGGATTGAGAAGGCACCTGGGCCGGATCCGGTCACCAGGCCTTAGTTTGCCTACCCATGAGTTAGATTATGATGGAAGTTCTCATCTACAGTAGGGGGCTCTACCTCTGTTAACTACATGTTGTATAGCCGCAAGTCCTAGTAAATTCACTGGGATTTCCCCCCCTAAGCATTATGTTGGGCTGTCCATATGGTAATAAAATTTCACCAAAGTGTTTGTCTCAAAGCCAGCTCGGGAAAAATCGTTGACATTTTAGAATTTACTTTAGTGGGTTTTGCAATGCATTCGGAATCCAAGCAGTCAATGTAAAAAACAAAACAAAAAACCAGCAGAAAGCCACTGCATATATAACACCATGCTCCAGTATATATCCTTGGCTGCAGCAAATGTGTCTTCTTGCCAATTTCGGGAAAGAGATTTGAATGCATAATATTTTGAGAGGGTAATTTCATAGGAATGTTAATGTTGTGTTCCAAATGAATATTCCAATTATGTCCTTGAAACATTTAAAGCTGTTGGCTACCCAAATATCCAAAGCAAGATGGGGATTCAGCAGATCAGTAGCTCCACATTTACATCTTCAGCATTTCAGAAGTTCTTTGCAATGCAAAATCTCGCTGCTAATTGGAATTTGCTGCATCTCCTTCTATTGAAGTTCCTTGAAGATTCACCGGGCCAACTTGTGAAAAAAGATAAAACTGCAGCTGAGAGCACCCATATGAAATGCAATGTAAGTTAAAGAGAATCCACCCACCCTCAGTCCATAGTGCTTTTCTTCCATGGAAATGGCAACTTCTTGTTTGCTTGTCTTGATGTTGCAATGAACTGACCATACGGAAGACTGAATCTGAGTGAAAACCAGGATACTAGCAAAGAAAAAAATTTTTTTTTACAAAGCTCCTTATACAGACTTAGTTCAGTCTTTCCTAACCTTGTCCCCTCCATATGATTTGGACTGCAACTCCAATCATCCCTGACCATTGGCAGTGCTGGCTGGAGAAGATGGGGAATGAAGATGAAAACATCAGGAAGGCACCAGGCTGACTTAGATCTTGCCCAAGTGATTCCTCGAATGCACCAGACAGACTCCAGGCCCTTGAGACTCAGGGACACACAACATGGAGAAAATGGGTGGAACAATCAGGGATCTAGCAGGGACATCTAAGTGTTGAGTTGAAGGGAGATAAGTTGCTTGCTACCAGTACCCAGAGTATTGAAGGTTTTGAGAATCTGTGTTTTCATATTGCTGTTGCTTTATATTAACTCTTGTAATGTACCAGGATAGTTCCAGATAGAGGAGTATCTTTCAATGGCTGGAGAAACTTTTTTTCTAATGACACAGAGAGGCAGGATCAGCTTTGCTTATCTCATGTTCTGTGGATCTCTTCTGGCTGCCATTGGACGAGAAACTTAGATCCTATATGGGGTTTGCAGAAGGACTTACATAAGGAATGAAGGACACTCACAGGCTGAGCTGTTGAGTCTTGGAGGGCATGCCTGCCAAGAGCTTGCCTCAGCAGCACGCTAGAGCTTCTTGGGGCCTTTTGAAGGCTGGCTGGCCTGATACCTCAAACCCACTCCAATAAGCTCTCTTGTTTTAAGGAACCACTGCCCTATTCTGTAGCTGCTGGCTCTCACAGCATGGGGGATGCTGAGGGCTGCCTAGGAGGGGTATCCTCTGAGTGGGCAAAACTGGGCAAAGCTACATCCTCTGTCCTGGATAATCTGAGAGGAGAGGGAGATGGTTCCCAGGCCCTTCCTCTGAGTCCACCTCTGAGTAGCACTGTAGATTATGGCTCTAGAACATGACAGGCAGTCCCAAGCGCACAGGGTCAGCAATGACCAGCAGCTGCAGAGCTGAGAACTGCATATTGCATTGAAGCAGTGCTCTAAATCTTTGTATATAGTCCTCTAGTTCTGCCCCTACTCAGTTTGCCACACCACTGCACCACCCTCTTGCTCAGCTCACGGACCTCCACAAGCCTGAACTCCCTCGATCTTCCACTTGCCTTTCTCGGATGTTTCCCTTAGCCTGGAACATGCGTGGTCTATTGCTAGGGTGGTGATGCAGTACTGGAAATATGGTATAGTAATATATTCCCTTCTCTATAATTATTTTTTGTTTTGTTTTACCCTGCATCTCCTTGGTGCTCTCTTTTTGAGGATCTTCAAGAACCCGGTGAATTTTGACCTTTTCTCTGTAGCCCGTTCCTACACGAAAATGCGATCACATCTGAGTTTAGTTCTGTTTATCTCCCCTGGTTTGTGTTTTTTGTCCAGCTATGTCCCTGGCTGTTAAATTAAATTGTAAGCCTGGGCTTTCTTCCTGTTGTTTGCTTTTTCTGAGCCACTTCCCCAAATATAATCTTTGTTTTGATTTGGTGTGCTGGGGGTAGAAAATAATGGGAAGGTGGCAGAGAGATTCCACACGTTGTGTACATTCTAAGGATTCTACTTTCCTTTGTTTTGATGCTTCTTGGTCAAGTTCCCCAATAATTCATTAGATGGGGATCTGACATTATGCCAAGGAGTTTACCCTTATTTAAGAAAAAAAATCTTTCTCTGTCATCTAGCTCAGGTAGTAAGGAACTGTCTTTGTACTGGAACTTTCTTGTTCAGTTTTGTGACTTATTTTAAGAAAAGAACATTGGGAACCACGTTTGGTGATTTTTATGCAAATAGCCCGCATGATCATTGCTGGTCAGCAGTAAAGTATTTGAAATCAGTGCAGTTTAAAAAATAATAATCTCTTTCCATTATTTGGAAAGTATCTTTAATTAAGAGATAGCTGTGCTCCCTAAATTCAGCTCGCTGGAATTCAGGTCCTCAGGGGAAACTGCCTTATCTCCTCTGCGATATGTAAATTAGGAGTGCCTGTCAAGGGAGAAGAGGATCTTCAGCCCTTGATCCATCTCATTGAAGAGTTGTAATTATAATAATTGGAGATATTAAATTCTGCAGAGTGATGGCAGATGTTAGTACACTCCAGGATCCAGCCCCGAATATTAAAATCAAATTAGGCCAAGCCAGTACTTGAAAGAAGAAAATAAGAAGATCAGTTGAGGAAGAGACACAAGTTACTGAATGTTAGGCTAACCTATTTGTACATCTTGCCCATTGCTGTCTAAGCTGATGGCAATAACTTTTTAGAATCTCAGGCAGAGAATCATTCTCACCACATGTTGACTTGTTCCTTTTAGAGATGTCATAGATGGAAACTAGGACCACCTGAATACAAAGGTACCTCTGAGCTACCCTCAAATAAGCTAAGACATGCACATTTAGTCTTTGGGTCCTCGCTTCTTGGCAGACCATGATTAACCCAGGAAGTCACGAGTCAACCATAGTTTCACTTTTAATTCTGAACCAGGAATCTGGTTCTGAGCTTGTTATCCATTGTTTCCTGGTCTGGATGTAACATGAAACTATGGTTAACTGCTTTGCGGTTTAATTTAATTATGGTGTGTCAAGATGGGAAGAAGAATGGACTGGCATGAGGACAGAGAATAAGACTTGTGCATATCTTGGCTTCCTTGTACAGTGGTACCTAACCCAGAAATAGTGCTTCAGGTTAAGAACTTTGCTTCAGGATGAGAACAGAAATTGTGCATTGGCAGCGCAGCAGCAGTGGGAGGCCCCATTAGCTAAAGTGGTACCTCAGGTTAAGAATAGTTTCAGGTTAAGAATGGACCTCCAGAATGAATTAAATTCTTAACCCAAGGTACCACTGTACTTCCAAGCTGCACAATTACGTCTTCAGAATGGCCGTCTCAACACACTATTAAACTATAAAAATATTTTTGGAAGGGAATTATTATTACCTATTCTAACTAGAACCTTTTATTGGCTATTTAATTGTAAAAAAACAAAATCCAACCCTCTCTAAATTTCTTCTTAATGGAAGGGGGAAATGACACAGCTCTAACAGCTGCTGAATTAAAAGCTAATTCTGTGAAAGATAACAGGCTGGACTGCAACATAGAAAGGATGGAGCGATATAAACAACCCTCACATCTCTTTTAACTTCTGTTCTTCATTTTTCTAAGGCAATACATGAATGAATGACTTGATACTTCATGTCTCTTATTTCTAGCTTTCTTTTCTAACCATTTTTCATTTTATTTTGTCCATGTGTCTACACTGCTGGTGTGTGTCTCTTTCTTGGCAAAGTACCAGCAATCCATGCTCCTGACATCATCAAACATTATACTGTGCACTTGTCTGTGTTCCTTTTACTGTACCCAGTACAGGGCCAAGTTTATGATTCTGCCATTGGTTTCTATTACTATATTTTTTACTATATGCCCACTGCACACATATATGCAGCCCTAATTTTCTTTTTTTTTGCAACAGGGTTATGCTTGGGGTCGCCCCCCATTACATGTGCATGCACAATTCATGCACTTTCAACTGCATTATAGTGGCTCTAGGGGGACAATGAAGGTGCTCTTTTGTGTGATTAACTGGATTTACATGCCCCCCATTCACCAATGTTCCCAGGACAGGTTACACAGTGTTCCTGATCACACATAGGAAATTATCCCCTTGTACACATGTATTTTTTTGGGGGTGGGGTGCCCCTACACAGATGCTAATGATCACACATAGTTCAGAGGTGGAACCTGCCAATGTATCTTCATTTAGCTCACAGGTAATGTCTGAAAAGGGATGTGGCGCTGGTCTCCCATAGATGTAGCTATCTTTATGGTTTTCTGAAAGGAAAGTGTGATACTTTAAAGATAAACACATGCATGGCATGATTTTGCTAGTTTTTCAGATACTAGCAAGTTTTGCTAGTTTTTCAGATACTGGTCTTTTTCTGCATAGACTAATAGGACTACCACTCTGGAAGGAGAATGTAGGTGATGTCAAATGCTCTCCCAATTGTTTCACCTCTGCTCCCTCAGAACAATTTGCAATACATTGCTTAAGTTTCACTGCTTAGCCAGCCTTCGGGGCGTGGTTCTGTGTGCTCCAGTCATTTCCAGTTCTTGCTGCTGGTGGAATTACAACAGCTTGACAATCTCCAAGGGTCTGCATGAAAAATGTTCCTGGGCAATCATGCTCCATGATTAGGGAAAAGTAAGTTGGGCCCACAACAAAAAGATGACAGTATATCCTACCTTCCAACAGGAATGCTGCTGTTAAGGGCCTTCTTGGTAGTGGCTCCCACTCTGTGGAATGCCCTCCCATCACATGTCTAGGAAATAAACAACTATCTGACTTTAAAAGACATCTGAAGGCAGCCCTGTTTAGGGAAGTTTTTAATGTTTGATGGTTTATTGTGCTTTAAATTCTGTTGGGAGCTGCCCAGAGTGGCTGGGGAAACCCAGCCACATGGGTGGGGTATTAATAATAGTAGTAGTAGTAGTAGTAGTAGTAGTAGTAGTAGTAGCAGCAGCAGCATTTCAAGCCATTTCCTCCAAGCAGGGCATTCCAGTTCTGCTTTACTGTTCTTCTTCCTGGTTCTCTGTGTACTGAGCGTGTTCAGTTCTTACCATTTTGGAGATGTGTTTTCCTCTTAGGTTTTTTTGTTTTGTACTTTTGCAAACCTTGGGGTTCCCCCAAACATGCTGATACCCCCTCCTGTTCCTCAGTGCCCCCATTTGGGTCTTGTTTCTGCAAGCACTCACTGCCTGACTTCTCTCTTAAGAGTGGGTAATGATTCCAAGATACAAAGTGCATTTATTGGCGAAGTAGGCATGTTGACGAGTAGGAGCTGTGACATTCTGGCTCCTCATCCCCCCATTTTAGAAAGTTTTCTTCCAATGGCATACGGCCTGCAATTACACCCACACATCTGCTGCAAGGGACACACTCATTCCCCTTAAATTTCTTTGCAACGTCCCCATCTGAAGAACAATACGATGTCAGGTGACCTTTTTTAAGCAGCATAATTAATTGGGTCATTTGCAGACACATGATACTAATTAAAACTTACTCTCTTTAGCAGCAGAGACACAAAGGAGGGAAAGTACACCCCAAAGCACAGTTTTGACTTCCATATATCACACTGTGAGAGAATTCCTTAAATGGACAAATCGTGAAGTGGCTCTAAGAAGTGTGTGACTTATTCTAGTGTTAAACTGACTTCTTGCCAGTTTGGGGTCATTTGTATGATGCACCATATCGTACACAGAGCAGAATTCGACCTGCAGGAACAGAATATCTAAGCATCCCTCCATAACACATGGGAACTCATGTTCGTCCATGTGACAAATCTTCCCTTGCCTCTAACTATCCATCACTGTTTACAGAGCACAGTGTCCTGATAAATAACAAAGATGACAATCTCAAATCAGAAAAGCTTTCATCAGTTCAGATTGCTGTCCTGAGCATTCTTAAAAATAGCGCTAGTATGCTGAGGAGTTATAATTCTGCAATTTGAATTTAAATCTTATCCTTTGTACCATCACAGGCCTGAAAGAATTAGGAGGGAGAGAGGATGAGCTAGCCGATATTTTGGGGGAAAGGAGTAGAAGAAAAGGGGTCAGAATGAAGTAAAGCAACAAGCTTTAAGCGAACATGGTTGAAAGAGCTATTAATTCTTCAATAGGCCCTACCAGATGTGAATTGCTGTTTTCATCATTTTTTAAATTTATTACATTTATATCCCAACTTTCCTCCAAGGAGCTTAAGGTGGCATACATACTCCTCCTCCCCATTTTATCCTCACTACAACCCTGTGAGGTAGGTTAGGCTGAGAGGCAGTGACTGGTCCAGTGAGCTTCGTGGCTCTCTGGAGATTAAAACCCTGGTCTCCCAGCTCCTAGCCTAGCACTCACAGCACGACAGTGGTACCTCAGGTTACATACGCTTCAGGTTACATACGCTTCGGGTTACAGACTCTGCTAATCCAGAAATAGTGCTTCAGGTTAAGAACTTTGCTTCAGGATGAGAACAGAAATCAGGCTCTGGCAGCGCGGCAGCAGCAGGAGGCCCCATTAGCTAAAGTGGTGCTTCAGGTTAAGAACAGTTTCAGGTTAAGAACGGACCTCCGGAACAAATTAAGTACTTAAACCTGAGATACCACTGCACTGGCTCTCACATGGTACAATATCAAAGTGTGACATGAATCCTTACTCCGCCAGAAGTTATTTTGTTCAAGGTTGTGTTGAGCTGCCATTAGTTAGGGCTCACCAAAATTAACTTTTACCCATACTTATAAAACATTAGGGTCTTCCACAGTTTCACTGCAGCCTAGTTCCTGGTTTCCCATGATTGAGGGCTCACTATGTGGATGTCTGCAAACGTCTGGGTTAGAAAATCCACTGCAAAAAAAAAAAAAAGTTTTCTCTGTTAATTTGAGCTTTTCTCTTTTTGGAGTACTGCAGAGAGCCAGCATCTCTATGGGGGCGAAATGAGAGCTGAAATATTTTATTAATTGAGCTGAACTATTGAGTTAATTGAGCAAGTCAAGATTGTAGTCAAGCCTGCCTGGAATTTCCATGAAACTTCCCCAAATGGAGTTGGCACATCATGGTTGGGTCTGGTCATATTGAGGAACATAAAGGTTTACCTAGGCATAGAAAAACTGATATAAACTATTTAATCATTGTTACCTCATTTATTTAGATTGCAAATGTAAATGGTGGACAGATAATTCTGTTTTGTAGAAGAGATTGAATTATACTTTCCAGTTGCAGGAGACGACTATTCATTCTGTTTTGCAGAATAGCTTAACGAACTGATATCACCGTTCTTGGATTCCACTTTGTTTTGTTTAATGGGGCCTGCTGCATCTTCAGCTGGAAATTTGCCTACATGGCAATAAAATCATAGAACTTTTTTAAAAAAATCATTACCAGAAGGGTAGAATGATTATCTTCTTAGACAAGTTATTTGGAGAGTAAAGGAACCTATAAAGATACTGTGCATTACTGTTATTGGGAGATATATTTTATTATGTGACTTTTTAAATAAAAAACATAGTTATGGCTTCCTGACTTTAATTTAACAATCTATTAAAATGAGGTCAGGATTTGTGCACTGGTATACATACTTTTCTAATACGGTGTTATATAAATGAAATTATTATAATAATACATATACAATTATTTATTTGAATTATAGAATTACATTGTAGAATTATAGTAATGAAGGGAGATATAGAAATTTAATAAATTACACTACTGCTTTTTTCTGGGGGGGATGTGGGGATACGCATACCCCAAAATATTTTGTGAATCTAAGTTTGGCCTCATTGAGGGGCAGTATTTCAATATGAGTAGGAAAATGAGAGTACCCCTAAACATTTTTTAAGAAAAGAAGCACTGAATTACACACACATAACAGGAGTCACTCCATTCCACTCCAGACATGGTGTTTACCATGGTGTTGTAACGTGTACAGTTCAGTATCAAATCCAGAGGGAACAAGTTCTTCCAGCTGGCAGTAGTGACACTTACGCAGAGTGCAGATTGGCTAGTGCCTGTGACATCAGAGAGTACCCACCCTTTCTCCCTGGAGCAGTCTTCCAGTTTGTGGGTAGACTCCAATATAGCATGAAGGCAGTCGTTGCATCAGCACAAGGAGTTCTGCTTGCCCAGTGGATAGTTCTCCCCTCCTCTTCCTTCCGTGCACCCCCTAAATCTGTTCTAGGGGTTCCCTCAACCCACAAGAGTAGCTGTGGGGCGACCACAGGAAGGGGCACACATGGGGACTGGAGGAGGAAATTTTCTGTTGTAAAAGTGCAAATAGTTGTGCTGATGGAACACATTAGCAGAACACCGCCCATTATCAGTAACCATGATGGTTCAAATGCATAATCATAGAAAACACCACTTTAAATGAAATTCCAATAAATCTGACCCTGTCCGCTCATATCAAGTAAAAGCCCTGCCAGTGAGAAACATCCAAGTAAGTTAGAGTAGACCCGCTGAAATCAAATGACTTAAATTACTTGCATCTGTTGATTTAAGTGGGTCTGGTCTGAGTAAGATTAATGGCTATCACCCAATATCGCTAACAAAATTATTTATTATTTCAGTTTATGAGCTGCCTAATAAAAAAAATATTCACTTGCTTACATACACAATAAAATAGACAGGCATTCAATTATTCAATAAAACCATAAATCAGCGAAACCAACCAGCAATTGTACAACAGTAAAATCCAGCCATAAAATCTGACACAGACACAAATCAAATCCCAGCCACCAATCCAATTATCACAGCAAAACACCTCAGCTACAAATGCTAAAACCTGTCAAATTAATATTTTTTAAAATTACGTTAAGAGATATTAGAGATGTTAAAAGATGTTAGCAGAAGTTAGCCCAGCAGAAGTTAATTTCCAAACTCCTCCCTATCCCCTCTTGTCACCAGGACCATCTCAGTCCACCATCATTGCCCCCACCTTCAAAAAATAAAAATCAGGTTCCTTAAAATAGAGTGAGTGGTGGTCCCATCCCTGATCCTATATATAGAAGGGGCTAATGTGCTTTTTCCACCTTGAGAGACTTCATCTGAGCATGCCTAGTTTATCTTTAATCCCTCTTTGCTCTTTATCCCCTGTGATGCCCTTTTTATTATGCTTCCATAACTATTTGTGCTCATGATGCTATTGGGGAAGGTCACACCTGATCCCACTTTTAATATTGCTTGTGCCTGTTTGGTGCAGTCACACTGCTTATTTTCCAGTCAGTGCAGATGATTCAAGTTCCTGCTGAAATCCCATAACTTTTTGCACCACAAATATTCTAGTTTTTGTACCGCTGTTGTTGTGTTATAGCCCTTCCAGACAGCAATCATGAGTAGCATCGAGGAAGCATTGCAGAACAAACTAAATCAGGTTACAGGGCACCCGCCCTGTGAAACGCCATCCCACCAGATGTCAAAGAGAACAACAACTACCAGTCTTTTAGAAGACATCTGAAGGCAGCCCTGTTTAGGGAAGCTTTTAATGTTTGATGAATTACTGTATTTTAATATTTTGTTGGATGCCGCCCAGAGTGGCTGGGGAAGCCCAGCCAGGCGGGGTATAAATAAATACATAAATAAACAAATAAATTATTATTATTATTATTATTACATCTACTACGAATGCCCTATATATTTCTCTAGTGCTATTTTTCTAGAAACAGAGGTGCCGGAACTTACATTGAACACCGGTGAGTTCTGGCTGAAAAAAAAGCCCTGTATTAAGCCAAGAACATATTGCAGGATACAGCTGCAATAAAACATTGGTTTGGAGGCGGCCATAATTGTATATTGTTTTCCATGTGGGTGTTGGCATTCTGCTCTTCTTATTGATTGACTTAGTCAGGTGATCAAGGGTCATTTGCACTCTTCTTCCCACTCAGGTTTTAATTACTGTGGGCTGAAACACACTGATTTGCAAAGAAATCTGAATTGAGGTGGCCTCATTTACCAATGAATCTCAGTGGCGTCAGCAGTAACTCTCTGTTGCCATGGAGCAAGGTGGCTTTGTGCTCTCTTCTCTGTGTCGTTGACGGATTTGCATGATCACAGTTTCAGAGGAGAAGATGTTTCATTATCCTGATAAAAAGAAAATAATTTCCCATCCAGTAATTTCCATTAACATGCAGAGGATAGTACAGGGTTCACCTAGCCAGGATAAAGTCTCTCATGTTGTCCTTGTTGCAGGCAGGTGTGCACCATCCTCAATTATTAGCTCAGTTGATTAGAGTGTGGTGCTGATTATGCCAAGGCTGCAAGTTTGATCCCCGTAAGCGACAGCGGCCTATTTCTACATTGCAGGGGGTTGGACTAGAATTCAGTTGTCAGCAAACTTTTTCAGCAGGGGGCTGGTCCACTGTCACTCAGACCTTGTGGGGGACCAGACTATATTTTTTGGGGGGATGAACGAATTCCTATGCCCCACAAATAACCCAGAGGTGCATTTTAAATAAAAGGGCACATTCTACTCATGTAAAAACACGCTGATTCCCAGACTGTCTGTGGACCAGATTGAGAAGGTGATTGGGCCAGATCCGCCCCCGGCCCTTAGTTTGCCTACCCATGGACTATCAGTGGTTCTCAACCTGTGGGTCCCCAGATGTTGTTGGACTACAACTCCCATCATCCTTGAGCTCTGGCCTTGCTAGCTAGGGGTGATGGGAGTTGTAGTTCAACAACATCTGGGGAACCACAGGTTGAGAAAGGCTGGACTAGATGCTTGTCAGAGTCTCTTCCAATTCATAAGATTCTAAGAATAAGATAGAATATGGGATAGTGTTCTATCCTGCAAGGTCTCCTATATAATTACCAAGACGGTAAGGAGGAACAGAACATTTTTGGGGTGCTGTGCTAGATTGGATCTGTTCCATCTTCCTATAGGTGTGTCCCGATGACGCCACCACACAACCTATGGGGTTCCCTGCCTTTTTATATCTCTCTTATATTTGGGGGAAAGCAATGTTCAAGCGGTTTAAATTCAGAGTTGCACATACACTGTCCAGCCTGCAGGGTTTGGAACTAGGGAAAGAATTCCACAGATAAGAAGTATGATTATAATGCTCCCCGAAGACAAAATATCTTGCAGCTGAAGGGTTTACTTCAGTTAACAGGCAGCAGTTTCATAAGAATAATCACTGTAGAACTAACATACACACACACAGCACATCCTCTTCTTCGCATTGTACTTAAATCATGCTGAAATATCTTTTTGACTTTCATTAGGAAACTGCAGCAGCTATCCAGTTTTCCTTCCATATCACAAACCAATTTATGTTAAATCAGCCTCCATGTCCTGAGATCACAAATCAATTTGTGTTAATTAAATAGCCCTGTAAAGTCGGTGGCTTGAGGTCTTTCCTACGCACTTTGGCACTGTGGTGTTACAAATGAATTTGTCATGTCAGCCGGGCTGTTTCAAATCAAGAGGCGAGTTAGTGTTTGTATAATTGCAGCAAATGCCACTGTCCAGAATAATGCAATGTTCTGGGAGCCGACTCAGTGCTCTTCATTCTCTGTTTGCTTTGGCTTACTCAGGCATATGACAAACAAGGAGCCTCAAAAAATATATATACAGTATTATGCAAGTCATGCTGTGCTGCATCCTCAAATGAATTGCACTTCTAGCTTACAACAGCTTATCTATCCCAGGTGTAATCCTCTTCTTGTACTGCAAACCTGAGGAAGGGGATGCAAAGGGATGGCTTGACCAGAATTTCCATTGGCCAGTTGGCCAAGGCAGGAGGGAAGTGATGGTGACAGGCTTGGCATCTCCTTCTCTGTGCAAATCTCCATCCCTACTCTTATGCACACTCATTAGGATTAGTTACAGATAGGTAGCCGTGTTGGTCTGCCATAGTCAAAACAAAAAAATTCCTTCCAGTAGCACCTTAAAGACCAACTAAGTTAGTTCTTGGTATGAGCTTTCGTGTGCATGCACACTTCTTCAGATAGAATATCTGAAGAATCTAGTATCTGAAGAAGTGTGCATGCACACGAAAGCTCATACCGAGAACTAACTTAGTTGGTCTTTAAGGTGCTACTGGAAGGATTTTTTTTGTTTTCATTAGGATTATTCTGTCCTTCTGAATATTTCACCATATTCATAGGTTTCCTTTTTTTAAAAGAAAGAAATTATTTATTCACAAACTGTTGCCACATACACATGATCTTAAGCAAGAAATTGTTATTCTAAAGCACCAAGGCTGCAGCAAGCAAAGGCAGCACCGTCTGCTGCTTGTGGCTGGAAAGCCAAACAGGAAGTTTGTGACTGTTGCCATGGGAACAAAGGGGCAGTCCATTCTGTACTGAGCACCGGATGTTAGCTCAGTGGGTATGTCATATGACCTGTACAGGATGTACATGGGTGGAGTCTCTCTCTGTATGTTGAAGAGAGCAGACATGTTTTACTGTATGACTGCTAAAAGACACAAATAAAAGGACATGTAGATACGTTACTGTCTGTGTCTGATTCCCCTCCCTGGGGATATGCAGGGAGGAGGAGAGAAGCAGAAGCAGTTGGTGTGTTTTCCTCACAGCCTGAGGAAAATCGCCGGAACGGACCTCGTGTTGTTTATCCTGCCGGGAGACGCCGGAGGGAGGTCTAAGGAATTCAGCCGGTGCCTGATCAGATAGGCACATACCGATGACCGGGTAGCAGAATTCCAACATTGGTAGCAGAGCTGATGGTTCCTGTTTTCATCGCCCTCTGCATCAGGAGGTGGCTTCCATGGATGCCTGAGGTGAGAAAGCTGATTCTCTGCAGCCAGAAGCTGACCAGAGCAAGCTGGAAGCAAAAGCCACGGAGCCCAGGTATGTGATTTTCGGGCTTAGAAGAGTGGATGCAGATTGAGTTATTTTCTGCTTCGAGGGAGCAGCGTATGGGAAACAGCTCCAGTTAAAAGTGAAACCGCATACCAAACATTCCTGTGGTTTCTTCTCCAAGGGATTGGAATGTGCCGTTGCTAAGCGACGCCTTCCAGTGAAGGCTAATCCTCAGAGAGGAGAAGTGAAAAAAACAGTGAATTGTTATGACTACGAAGTCTGAGGAGCTCCTGGAAATTTCCAACGCAGCCAGCGTTGAGAGCTGCCAGGTGCACAGAGTGTAAACAAGCCAGCTATTGGATTTTAGAGGCTTGTGTTTTAAAGAGTCAATGCAAGGACTCACAATGGATGCCAAGAAGGGGGGAGCCCTGCCTTCTCCGCCCCTTTTGACCAGTGACAATTATGCATCTTGGTCTGTTAAGATGAAGGCCCTGCTGCAGAATCAGAGACTGTTTGCAGTGATTGAGAACCCCATTCCTGCAGCGCCAACGCGTGCTTGGGAGTCAAAGGATGTGAAGGCCAGAACTGCTATAATCCTGTGTGTGTCAGATTCGCAATTGATCCACATACAAGGCTTAGAGCACGCGAGAGATGTTTGGAACACGCTAAGAAGGACACATCAGAGAGATGCAGGTTCTTCAGCGTTGCTGTATTTTGAGAAGCTGACCAACCTGAGGCTTGCGCCTGATGGAGATGTTCAAGCGCACCTGACGGAAATGAAATTTCTGCGTCAACAGATGGTGGAACGCAATTTCCGTCTGCAGGAGGAAGTGTTTTGCTTCATGGTGATCAACAGCCTGAATCGGACTTACAAAACAGTTGCCAGTCAGCTGGGGTCTCTCCCAGCAGCTGATCTAACGTCGGAGAGGGTCTTTGCCGTTGTTCTTTGTGAACATGACAGGCTTGCCGCCCTGGACGTGAAGGACAGGGGGAGGGAAGAACGGAGTTCTAACGCCCCCACTGCTCAAGCTACTGGAGGAGATGCTGTAGCTATGAACGTTGTCCGATGTTACAATTGTGACCAGACTGGGCATCTACAGCGGTACTGTTCGAAGCCACGTCGGAACAAAGGAGCCAAGGGAAGCTTCACAAAGTCTGACGCGTCAGACAAAGGTCACACCAAGCCAAAGGCAAAGACTGCAAAGGCTTTGATGTCGCTAAAAGCCACACCAGAAGTGGGGAATTTCTTTGTTTTGGATACTGGAGCCACAGTTCATATGTGTCGACACAGAGGACTATTTTCTACGTTTAAGAAGCAAAGCTTCGCGGTGCAACAAGCCAACGGTCAAGAGCTGGAAGCGACCGGAATTGGGACTGTGTATCTTAAAAGTCTGAACTTGACTATAAGCAATGTTTATTTGGTTCCAGAATTGAAGTACAATCTGCTCAGCGCTTCGCAGATTGCCAAGAAGGGACTAAAGCTGTCCTATGATGATCAACACTGCGAGATCTACAAAGATGGAGAGTTGTATCTTTCTGCCAAAGAGAAAGATGGACTGTATTTGTTGACTTTTGAGCAAAGTGATTACATGAAATGTAATTCTTGTGATTCTAACAAGATCTCTTTTGCAGGTGTAGCTGAGAAAGACGCCAAGCAGGTCACCTCGAGGGTCAAAAGAGCATTTCAGCGGGTGTATGCTGATGTGATTGGTCCTTTTGAACCATCTAGAGGCAATGCAAAGTATTACCTAATATGTGTTGATTCTTTTACAGGTTTTGTCTGGATTTATCTTTTGGAGAGACCGAAAGAAGCCTTAGAAAGGTTTAAAGAGTTTTGTGACAAGGTTAAAAATATGCATGATGCTAACATAGATTGTCTTTGCACAGATGAGAAGCCAATTTTTCTTTTACAGGAGTTCCAGAGGTTCCTGAAGAAGAAAGGGATAAGACACAAACTTGCAGCTTCCGAAGAAGCTTGGAATAAATGTGTTTGTGTTAGGGTGAACAAAGAATTGCAAAAGGGAATGCATGCGCAATTGCTAAGTTCACATCTGCCACATGAGTACTGGGCTGAATCGCTAATGTCATTTTGTTACACGTGGTTGAGAAAGTTTTCAAAAGAGTTGGGAAGTTCTCCTTTTGAGAAACTGTTCCACAGAAAACCTTCTGTTGCCCATTTCAAGGTTTTTGGGTCTCATGTGAGAACAGAAGCTCCAGGTGGAGTAAAGAATGCCAGAGGCATTTTTGTGGGTTATGAAAAGGGTCTCTACAGAGTAATTTTGTCTGAATCTGGAAAGGTGATTCTCACAAAATTTCTAGAGAGTGCTCCTGAACAGGAGAGAGTGATTGTTCACACATTTCCCACAGGTGATGATGATTCTGATGATGATGATGATGATGATGTTGATTTTATTGAGTTCAGTAGTACTGATGATGACAGCGATAGCTCAGACAGCTCAGTTGTCACAGTCATTGAGAGGAAATCTCACATAATGACTAGACCCTCAGAAGAGGAGGATGAACCACTGATTAAGCTTAGTACTGGTTCTCCAGAGAGTTCAGAGGCTGAACCGGAAAGCAAAGAAGAGCAGCACCTCTTACGTAGGTCTGAGAGAGCAACGAAGGGTGTACCACCCAAGAGGTATTCACAAGAGTTTGCTTACCTAACTGTTGCTGTTGTAAATGACCAAGGTCAGATTGAAGCTGTGTCTGAGTCAGAGACAAAGGCACAACAGAGAGTTGTTAACCAAGGTAATGCAGAAGCACTCATTCCTTGGAAGTCACACAACCAGAGAGGTACATTGGTAAAACCAGTGGCGGGTAGTTCCAAGGGTGGAACTGAAACAACAGGGGAATGTTATAAGTATAACAACTGTTTGTTTTCTTCTCTGGATGACGCTTTGCTCGCAGCACGCATTGATACTTTAGGGGGAGGATGTTATTCTAAAGCACCAAGGCTGCAGCAAGCAAAGGCAGCACCGTCTGCTGCTTGTGGCTGGAAAGCCAAACAGGAAGTTTGTGACTGTTGCCATGGGAACAAAGGGGCAGTCCATTCTGTACTGAGCACCGGATGTTAGCTCAGTGGGTATGTCATATGACCTGTACAGGATGTACATGGGTGGAGTCTCTCTCTGTATGTTGAAGAGAGCAGACATGTTTTACTGTATGACTGCTAAAAGACACAAATAAAAGGACATGTAGATACGTTACTGTCTGTGTCTGATTCCCCTCCCTGGGGATATGCAGGGAGGAGGAGAGAAGCAGAAGCAGTTGGTGTGTTTTCCTCACAGCCTGAGGAAAATCGCCGGAACGGACCTCGTGTTGTTTATCCTGCCGGGAGACGCCGGAGGGAGGTCTAAGGAATTCAGCCGGTGCCTGATCAGATAGGCACATACCGATGACCGGGTAGCAGAATTCCAACAGAAATGACAACTATACAGGTCATAGATATTTTCTAACTAAAACAAGCCCGTTGGCTCACCTATTATGAAACGTGAACAAGTCACTTCTCTACTTCTTTCTTAGCCACCTCTGGCATGATTATTGGCAGGGTCTGGATTGCTGCGTTCACCTTGGCTATTTTTGTTTTACGTCAATACAAGTGGTTCTTCATTTTCCCCCCTCAAAGACGGTCCACCTTGGGGAAATTAGAGGTTTAGTGCATCCCTTTCAGACTTGACCTTCAAGGTCTGAAAGACTGCAATGAGGGGGGAGAGAGAGAAAGATTCAGACTGCCCTACATTTCCTGGAGATGTGAAAACAGCTGTTTACGAACTGCAAAGTCCAATAAAGCTGAGGCATAAGTGTCCTGAGATGCAAACGGAAGGAAGAATTATCTTGAAAATGTGGCACTTTTCTTGTCTCCATCATCTGAGGATCACAGGGCAGTTTGCAATATAAAAACACAAAAATGCACAACATAGTAACAAACAAAACGATAACCCCTCTGCACAGTTTAAAAGGCCATGGATTCTTTAATTAGCCAAAGGCCTGGGAGAAAAGGAATGTTTTTGCCTAGTGCCTAAAGATATGTAACGAAGGCAAACCTCCCTGGGGAGAGCATTCCACAAGTGGGGAGCCACTGCAGAAAAGGCTCGTTCTCATGTTGCCACCCTCTGAACCTCTCAAGGAGGAGGCACATGAAGAAGGGCCTCAGATGCTCGCAGGGTCTGGGTCAGTTCATATGCCACATAAGTGCAATCACAGAAGAGGTATTCCCTCTAGCATGTCAGAGTGCCTATATATGTTCTTTGTACAGTCATACCTCGGGTTACAGACGCTTCAGGTTACTTTTTTTGGGTTACAGACCGCCAAAACCCAGAAGTACCGGAATGGGTTACTTCTGGGTTTTGGCGGCCGCACATGCGCAGAAGTGCTAAATCGCGTTTTGCACATGCTCAGAAGCACTGAATCAAAACCCACGCATGCGCAGACGCACCGCTGCAGGTTGCACACGCTGCGGGTTGCGAACGTGCATCCCACATGGATCACGTTCGCAACCCGAGCATCCACTGTATTCTACAAACAAACTTATTTTCAAAGCGTTGGAAAATGCCTTGTTTACCCAAAACAACCCCATCCACACTACAAGAAGGAAGTACCAGCAGTCTTGGCAGAAGCCCAAGATTTGGAGAAATACAAAAATCCCTTGGCTGGGTTGAACCTTGAGCATGACCATTCCACAGTGCAACACTTGTTAAAAATTAGCAATATTTTTAAACAAAGCATATTTTGATTGATTTAACAAATTAATTGGCTAAAAATTTCAGTCCCAGTTGGCAGCAATTTGCATGTCACTTTTGGATGGGTTTTGCAGATGGGGGAATGGCTAGCACATGGTTGTGTGTGTGTATGAGCGAGAGAGAGGAACAGTCATCGGAGCATTTGAACATCATTGTGGTCACACCATGGTAAAGCTAAAACTAGGGCTGGAGGTGATTGAAAAAGTGGCAGTGGCACTTATCTGAACATGTACCTGGCAAACCAAAAGCCTGCAGGATTTCTTGTTTTAAAAGTCTTTACCAGCTGGCAGAAGACAACCAGAGAAGGGGCACCCAAGCTTTGTGGAGTAAAGTGTTCCATAGCATTGGTGCAGCCATTGTGAAGGCACCACCTCGTGTCAAACCAACTCTGCTTCTCCCATTGGAAAGAGGAGAAAAGGTTCTCTCCACTCAGTTTTTAATGAGCAGATAGGCAGTTTCCTCCGGTATCCTGGACCCAGGCCACTTGGGACTTTAAATGCAATTAGCAACACTTTGACTTGCACCCAGAAACATATTAGTAACTGGTGCAGAGATGGTTTCATATGGTCCCGTGGTTTCCTCTGACATTGGCTCTATTCCAGTCATTCTTCTCCCCCTCCTTGCAAGGAATTGCTGTAATGCATGGGGAGAACAGGGGCAAGGCTGGTAACCCTGCCCTCTCCTGCACCTCCCATCTACATTTCTGCTGGCCCCTCCCTGAATTGGGAGCTGGAATTCCACTGGAGGAACCTTTCGCTACTCAAGTAGAATCCTGGAAAATATGGGTTCTAAATTGCATGAGGAGCCTCTTGGAGTAATGGTGGTCTCTCTGCTGCAGAAGCTGAAGCCCTCAACACTTGGGGGGGGGGCTGTAGAAATAGTGGCAGGAGAATGTGGGAAGGCCTCACAGAACAGTATTTGTATGATGTGTGAGAGATAAAATGACTGAAGTAGGTCTATCCTTGCTGCTCGATCGAGTGCAGTTTCCAAAGAGTCTTCACAAAGGCAACTTCTTGTAAACTCATTCCAATAATTTAACTCTCTCCCCCACCCCCAGTGCAGTACAGAGAACTAGAGTAAGCCTAACTCATAGTCACTTCAGGGTTTTGAGACAGCAGAGACCCTCAGGTAGCGATCTACAGGAGAAGGCTATTTTCACTGAGATAGATTTCAAGTGGCATTATATATTACTGCTGCTGAAAAACTCGAGACCCATTTTTGTCCGTTGTATTTTTCCAGGAACCAAAACTGTTCATGACATCTTGGATTATGGTTCTGATTTAAGGAGAGCCACAGATCCGGCAATACATTTTGCTGCACATCAGATTCTAAAGTTCAGGAGAGCCATAAAATTTTTTTCTAGAGTGATGGAGATGAACCTTGGTTATGAAAGCCAGACGATGAGTAATGAGTGACGTCAGTGCCTAGGTGGCAGACTGCTAAGTGAATTGCCTCTACCCAAGGCTGCCTTATTTGGTATATTAAAGTGCCTTCTCTAAATAGCATGAAATGGAGATTTCCAGCAGCTTGTAATTTCATAATGTATGCCTAATTTAATAGGAGGGGAATAATATTTGTTTATTTACTGCCTTTTCCCCATCACACCAGGTGACATGAGCAAATGGCACATATGTAGATAATACTTTAAAAACAACAACCTTGGATGTAGCATGAAATGAGTTGAGGAAGGACTGCAACCCAGTAGTAGTGCACATTCTCTGCATGCAGGAGGTACTTTAAAGCCCTAAACAGCCTCGGTCCAGTATACCTGAAGGAGCATCTCCACCCCCATCGTTCTGTCCGGACACTGAGGTCCAGTGCCAAGGGCCTTCTTGCGGTTCCTGCTCCTGCTTGGTCCCTGCTCCTGCCAACCTAGCAGTTTGAAAACACGTCAAAGTGCAATTAGATAAATAGGTACTGCTCCGGTGGGAAGGTAAATGGTGTTTCCGTGAGTTGCTCTGGTTTTGCCAGAAGTGGCTTAGTCATGCTTAGTCATGCTGGCCACATGACGGCCTCGGTCCTGTATACCTGAAGGAGCATCTCCACCCCCATCATTCAGCCCGGACACTGAGATCCAGCGCCGAGGGCCTTCTGGCGGTTCCCTCATTGTGAGAAGTGTGGTTACAGGGAACCAGACAGAGGGCCTTCTCGGTAGTGGCGCCCGCCCTGTGGAACGCCCTCCCTTCAGATGTGAAGGAAATAAGCAGCTATCCTATCTTTAAAAGACATCTGAAGGCAGCCCTGTTTAGGGAAGTTTTTAATATTTAATGCTGTATTGTTTTTAACACTCAATGGGGAACTGCCCAGAGTGGCTGGGGAAACTCAGCCAGATGGGCGGGGTATTATTATTATTATTATTATTATTATTATTATTATTACATGACCTGGAAAAACTGTCTGTGGACAAACGTTGGCTCCCTTGGCCAGTAAAGCGAGATGAGCACCGCAACTCTAGAGTCGTTTGCGAATGGACTTAACTGTCAGGGGTCCCTTTACCTTTATTCATGGATATGCGGTCTCTAAAACTAGACAATCCATTTAGCTATTATGGCAGAGTTGGGATGGAAGAGGTGAGAGGGGCTTTGCAGAGATGAATCCAAGGAAAGGCATGATGGGAATGGCTTGGAATCCCATACACACACTTTTTAGAGGAACCAGCACCCCTGGCTAGGGGTGTGTGAAGAATGAAGATGCTAGCTGCATTTGGGCATTGATATGGCAGGTCCCCAGGTGTTGCATAATTTCATCAGAAAGTTTTAAATGTCACGGGAGATTTAACCTTCAGCTGCTGGTGAATAAGAGAGCTTGAAGGCTACAATGTGTATGAGCCAAAAAGCAATCTTCCCTTCCCTTTCCCTGACATTGAAAACTTTTTTTTTAAAAAAAAAAACCTTCAGTCTTTTTCTGGCCTGCTTTTATGTTTTGTTAGACCCGTAAAAGGCACTTTACATTTTTAGCCTCTGGAGTTGTATTGAGGATGGATTTTGCAGATGAAGGAGAAAATGTGTGAGCAGCAGCAAGGAAGTTGATGGGAGTCATTGATCCACTCCTTTTTCACAGGGACTGCATGGCAGACTAACCAGCAGTGATTGACAAACTGGAAAATCAGTTATGAGAAGGGTGAAATATGGCTAAAATGCTGCCTTTCAGCTCCATGTAAGAAGGCAGTATTCACCCACAACCTGGGAGAGTCTTGAGCCTCCAGGGGTTTTCAGTCTGCTGTTTCTTAGGGCAACATCTGTACTTAAAAGATGAATATTACAGATGAGATATATGATTCTGTGTGGATGAAATGGAAGCCTGCCAGACTGAGAGCCTGAATAAAAGCCACTAGCACCAAAAGAAGCAAACATTAGCTAATCTTCTTATTTGTAAAGGCACTCACAAAGTTCTGGGACTAACCTTTCTGGTTTCAAAGGCAATAATGTCGCTTCGAGGTGAGGAAGTATCTCAAAATGAGGAATTTGCATAGGAATACAAAGCAAACACTTTCAGAATTATTAGGTATGTCTCATTATGCAACACATCTTGATTGCTAGACTTTTTAGGGCGCACAGAACTTTATGGTCATTTGTTGTTCTTGCAGATCCTCCTGTGAAATAGACCAGTGTTTCCCAAACTTGGGAAACTCCAGCTGTTATCAGATTACAATTCCCATCATCCCTGACCACTGATTCTGCTACTTTGGGGTGATGGGAGTTGTGGTCTGAAAACAGCGGGAGTTTCCCAAGTTTGGGAAACACTGAAATAGACCATTAGCCCAATCTAGAGATGTGGAAGTAGGGAAAGTTGGAGGAATTTAAGAAGATCTTTGCTGGATCAGGCCAAAGGCCTATGTATTCCAGCATCTGTTACACCACATCCTGTGGTAGAAATTCCACAGTTTAATAACTGTGCACTATTTCTGTCAGGACCAAATGGTGGTTTTTTAAAATTGATACTTCATTGATTTTTTTCCAGTTATAAAGCAAATTATATTACACAACTGTGTAAAAGGGAAAGAAAAACATTATATGAATATATACAAACATATAACCAAATGTTAATTGCTCCACATTTTAATGATTTTAACAACCCTCACATTTTTCTAATGTATTTTCTCTTCAGTAAGATTTGTAGCTCCCCATCTCACCTTTGACAGGGTAATAAAAGTAGTAGTAGCAGTAATAGTAGTAGTAGCAGTAATAGTACAGTGGTACCTCGGGTTAAGTACTTAATTTGTTCCAGAGGTCTGTTCTTAACCTGAAACTGTTCTTAACCTGAAGCACCACTTTAGCTAATGGGGCCTCCTGCTGCTGCCATTCTGCTGGAGCACGATTTCTGTTCTCATCCTGAAGCAAAGTTCTTAACCTGAAGCACTATTTCTGGGTTAGCGGAGTCTGTAACCTGAAGCATATGTAACCTGAGATACCACTGTAGTAGTAGTAGTAGTTGTTATTTATTACATTTGTATACCACAGATATAATTGGCACCAATTATTTCCTCAGGTTTTATCAGTGATGCTCACATGAACCCCCTCTCCTTATTGCAACTTTAAAGTAATAAGCTCAGATGACAGCTTCAAAAATAACTGAACATTTTTATGCACCTAAGCTTTTCCGAGCTGCTGAGTTATAGAGAAGAAGTAGCAAATGTGGTGTGTGTGTGTGTGTGTGTGTGTGTGAGAGAGAGAGAGAGAGAGAGAGAGAGAGAGAGATACGTCTATCTGCTCCCCAGTGTTATAATAATAGTAACAGTGATTTGATTTACTACAGAGGACTCTTCAATAGAGCACAGTGAGTGATGGGTCATCCATCCTATTTGTAAGCTGAGAAAGACACAACTCCCCTTGCCTGCTAGGCTATCAAGCTGGTTTGAAGAATTAGCTGATAGCAGCGTTTTGTTTAATCCAGCCTTTGGTCCTTCCCACTTCATCAGTTGGCAGAGATGAGCAAGACTGACGCTAGCATATATATATATATATATATATATATATATATATATATATATATGCTTTCGTAGATTTTCACGGGTACAGGAATGCAGGTTTTGGTGTCCTCGGGTGTCTTCCCGTGTAAAAGTTGGGGTGTCTAGGCGACGTTTCGACGAGGTCTCACTCGTCATCTTCAGGCTGGTGCTTTCGGCTTCTTGTTACTGGAACAGAGCAGGATCTCAGTGTTTGAGTTCCTATAAATACTGTTGAGGGGGTGTGGTGTATAACATTGGAGGCTATACACCACACCCCCTCAACAGTATTTATAGGAACTCAAACACTGAGATCCTGCTCTGTTCCAGTAACAAGAAGCCGAAAGCACCAGCCTGAAGATGACGAGTGAGACCTCGTCGAAACGTCGCCTAGACACCCCAACTTTTACACGGGAAGACACCCGAGGACACCAAAACCTGCATATATATATATATATATATATATATATATATATGGAGGGGACATCATTCATTGATTGTAATCCATTATCTAGGGCTTCCATATGTCATTCTGTGATGTCCTCAGATGGTCGCATCATCAAAAGAAAGTTGCTTTGATAATGGGGTGCCACGTGGAGCAGAAAAATGAGTTACAACAAAGGATTTTAAAGGCTGCTCCAAGGAGGTTTAAGAGTGAAGAGGGAATTTTATTTATATAGTAAGTTGGAAGGCAAAAAGAGAGAGAGGCTTTCATGAAGCTTAGGAGAAAATGAAGGGTGAGAAGGGAAATGAAATTGCTTGGGTAGACCACCAAAGCGGCATAATATTGCTGATGTGTGACACTTGAAGAAAAGCATACTTTCTGTTTGGAAGAATAGGTTTTCATAATTCATGCGCTTTCCCTAAATTTGCATTAGCTTAGCCTGGAAGCCCAAGGCCGGATGCCAAAGAGAGAAAGTGCTGCAATTGTGACATTCTGCAGTACCTTTCCCTTAATGAAGTTTAAGGCTGCTTTGGGGTTGTTTCTTTGAATTACTGGTCCATCGCAACCTGAAGGCTCAGGAGGGAGGCCTTCCTCCTGTCCCTGTTTGCGTGCTTGGAGAGCTAAACAAACCTACAGTGATAGCAAGGAGAAGCAGCAGCAAAGGCCTCAAGAGTTTTATCACCCAGGGTATGAAGGCTATCTGCGGTGAAGATTAGTTTGGCTCCAAGGTAATTCACTGGCCAATATTGGCAATGGCTATTTCAAAACAATCAGTTTTCTCCATGGCACAAACTTTTACCTCAGGTTTCATCAAGGATGCTCACATGAACCCTGTCTCCTTTTTGCTGCTTTAAAGAATGTTATGCGTTGTTATTGAGGAAGTTAAGAAGCTTGCATTCTACACGTACTGTGTGTTTCAATGATGAGTCATGGAAGGGTAGGTTGTATTCAGCCAAGCAAGCTAACCGCTTTATAAGCTCTGCAGGAATCCTTGCTAAATATTCATTCTCTTCAACAAACACCTCCTTAGCTATGATAGGGCTGGCCAGCAGGAGTCACAACTAATTGCTCATTCCACTCTTATTCTTATTTTATGCTGTTTCTTTGTATCAAATAAAGATGCGCAACCGCTTTAAAAACGAAGAGCAAGATGGAACTCTTGAAGATAGGGAAACATTTGTTTTGGGCTTGTTTCCATAATCCAAGGATGCATATGTTATTGACTTGGGCTTACAATTTACCCAAATAGCTTTGATATCTTTGGGGCAGCCAGGGTGGAGCTGCAGATCCCATCATCCGCAGCCAACATGCCCAATTGCCAAGGATGATGGTCCAAAAGATCTGTTGTAGAGTGAGCTGGGCAATAAATCACATAGTTCAAAGTTGGCATTAACACTTTATTAGCAGAAACACATTTGGCTGAGTGTCAGGCCTATTGAGCACAGCACCTCATTCCCTGTAGATCTTACTCCATGAAACCAGTTACTCCATGAAACTAAAGGTCCCCTCCTTCCCTCAGCCATTTAGGTCTCCTCCTTTCTGGGGCTTTTCCCAGGCATTTGGAGACTGCGCCTGCATGCCCCTTGTCTTTGCTTCTCCTGTCGATTGCCTCTTCTGGTACCGAGAGTGGGGGGAAAGGGAGGTTGTCATAGCAGGGGGATGACACACATGACTTGTCACCAGCCTGACTCATCTCTGCCTCTGGACTTTCTTCCTCCCACTTGCCTCAGCTTCTGCCTCTGATTCTGGACTTCTCTCTGCCACAGACTCTCCATGCTCACGAAGCCTTGTTATCCCCTTCAGCTTCCAGCACCTCCTCCTAGTCTCTGAGCCTTCTTGTGTGCAAGCAGGAATCTCTCAGGCAGCGCAATGCCTTCCTTCCCATCGGAGCAGCCCCAATCCCATTCCTACTTGCTTCCTCAGCTGGGAAGGGAGGCTTCCCGTTGCCTAACAGAGATCCCTGCCCCCTCTGATAGGCAGCATGAAGCCTCCCTTCACAGCTTAGTTGATGGGGTCAGGGAAGGTGGAGGCAGCCCAGAAGCTGCATCTTAGAGCCCCTGCACTACCATCATATGGGGACTTCTGAGCAGCTCCTGAAGCCTGCAGAGCCAACTGCTCCAGGCTGCTGAGACTGCCGCGGCTGCATTTCCCGGGGACATTAGATGAAATCTGGGGACATTCTGGGGATGGAATTTGTCCGGGGACTTATTCGCAAATCCGGGGACTGTCCCTGGGAAACAGGGACATCTGGTAACCCTACACTAAGTCTTCAGCTTCCAGCAGCTCCTCCCAGTCTCTGAACAGTCTTCCCTTGGTGGTTCATCAGCTGGTTCTCCCACCATTCCTCTGTGTCCAACCTGTTCATAACAACATCAAGAGGGCACCATATTGACTACCCAATGTGGTTCCCTCCAAATGCCGTTGGACAACGATGCCCTTTAGCCCCTGACAGCGTGGCCATCAGCAAACCTCATTTTATTGCTTTCTATGAGGTTTCAGACCTATGCCAATAGTTTCTGAAATCTGAACTGAAACTACTTTCTTGGCTGAGATTTTGATTGCTCTAAACCACTTTTCTGATCTTGGCTTATCCTTCCTAACTCTCTCCTTTTCCACCCCGTCACTTCTGTATTTGTTTATCATGTATCTCTATTATGTTGCTCTTCTTCCAAAGGATTCAGTGCACATGGGGAAGGTGGCAAGTTTATCTGTGACACATGCACAAAATTACTTCAATGGAGGTTTTTAGCACAGAAGTATCAAACAGTGGACTTGTTTATTACTGTGGAGGCAATCAAATAATTTAATCTACCATGTTTGCTTCCTCTCCTAGACAACCAAGAGAACAACTTTAATGCAATTAATCTTTGCAAGTGAACAACAATGTCAAGAAAGGGAAAATTAATTTACTTGATTCAGTCCTTGTACAAAAGCAGTAGCTGAATGTGAAAATTGAAAAGCCACCAGAGGGGTGGTGGTTTTTGTTTTTTGTTTTTGGTGTTAAGAGTTTATTTGCCAAATATTTCTTTTCTCCTCGGTGTGCTTTTGAAAGCTTTAATGTTTAAGGTGTAGAATGGTGGAGCTTAGCATCATAATCCATGAGTGACATTTAAGAAATCTAAGATGTGCTGATGAACACAATTTATTTGAAACTAGAGATGTCAAGTCCCAGAAAAGAACTTCAGGGACTCATTAAAACCCACCTTAAAGAAGAGGCAAGCAATACAAGTTCTGGAATTGTTTCCCTCTTGGATTAAAAACCAAGCAGGATAAAAAATACTGGCTCAGTTCCTCCCTATTGAATGTACTGGAGCTATGTCACTCATTATATTCAATTTGGACCAGCGTTGGGGATTTGGACCAGGGTAGGGGAAGTACATAGGGATGTGAGTGGCGCTGTGGTCTAAACCACTGAGCCTTGGGCTTGCCAATCAAAAGGTTGGCGGTTCAAATCCCCACGATGGGGTGAGCTCCCGTTGCTCGGTCCCAGCTCCTGCCAACCTAGCAGTTGGAAAGCACGCCAAAAAGTGCAAGTAGATTAATAGGTACCACTCCGGTGGGAAGGTAAATGGTGTTTACATGCGCTGCTCTGTTGTCGGTGTTCCTTTGTGCCAGAAGCAGCTTAGTCATGCTGGCCACATGACCCAGAAAAACTGTCTGCGGAGCTGACAAACATCAGCTCCCTTGGCCTGTAAAGCGAAATGAGCGTCGCAACCCCAGAGTCGTTTGCGAATGGACTTAATTGTCAGGGGGCCCTTTACCTTTAGGGGAAGTACATTTCTCATGGGAGACCTACAACAACTTTTACCAATCCCCATGCAAAGTAATCACAGTGGCAGGGGGTGGACATTCAGAGGAGGAAAAGGCTACCCATACAGGTCTTCTACAGGGGATTGCAATGGCTATTTTCTTATCCTGCCCCCCCTTGCTCCTGCAACATCTTTTACCTGTTCCCCATGCAAAATAATGGAGAAAGACAGTCAGTCTGTAAAGTGGTACCTTGGTTTACAACCATAATCCGTTCCGGGGGTCCGGTTGTAAACCAAAACAGGTTGTAACCCAAGGTGCGCTTTCGCCAATGGGGCCTCCCCCCCAAAATTGGTTGTAATCCAAGAAAAAGGGTTGTAATATAAAAAAGGGGGGACATGTACTTCCGGGTTTGACGTGGTTGTAATCCAAAACGGTTGTAATCCAAACTGGTTACAAACCAAGGTACCACTGTAAAGCATAGAACGAAAGCTCCCGTTTCCTCAGAGCAAGGCGGGGGTGAATTTTACAGGCCCTTGAACAGGCTTGGAAAAATTAGCTGAGGTAATTTCTCAGTTACTCTGAGGGGAGCTTTGGAAAGCTCACATATTCCAATTTGAAACTAAAGGTTCTGTGAGTTAACATCATTGGTTATGATGATGGTGATGCTGCTGCTGTCTTGGGGAAATGCAGCAATTGGAAAGGTCTACAAATCCATAAAAGTAAAGAAGTGAAATGATGTTGAATATCAAAGCTATCATTAAAATAAAGTTTGAAGACTCCAGAGAGCACAATGTTTCATGTGTCCCTTTTAAAAATACAAAAATCGTGTTTTCTCTGTGCATTTACTTATTCAGGATTGCTTATTCCATGAATGCAGAATTACTGTATTTAAAAATGAGCATGCACAACCACAAATTTGGGGAGGAGACCAATAGTAGCTCATGTGCTGTATGTGCTTCATTGCAAATAGAACACAAACATCTTCAATTGAAGATATTCTCTCTCATACGCTCCATGTGTATCAAAGCCTTCGTACATTTAGGAGAATAGAGAAACTCTCTTAGTTCTGCAAATAAAATTGTATAAAGTGTTGTTGTTTTTTTAATTTCACATCTCTGTGGGCGCTGGGTTCTCTGACAATTTTACAGAAACCTCATATTTCAGTGTGGTATACAGTGTTCCTGTCTCCTGAGAGATGGTTTTCTTTTCACAATAAATGTTTTAAATCCTTTTTTTTCTTTTCAGCAACTAAACTGCTGGCTGTTTGATACTCCTACTTTCAAAATGTATTTTGATGGTGGGGTTTTGTTTTTGCTCTAAAACACACCCCAATCTTAGCATTGTGGAGCCTTTTTTTCCTCAGAGAGTTGATGCCAAACCAATAAATTCTACTAAGGAGAAGAAAACCACTGGAACTTTTGCAGTTAAAATACAATGCGGTTCATTGATTGACATATCCCCACTGACTTGATGGGGGTTGCCTTCATTAAAAACACACACAACTAATTCAGATCTTGTTAACTAGCTGCGGGGTGTGGGTGTGTGCCTCTTTGAAAAAACCGAATCTGAATTAGCTATATTTCCTCCATCAGCTTTGTACAACGAAGACATTAATAGTATGCTATCGCCATTTGTTTCCAGGCTAAAGAAAAAGTCACAGTCTATTGATATTTCTGCTTCAAGTTATGAACCTCTGGCACCTGCCGCTCAACATGCAATGCAACCACCTAAGCCGCCGCCTGTCACAAACACAGCTACATCCGAAGAGGAGCAGAACAACACTGCGAATACGCAACGGCGCAACCCGCGGAGGGGTGAGCTGAAGAGATACTACACCATTGGTGAGCCAAAACACATACACCATATTTCCCCTTAAAAACGTGTAATCTCCTTCAGTGAAGGAAAGCTCTCGCTGTGGAACAATCAATCACATTTTCATTGATTAGGTGAATCAGAGCTGCTGGGTTTTCTGTTGTTCGGTGCGGGTTGTTTTCTCATCTGCTGTGGGCATTAAGAGTTTGCCCTTATGCAGGTCACTTCAAGTATAGGAGATATAGAAGTGCCTTGTCATTGCTTTTAGTTTTGTGTTGTTGTTTTTTAAAAAAACATTCAGTTCTGTGGTCTATGACTTCCTATCGCCACCGTTGTTACTGTTGTTGTTCTCCTTGCTGTTCCTTAGCAATACATTCCAATGCTGCCCAGGGTTGTAAAGACTGCGGAGAGAATAATTGGGTGCACTCTTCCCACCTTGGATCAAATCTATGCTGTCAGGTGCCATAAGAAAGCTGCAGAGATAGTGCAGGACAGTGCGCACCCCAGAAATGATCTCTTTCAGCTTCTGCCTTCTGGAAGAAGGTACAGAGTTATAAAGACTAGGAA
Organism: Podarcis melisellensis; assembly: GCF_964234715.1. Classification (NCBI taxonomy): domain Eukaryota; kingdom Metazoa; phylum Chordata; class Lepidosauria; order Squamata; family Lacertidae; genus Podarcis; species Podarcis melisellensis. Next base: position 20,808,312 of record NC_138539.1, on the reverse strand, counting down.
ACAGTTTCTATTCAAATGCGATTTTGGTTTTAAACGCAGTGTAAAGTAGTATCTATGGGAGTATATTGTATTTAATTATGGGGTATCAGAGTATTTAGGGGGCTAACCAGGCTGGGATAGCTGGGATAGCAGGCTTGCTGGTTTTTGAATGTCTGATGTAGATTTTTTTCAATTTCGTTGTCCTGTATGGGACAATGACAATAAAGATTATCGTATCGTAAAGGCAACAGTAGTGATTTAAAAAAAACAACAGAGCAAGCAATGTGTGGCTCTCTCTTGTCTCAGGGTAGTGGTTGCTGACTTAAAATGGTGTTTGTCTGGTTCTGATCCTCTTCATGGTTCTTTCCTGACCTCTTTTTATGGAATTATTTCCCATCCTTTGCTTGTCCAGAGATCCCTGCACAGACTTCTGGTTCATTGCTGGGGATCTAGGGTCAAGATGTTCCAAGACATGTCCACCTACAGAACTGCCCAGTTCTGTTAAGCCTTGCTGTTGTCCTCCATCAACTGAAAGTGTGACTTCCAATATACCCAATATATTGCATGGGGAGTGCACTGGTGGTAGGAAAGCTCTCTTGTCAGGGAAGTACCACAGCTCTGTAGCATAACATCTGTTTTGCCTGAAGAAGGTCCCAGTAGACTCCTGCCTAAGACCCTGGAGAGCCTCTGCCAGTCAGAGAATGCTAAGCTAGGTAGCCCAATGATCTCACTCAGAATAAAGCACCTTCCCATGTTCCTGGGGAAATTTGTTCTCTACCACTGATTCTTCCAATTCAGGGACCCCAGAATCTCATGGCTCCTTGGACCACTGTTTTGACATGTGTAGCAGGGCATGACATCTGTAAAATCATTTTATTTGTTAAACATTAAACCACAATACTTGTGCGACTCCACATTCATTTTAGAATCGCCATAGTTATTAGGTCGGTTTGCAGCTCACCAGTTTGCCTCTCTGTTGTATTTTAACCTGGTGGTTCCCTCCAAACCTTGTCTCAAACATGGACAGAGGAGGTTGCTAATAAACTGTTCTCTGAAAGGCTCTGTCTTGCAAGCAGCATCCAAGCCTTGTTAGTGCATCTCAGTGACCAAAGCAAACATTAGTCAATAGTCTGGTAGTAGCTTGCAAGGCCTCTGCTTTGTCAACTGCCACTAAGATTCTGGTTGCCCCTAGCCCCGTCTCCCTGGCAGAGGTATTTATTAAATTTATATCCTGGCTTTGCTCCCAAAGGAGTTGATTGCATCAGTATGCTTCCATCCAGTGGGAGGTGAATCACCTGGACCCTCCTAGCGGCAATTTAAAGGAAAATTGGCTTAAAAAAATATTTTGAAAAGTCAGGTATTCAAGTTGTTCGTAACAAAGCTGCCAAAGTTTGAAACAAGCTAAATTTCCTCAATTTCTTTTTAATAAACTTTTGTGCTAGTGTTTAAGCAATCCTTTAAGACCATGAAATGTTCAAAGAACTTTGCTTGAGCCATAAATGTGAGGTGCCATTTCAATACCAGCTGAGCATCCTTTATTACTTTAGGAACTCTGCGCTGGTAGAGAAATGTCCTGAGGTGCAACTGTACCTCAGTGGGAATTAGGTTCCAGCTTTTGCACAGAGCAATCATGAACGGCAAAAAGTAATTTTTATTTTATTTTTGGTCTGGAGCCAGAAGTCTGCCTGGCACTGTGTGACAAAATTGCCAATCAATGGGAGCTGCATTTTACCATTATTACATGAGGAACATAGATCAGTGTTTTGTAATGGGAGTCTATTTCTATTTCTGCCACCCCGAAATAAGCAAATGCTACTCAAACTAAAGAAAACAACAAATCCGAAAAACTGTCTGTCTCTGCAACTCTTATGAGCTAAATATCCATTGCTCTTATTCATGGCATATGTGTTGAAAGAGGGCTTGTTTTCTGCAGAGATCAAGAGGTGATCTCTGGTGACAGAAACACATAGTGCCATCTTCTCAGTTGTGGGCAACTGGGCCAGCCAGGTTTCTGACTAACGGGCAAGCTTTTCTCCTAAGCACAAAGAAAGAAGTTACCGTATTTTTCAGTCTATAAGACGCCTCCATGTATAAGACGCTCCCTATTTTGGGGGACTCCGATTTAAGAAAATGGGTGGAGATGTATCTGTGTATAAGACGCCCCCAAATTTTTGACATTATTTTTAAGGGAAAAAACCTAGTCTTATACATGGAAAAATACGGTATGTATGTATGTGAGAGAAAGTAATGGGTGCCACTGATGATAAACATTAGACTAGAGGCTAAACCTGTGTCCTGAATCCACATGTCTGGCATATGATGAAATTCCCCAAAAGCTGCCTTCAAAATTACAGTCTATGTACTTCGTTGTACAGAACTTCATGTGTGATAATATCTGCATTGCCTCTGATGATGTGATTGCCAACTACATGACTTGTCCATTGATTTCAGTGGGTCTGTGCTGAGCATGGCTAACATTGGCCCATTTTTTTATTAGATTGTTGCCTAACAATAATTGGGTGGCTTACAAACAAGACTTTATTAAAAAAAATACAGCGTTTTGTATTTGCCTTATTAATAAAAGGCTTATTCAGATCCAAAATCTATGCAGTGAAACAGGGTTAAAACCATTCCTTGTCTATTTAATGTACCTTTTAAAAGAATTCCTCCAAGTGCTCAGACTATCAACAAAACTTGTAAATTGGATTTGTATGGGTTACTCCATGCAAAGTTGACTGGATAACCATGATGGAGTAACGCAGCAAGACAAAACTAGAAGGAAGAGGTGGCCCTAATGAAGCACCTAACCAAACGCCTCTATCTGAAACCAGTGCTATTTCTCTGGAAGAAAGACGTGCCAGAACACACCATGAACGCCTCCCTTGTTCTCTTATAATGGCAGTTGCACCCACCTGAGAGGTGCCGGAACTGAGTTCTGGCAAGTTCCTGCTGGAAAAAAGCCCTGTCTGAAACCCTACAGGGGTGTCGCCAGTCAATATTGGGCAATACAGTGGTACCTCGGGTACTTAATTCGTTCCGGAGGTCCGTTCTTAACCTGAAACTGTTCTTAACCTGAAGCACCACTTTAGCTAATGGGGCATCCTGCTGCTGTCGCACCGCCGGAGCACGATTTCTGTTCTTATCCTGAAGCAAAGTTCTTAACCCGAGGTGCTATTTCTGGGTTAGCGGAGTCTGTAACCTGAAGTGTATCTAACCTGAAGCGAGTGTAACCCGAGGTACCACTGTACTGCAGTAAATGAACCAATGTCATGACTCAGTATGAGACTGTTCCCTCTATGCAAGATTCTTTGACATCTGAATCCACATTGAAGGTTTAATTGAGAGTAGGAAGTTTGAATGCCTAAAGCAAGTATATATTGACTAATGTGCACACCTCAGCAGATTTTGTGGATTGCTGGTAATTAGTGTTTTGAACCAAAGTATTTGATGTGTTTGGGCTCTTTAGAAACTTTTTGCAATTTCCTGCGTTTGAGAACCTGCTGAAACCCCCGTTTATTCAAGGAGTTTTATGGCTGTTTCTCCTTAAGGTGTAAAAAATGAAGGTTATTAATTGGCAAATGGGCCGGGGTTTCGTTTTTCAAAAGAGAAGGAGGCATAAAGATGGCAGTGAAAATGATTTGTTTTACATAAAATGCCAAACTGCATAATTATATGTTTCCTTACTCCTAGCAAATCTGTAAGCAGCCTTGCGCAGCTGCCTAATCGCTTCTCTGCCTAATATGTGAGCAGTTCCCAAGAGACAGCATCAACCCAAAATGTGACATTCTGTCTTAAATCTTTGTTGATAGACTAGAAAGCAGAGAATTAAGCGTTAGCTTTAAGGTTCAGCCAACACATCTGAAACACTTAACAGCTCCCTCATGTAGTAGCATATATCTGTCTTGTTTTTTGTGGCTTTTTATATGCATTTTACTGCGTGTTATGACGGGCTTGCGAACTGTGTTGTATCGCTGCTGAAAGGAGGATGAGCAGTGAAATATAGGATGCTGTTGGTTGGAAAGAGAAGTCAGCTCCTGGAATATATTTACAAATACTTCTTATAGATTTCCCATTCCTGGCTAACGAGAAGAACATGGAAAACTCCTAGCAAGACAGCAGCTTTGAAACCACCGAGTCTAGTTGTTTGTTGCATTAATAGCATAATTCATGATGGGGTTCAAGGTGCGTACATAGTGGATCGATGTTGCTTCCCATCCTGGCATTGATGAGACCCAGACTTCCTTATCTTCCACAAGGGGAAAGGCCGTCGTAGCTGAGTGGCAGAATACTTGCTTTCCATGCAGATGTTAGTTTCTGTTTGCCACTGTGCAGTGCTTTGGAGTCACAAGACTCTGTTTTGCATTCCACACATTCCCTACCGTTGGAAGTCTCACCGGAGATGGGAGATGGATGTGACGTTATTGGTTTCCTGTTCCTTTGTTTTTCAGTTGCTCTCTGCTCTCACAGAGAGAGGATGTGTTTTCTGTCTGCGTAGTAAGAAATAAAGCACAGCGATTTAGCCATAAATCTCATCACTTTGATTCTCTGCTGAATGGGGATGTGCCTATAGCCTCATCAAAGGCTCAGGTCATTAATCATGTCGGAGGGCGATTCCGGAAGATGGGCTTTATCAACTCGGTCGCAGCGGAGATTCCGACAGCAGAAGCTCCCAGGTTCCATCCTTGGCACCTCTTAGGTAGGAATGGGAGACTTCTGCCTGAAACCCTGGAGAGCTGCTGCCAGTCAGTGTCACCCATACTGAGCTAGGTGGGCAAATGGTCTGATGTGGTATCAGGCAGCTAGGCACAAGGAAAATGAACCAGATTCTTCCCTTCAGTGTGCGATTTAATTCACAAGCTGCTGCACAACCAAAGTGTTATGCAGCCTCTGTTCATGGTTTTTCACAGTGATGATGACGATGATGGTGATGATTTATTTATACCCCACCCATCTAGGGCTGAGTTTTCCCAGCCACTCTGGGCGGCTCCCAACAGAATATAAAAAATACGATAAAATATCAAACATTAAAAACTTCCCTAAACAGGGCTGCCTTCAGGTGTCTTCAAAAACTCAGATAGTTGTTTATTTCCTTGACATCTGATGGGAGGGCGTTCCACAGGGCGGGTGCCACTACTGAGAAGGCCCTCTGCCTGGTTCCCTGCAACCTCACTTCTCACAGGGAGGGAACTGCCAGAAGGCTCTTGGAGCTGGACCTCAGTGTCCAGGCTGAATGATGGGGGCGGAGATGCTCCTTCAGGTATACTGTGCCAAGGCCATTTAGGGCTTTAAAGGTCAGCACCAACACTGTGAATTGTGAATGGTCTCAGATACCCCTGGTATACAAGCAAACCTTAAATTACTGGCTTAAATAAACAGGACATAAATTTAAAGAATAAAAATGGATTCCAACCCCCCCCCCCATTAGCAGAAATAACAGAGAATTTTCAACGCACAAATATACAGTTGCAAGAATAATTTGGAGACGACATAACTGCTGAACTAGAGGTTGTAGTGTAAACATAGGCCCTACCATTGTATACCCAGATGCATACTGTCCAACATTTCTCCTATGAAAATAGGGACATCCTCAGGAAAAGCGGGACATTCCAGGATCATATCAGAAACTGGGATGGCTTCTGTTAATCTGGGACTGTCCCTAGAAAATAGGGACACTTGGAGGGTCTGCATATGGCATAGTAAAGTGGAGGAAACACACACACACACGTACCATCATACAGTTCTTCATACAGGAGGCAATGATGTAGTTAACAACTGTCTCACTAATTTAACTAGGCCAGCAAGAGACTTGACATGAAAAGTTTACCTTCTTCCGACCTTGTTGGTACATTGTTCTCTGCCAGAAGCAATCAATGTCTTAAGATCAAGCAACATGGGCTAATCGTTACCATGATAAATGGATTAAGAAATTGCATTAACACATAGCGTAAGTAGCAGGTCCTCTGCCCCCACCAGTTGTCTCAACTGGATTTGCTTCTTCCTGGGTAGCATTAATTTGTGGCACGCTAATCCCAAACCACATGGTTAAGAGTCAATATTTATCGGATAATGAGCTGCATATTCAAACAGGTTCATGCTGGGCAAATGAGAGGAATAATTAAAGTGGACATCATCATTCGGCCCTCCAAAGCTAAGATGCATTTCAAATGGCAGCTTAGCAGAGTTTGCTTCTTGTGCTGTTCATGGCAGTCTGGAAATGTGCATGATGGTGCTTAAAACACACACACACACACACACACACACACACACACACACACACACACTGTAAATAAACTCTTCTTGCAGCAGTATTAATAAACCTCCTGTCTGCTGCCCTGTTTCAACAAGAGAGGTCAGTACACGGAAGCAGCTTTCCACCTGCATTGCTAATGGGGATCTGGATGCACATATCCACTTGCATTTTAATGTTTATCTGAGCTGCCTGCATGCATCTTCTGCAGCAAAGTGAGACATGTATCTGTTAAGTTGTGGGTTGACATAGTAGATGACACAGCAATTTCTCCAAAGCAGCCCTTTATTTTGTAAGCTGGAACAGAACTAAGCTGAGGAGCTCAGTCAGCCTGCTTATATAGAGCTACAGAACAATTATAACTGTTGCAACGTTCTAAAACTATCCAATCACTGAACGTCACTTTTTGATCCTTCATTTGCATACAAAACTATCCAATCACTGAACGTCACTTTTCGATCTTTCATTTGCATAACTATCTACAGTATCCCCTGCTGGCCCAGGGTGAGAACTTCAGTACATAACAGTATCTGTCTCCTAAGTCACTGCTGGGCACATGCAACTGGTTCCCTAAGACTAGTTTCATATAGCCAGTGAGATGTGTATCTACAGTCAACACAGAGTCAACCGCTAATCTCTCTCTGGTGGAAATACAGTGGTACCTCAGGTTAAATACTTAATTCGTTCCAGAGTTCCGTTCCTAACCTGGAGCTGTTCTTAACCTGAAGCACCACTTTAGCTAATGGGGCCTCCTGCTGCCGCCACACAATTTCTGGTCTCATCCTGAAGCAAAGTTCTTAACCCGAGGTACTATTTCTGGGTTAGCGGAGTCTGTAACCTGAGTATGTAACCTGAAGGGTATGTAACCCAAGGTACCACTGTAACATAAGTTGCCTCATCATAGTTATTTCCTGTGCTTTCTTGCATTCTCTTAAACCATCAGCTGCCAGGACCAAATGACTCTGCCAAGCACTGTAAGGATTTCTTCTGAGTTGGCATCTTTATCATCAGTTGGCTCCTATCCGCAACTTCTTCTGCCCACTCGGTCTCAAGGGAAGAGCCTCAGCCCTGAACAATGGCAACCATCCACTGCTCTAGGACCAGCGGTGGTGCTCTACGATGGGACATTCATCATTAGGAGTAGGTTCCCATTATTATACAGTACAGGCTAATGCAGGTATGGAACCTTTGGACCTCTAGATGTTGCTGAACTACAATTCCCATCAGCCCCAGCAAGCAAGCTTAATGGCAGCAGAAGTTCAGCAACTTCTGGAAGGCCAGAGGCTTCCCACACCTTGGCTAGTAAGAACACCATTAGCATTTTGAAGGAAAAGAAATCACAATTCAGGCACAAAGATAGTGGCAACATAATGAATTGAATGACTGAAAATATTTATTTCACAGCTTTCCTAAACATTCAAAGAAGCTAACAGTAAAATATAAAGGAGAATATATATATATATATATATATATATATATATATATATATATATGCAGTTCAGAAGTCCAAAACAATGAAACATCATATTGAAACAAAACGAAGCAGATAAAACCAGTGAAGAACAGAAGCTACAGTATAAACCATCAGGCTGGCTTCCATGAAGCTACTAACAGCCAAAGACTTCATTCTGAAGCAGATGTCTATGGGACAGGCCTTCCTAAGGAAGAAGTTCTGGAGCCTCACTTAGAAGAACCTTTTCCATAAAAGAGGAAGATGCCTTATTCCAAGTCAGGTCCATCTATCTCAGTATTGTCTAGCTCAGTATGGGCTAAGCCTACCTGGAGATGCCAGAGAGTGAAGCTGGAACCTTCTGCATGCAAGGTGATTGCTCTACCACTGAGCTATGGCATTTCCCAGGCAAACATGGATTTTAGACACAAAAGAGGGATGTTGTTGGTTATCTTAATAGATTAGTAGGTTTATATTAAGAACGTAACCCTCCATAACATAAAATAAACCCTGAGAGAAAGGAGCACACTCAACATATATTTATATTTGCGCTCATCGGTAAATTCACACCGATTTTGTTCTACTTTTGTCATGCCCCATTCCAAAACAAACACCCAGATACTTCCAACTCTAATTAACACAACACAATAAAGTAGCACACTTATACATTCCCGACAAATGCACACTGCTTTTATAGAGAGATTGTTCTAATTATTTTCTTTTGAATGTTGGCTCACAGAATCTGGAGAGGAAAAGAAATCGTCTCTGTTTCCTGAGCACTCGTCTACCTGTTTGTGAGTGATAAGCCAACTGTAGCGGACTTGGTGCAACCTGTGGATAACAAAAGTAGTTTCCTTGGTAACAGTAGGGATGCAAAATTCTGTGTGGGTTTTGTTTTGTTTTGTATTGGTAAGTGCTCTTTTTGTGGTATAGACATGGGGTTCCTAAATGAGTACCGGTAGTTTACATAAGAATCTGTACTTATTTTGTTGTTAAATCTTTAAAAATTAACAGAAACCCTTTAGTATCAATTCCAAAGTGTAACAAAGTTTAATTATATGTATTTGTAATAATAATAATAATAATAATAATAATAATAATAATAATAATAATAATAATAGTAATAATACCCTGCTCATCTGGCTGGGTTTCCCCAGCCACTCTGGCCGGCTTACAGCAGATATAAAAACATAATAAAAACATCAAGCATTAAAAACCTCCCAATACAGGACTGCCTTCAGATGTCTTCTAAAAGTTGTGTAGTTCTCCTTGCCATCTGAAGGGAGGGTGTTCCACAGGGAGGGCACCACTACCAAGAAGGCCCTTCGCCTGGTGAGGGAACCAGCAGAAGACCCTCGGAGAACCTCCAAGAGATTGGGATGGAGACGCTCCTTCAGGTATACTCGGCTGAGGCTGTTTAGGGCTTTAAAGGTCAGCACCAAAACTCTGCCTCTACCTCTGCTTTCCTTCCTGCTGTGTCTTATTATGTTCTTATGCCTCAGTCTGCCTAATGATAGGGCCAACCTTGCCAATGGTGGCTAGAGAATGGAGGCACTGCTCAGTGGGACTGATACAGCAGAAAAGCTGTATCATACCTCGGGTTGAAATTGCTTCAGGTTGAACATTTTCCAGTTGTTCTCCATGGCGACCCGGAAGTAACGAAACGCATTACTTCCGGGTTTCGCCACTTGCGCATGCGCAGACTGTCAAAAATGATGTTATGCACATGCGCAGAAGCGGCGAATCGCAACCTGTGCATGCGCAGACACAGTTGCATTCGCTTCAGGATCCCGTTCGTATCCAGAGGTACCACTGTACTTAATTGTTGAATGGAGGCATCTTGTGTGAGGTTCCCTCTGCTCACAGAAGGTGCCTCTATGCAGTTTGGAACAAGGCCTCGGGCCACAATCCTAAATGCATTTGCCAGAGGGATTTCCTTTGAGCTTTGTGGGGTTTGTTTCTGAGTAAACCTGCATAGGATAGTGTGGCAAGCCTCAAAGCTTTCCCATCTGCTTAAGGCAGAGGTTTTCAACCTTTCTGAGTCCACGTCTCCCTTGACCAACTACACTTTTTCTGTGGCACCCCTGTGGGGCTCAGGAGCCCAGTTATGTCATCCCTTGCCTGCCGAGCTGGCAGCCTCTCACCCTTTTTCGAACACCCTCCCTTGTGGAGTGCTCCCTCAGCCTCCTCTCCTCTCCCCTCTCCTTGGGAGTCCTCCAGGCAGCCTCCGCAGCACCCCCTGGTCTTTGAGCTGCCTCAGCTCCTGGCAACCAGCATCCTCTGGTCAGTCCCAGAGGCACCATTCACCTGGGCTGCTGCAGCAAACAGCTTTGCAAGGCAGAGATGCGAGAGGGCATCAGAAGAGGGAGGGAAAGAAGGAAAGAAAGAAAGAAAGAGGGAAAGAGACTAGGGTTGCCCTCAGCACCCCTGACCATCAATCGCAGCACCCCTGGGTGCCACGGCCCACTCACTGATAACCAGTGGCTTAAGGGGAAGTTCTGTTTCTTAGCACATTTTTTTCCCCAAACGGTGGGGATTATTTCCGAGCCTGCTCTCTCTATTCTTTCTTGTGCATTTACTGCTTTATAGTAACATTTAGGATTCCATATTGATTCGAGGCAGCCACATAGGAGCATGTAATGACTTCAGGCCATCAAATATTCACCATTTATGACAGCTACTGTTTTGTAAATAGAGTTGCTAATTGGCCAAATAGGTTTTTTTTGGGGGGGGGGAATATATAACAGTAAGCAGCAGCAGCACACTACCAGTCTGGTGACTCTAATTGGTATGCCAGAGCGATTTTAATTTTTAAAAATCTGTTTAATTTGCATAAGATAAAATGTGCATCCTTCTCCGGTGCTGTGAGGGAAAAAACCAAAACAAAACACAGGCAAGAATAATCCGCTGCTGGAGTTGTTGATATAAGATGTCAAGGCTCTTGCTGACAATATTTTTTTGCTAATGGAATATGAGCATATGTGACTACTTAGGTATGTAATTAAAAACTTTTGTGATCTGCTGACACTTTGAATTATCTTGTTTCCTTTAAAAAAACAACACACATTACCCTGAAAAGTAAGGAAATTAATGGTATGCTTGTTTACTTACATTATTCTCATAGCCATGCATTTCTGAAGAATCATAATTTGGGGAGATTTCTTCAAGGGAGGGTCTGCCTAGAACAGGTACCCCCAAACTCAGCCCTCCAGATGTTTTGGGACTACAATTCCCATCATCCCTGATCACTGGTCCTATTAGCTAGGGATGATGGGAGTTGTAGTCCCAAAACATCTGGAAGGCTGAGTTTGGGGATGCCTGGCCTAGAATAACAATATTGTCCTTCTGGGTTGCTGTGGTTCACATAAAGCTCTGATAAAATCACCTGTATCTTACTATTTGCCCTCAGCTTTCTTGAGCTAGATGTGTTCTTTTGCCACATTTAAATATGTAGGCATGATGCATATAAAAGCAATTTCCCCTTTTTCTTTTTTCCAGTACATTTTTGAGCTGGGGCTTTCATATTCTGGCCTTCAAATAATGTCAACCAAGATCTGATCCCCAAAACATATAATTTGCTACATCAGAATATCTCCAAATTGACATATGTGTACAAAAAACGGCATTTCCACAAGCCATAGACCAGTGGGACAAGATTCATCCTTACAGTTATGCAAAATTAATATGGATATGTTGCCTATAATCCCTTCAATTTTAAAACATTTCTACCATTTCCTTGTTATAGATACTATAGCATGCCTATGCTATGGTTCATATGCCTTTAGAGCTGTAGACAGCATAAGTTATGTTAAATAAGGTTATAGGAATCAAGCTATTTGAATTCCAAACAACCAAGATGCATCATTTTAAGGTCAGAGGTATAAGATGTGCCATCAGTGATGTTCCACTTGGCATGACTTAGAAAGTTTCAAGATCAGAAATATAATCAGGCAAGCAAGAAAAAGCATAATGAGTCATAAAAGAGGAAGGGCATGATCCAGCCAAAATGAAGCACATTGAAATTTGTATCATCTGGTTATAAATTAAGTTTGTATTCCAGAAATGTGTAACTGTAAAGCATTGTGCATCAATGGGAAGCCTATTTGCAGAATTGGGGTAGGGAAAAACATTTATTATATAGTCTTCTAGTAGTGCATGGAATAAAACATAAAATCAGAAGTCTCAAACTGCACAATGCATTCAAGCATGATAAAGATGGCACAAAATGGGTACACTGTTTTAAATATTTTTAGTAGTCTTTCTGTCTGTTGATTAAAATGGGTGGTTCTATTGAAATGCAGTTCATTTCTAGAGGCAATCTGCCCCAAATAAACACCATACTCGAAGAGATGTTACAAGTCAGTGCACAATGTGGGGAAGGGAGGAACGAATTAATCATTGTCTTGATCTTAATATTTTGATTACCATTTCATATTTTGCTGGGGATTTGAGGCCAGTAGAATTTAAATAACTGTTGGCAGGGCAAACATGAAAATATGTTAACGAGTCGATCATATTCAGTTCAAAATGAATCATTTTTAGAATTCATAGAATCATAGAATCATAGAGTTGGAAGAGACCACAAGGGCCATCGAGTCCAACCCCCTGCCAAGCAGGAAACACCATCAGAGCACTCCTCTGTGTGTTTCAAAGTTATTTCCCCCAACAGTCAGTCTTGCATTTGTTGCTTTAGCCTTCCAGATGTTCCTGAACTACAACTCCTATCAGCTCCAACAAAGATGGCCAGAGGCAAAGGATGATGGGAGTTGCAGATAAACAACATCTGGAGGGCCAAAGGTTCCCCATACAGTGGAACCTTGGGTTACGTACCGTCCCCCTTATGAACGCTTTGGGTAACGAGCTCCGCTAACCCGGAAGTAGATGCTCCTGGTTGCGAACTTTGCCCCAGGATGCGAGCAAAAGTCACACACCAGTGGCGTGGCTGCAGCAGGAGGCCCCATTAGTGAAAGTGCACCTCAGGTTAAGAACAGTTTCTGCTTAAGAAGAGACCTCCGGAACAAATTAAGTTCGTAACTGGAGGTACCACTGTACAGTGGTACCTCTGGATGTGAACGGGATCAGTTCCAGACCCCCGTTCACATCCTGAAGCGAATGAAACCCGCGTCTGCGCGTGCGCAGGTCACGATTTGCCGCTTCTGCGCATGCGTGTAACTTCATTTTGAGCATCTGCGCATGCGCGAGCAGCGTCCCGTTACTTCCGGGTCACCGTGGAGCGCAACCCAAAAATATTCATCCCGAAGCATATTTAACCCGAGGTATGACTGTACTGGTCTTTTCCCATATTGGTGCTTGTCTATCCTCTGTATGTTTTGCTGTGGAAAATTTGAGCTGAATCGAGACACAAGCCACTGAATTTATTTCTGTTATACTGGAGCTTAAGGAACACACAAACACCACGACCATGCTAGGAACCGCACTGTTTGCACTTGGCTACTTCTGAAAGTCAGTGATCCCACGCCCGCTGCCCGATCAATACGATGTTCAGCTTGAAGATCATCTCTGAATTTCTAATAACTTTGTGAATCAAGATCTGATGACTGAGGGAGAATGTCTGAGGGTGCATACACTGGTGGGAATTAGTTTCTGCTTACTGAACAACATAATCATTGCCAGACTTTTCTCCAGGCATTTCTAGAAAAGAGTCCACAGCTGTCAATTTGTATACCAAGGACCCATCTGTACTGGAAGAGTGACTTTAATATGAAGTTTGAAGTTTGAAGGTGGTCTAATAAAGAGAGTTTCTTGGTTTGAACATACTTAGTCACTGAGTGGTACTAACCTAACAGCAGAGGGGAAGAAATAGATTGGATGCCAGGCACAGAGTTGTCTGGCAATTCTTCCATGAGTGCTGCATTTCAGCTTGCCAGACCGACCAATCTCCCCTCTCCTCCCTTGGCACACCGCTCTGAGGGTTCTCCCAGCTGCCCTGAACCAATTTTTGGGCACACGTCCTGGGCACAAAAGTAGCAGAGGGGGAAAAGCTTAATTGTTTTCATGGAAGTTCTTCTGTATCCTTCCTCTAGCAGAACGCATTAATTGAATCGGGCCCATAATAATTATAGTGTTGCATGCACCCCAATCTCTGCACATTTGGAGATTCCAGGGGTCCTAGCACTTACCCAGAGTTTGGCTTCCTTGGAATGAAGGCCAATGGAGACTGTGGTATCATTAGGATATATGGTTTTATTTTCACATATATACAGCCTGAGCACAGGATGGAAGGGCTCACAGCGTTAGCACTCCAACGGATCTTGCGTCTCCATTAGGTTTTCTGGGAAGCCCCAAAGGCCTTGGCTTTGGTTCAGTACCGAGAGAGACAAGCCTCTCTCCCCAGCTTCTAGCCCAGCCCAAAACACACACACACACACACACACACACACACACACACACACACACAGCCCTCCTGGCCTATTGTTCTCCTCCCTAGGATGTTGTGGCATCCAGCCAGGTGAGCGTGGCTCTCTCTCTTTAAGGGGCTGATGAGGGTAGCCCTGCTAGAGCTATTAGCTCCACAAAGAAACTGGGTTGACCAGTTCATCTGGTTCTTCTACTGGATTATGAACTTCACGGATACAGAATCCCAGGCCCAGAAGGGACCCAACCAATATCATCCCCCAATCTTAATAACAATATAAGAATTCACTTGAGCATGCATAAAAGTCTCCCCATGATGAACAGCCCTGTGCAGTCTGAGATTCCTGGTTGAAAGGAAGTGTATAAGGATGTTCAGTGGACACACATTTCAGCCCTCTTCAAACCATGCCACATTGGCACAGACGGGGCAGAGGTGGCACACTTGGCTGCAGTTTTATAACTTCCAACGAGGGTTTGAGTGGTTTTGAAATTAATCTGTGAGTCAGGAAGCCCCTGTTCAAATCTCATCCCGCTTAAGAATTCGTTAGGTTGCCTCAGCCCAACCATCTGCAGAATGGGCATAATAATTAGGTTGCCTGACATGGTAGAGTTGTTGTAAAGGTTAGGACACAAAAATGTACATGAAGCATTTTGAATACTGTACAGTCCTAAATATGCCAAGTCTAGAGTATGTCCCACCAAGTTCAATGGGGTTAACTTTCACCTGGGACACAGGTGGCGCTGTGGGTTAAAGCCTCAGCGCCTAGGACTTGCCGATCGAAAGGTCGGCGGTTCGAATCCCTGCTGCGGGGTGCGCTCCCGCTGCTCGGTCCCAGCGCCTGCCAACCTAGCAGTTCGAAAGCACCTCCAGGTGCAAGTAGATAAATAGGGACCGCTTACCAGCGGGAAGGTAAACGGCATTTCCGTGTGCAGCTCTGGCTCGCCAGAGCAGCGATGTCACGCTGGCCATGTGACCCGGAAGTGTCTCCAGACAGCGCTGGCCCCTGGCCTCTTAAGTGAGATGGGCGCACAACCCCCGAGTCTGTCAAGACTGGCCCGTACGGGCAGGGGTACCTTTACCTTTACCTTTAAGTACCTATAGGACCGCAGCCTAAAAATACTACATAAAAGCTACCTATTAAGCACCATTAGTGGACTTTGATTATTGTAATGCATCGATTTTCTACAGTAGTGCTGACACAATTCTCTTTTACTTAGTATAGATTACACATTCCTAAAGCCATAAAGACCTTTTTAAAACCACTGGGGTTTCTCCCCTGGAGATATATATATATATATATATATATATATATATATATATATGCTTTCTTATGTGCCAGCAATGTATTAATTGCTTTCGCGTGTGTGAAATGTGTTTTCAGATATTAAACTAGACACTCAAGTGGTTAAATCTGATAGTGAGAATAACCTGACATTGTTGTTTAGCCTAATGATCTTGTTTCTTACTAAGGCCAAAGAGTCAGACTGATTACAGAATTTCTTTGAGAAACTCAAGCTGGATTGAATGAGTTTCCTTACAGTGTTCTTACATTCGCATCCCTGCAATAAATAATTTTGAATTAGGTAGTGCAAAAGAATCCAAAGTGGATTTAAATCTAACAAGGCTTTTAGACTGCCAGGCTTACTTTCCTTTTACATCTGTTTCCATGCTAATCCTCAAAGAGTCCTTATTAGACATTCCCTCTATGTAGGGATGAAGGAAGCAATATGGATCTAAATCATTGCCACAAGGATGGAGGAAAGCAGGGGCGCAGGAGGGCAGCTGGCTAATATGCCTGTAACCTAATCGAACAGCCTTACAAATGGGCGGAAATGTCAAGGGGGCGCTGAGAAATGACCCTGCTATTTATCAAAATCCTTCCTGCTTCTTTCAACGATGTTTCAGGCGCAGGAATCTCCAAGCAGGAGTCTCATTTGAAATACACCAAATGTGGACATAAAACTCACCAATAAGTTAATTAAAAAATATATCCAATACCTTCACATCCCAAAGCACTTTTGCTTTCTGCTTAAAGCCAGCATACAAATAATTGTAATTAATAAATAAAAATCCGGTCCCTAAGCCTATGTACAATGTATGCAGGTAGGCTCATGCACAAAGCAATGTAACATCGTCACTCTCCATCCTTGTGATTCTGAGCAACAGGCATTCAGATGCATAGTGTCTGTAATAGTGGGGGTAATACATAGGCATTGTTAAATTGTGGGTGAACATATCAGACGACACAGCGATTCTTCAAACAGCTCTTGTTTAGTCACAGGCCAGAACAGAACTGAACTGAAGGGTTCAGCCAGCCTGCTTATATAAAGCTCCACTACAATGCAACAGTAACCACTTTCTGTAGCTATCCAATCACTGAACGTCACATTCAATCCCTCATTTGCATATGTGGACCTGAGTGAAAACTATCTACAGTATCCCCCTGCTGGGCTAAGGTGAGAACTTCAGTACATAACAGACATCATAGCTAGTTGTCATTGATAGTCTTGTGCTTTGTGAATCTGCCTGGTCCTCAGAATCACAGAACTGTAGAGTTGGAAGGGATCCTAAGTTTAATCTAGTCCACCCCTCTGCAATGCCGGAATCTCAGCTAAAGCATCCATGACAGATGGCCATCTAACCTCTGCTTAAAAACCTGCAATGAGTTTCAAAGCCATGCAAGTTGGTGGTCATTACCACCGGAAGACAGCGATGTAGGGTGCATGTTCAGGTAGACACCAGTATATGCTCATGTTCCAAAGTGCTGCAACCTCACACGTTCTTTCCAGCTGGCCAGGGGTGACAGAGTTTCTCAAGCACTCTCTAGTTCATATTTCTTGATTTGTAACATGCCATAGCCTTTTCCGAGGACAAGACTAGATAAGAGCGTCCTTTATGTATTCTTGAATTTTTACTTTCTGCTACGGGAATTAGAAAAATAAATGCATGGCCTGAAGAAAATCCAATAATAGAGTTTGCAGGGGCTTAAATCTGGCTTCCATGGGCAGTCAAATTGTACTGCAGATGCATACGATCTAGGTTAGTGATTCCGCCATTACAATTCCCATCAATGGTAGTTTGTAAAAAGTGGCTCAAGTGTCCTGTTCAAGACAATTGAATAAAAAAGTTTATGCAAGCATTGAAAAATAGCAGCTCCAACTTACATTTGCATCTCAAATACCATTTATATAAAATATTCTAAAAAAACTAAGACTGCATGTATTTAACATTTTGAAATGTTATGTGTACAATCTGGCAGGGTATGTTATGTTCTTCTGACAAGGTGCAAATTCCACAATGCAAGTCCTTCCCTTTCATAATGTGTTTTATTGAAACATATTTTAGGGCATAATTCATGTGTGTTCTATTCTGTTGTTATGAGCGGTGACAACTGCAGGACTCCGACTGAAAATCCTAACAAAATCTTAACTTTATTTCAATATGAATGCAATATGGAAAGCGATTATTGATGGTGGTAGAGGGACAAAGAAGTGAGGTTTGCAGCCACCACTGGTCAGCTGATCTGTGGTAGCTGCAAGTCTCGCTTTCGGCAGGGATTGGCTCCACTGAGGAGTTGCCAAGTGGAACCAATCCCAGTGGGTCTCCCATTCAGTGCCAGGGTTAAAATATGCTGATTGGTAACCCCATTGGCCAATAAACAATGATGTCATTATCTGGGTGTGGTTTGCCTAAATGGCCAAATTAGGGCTCCTGCCAGGCCTAATTAGGCCTACTGCTCAGAGGTTTTCCACTGCTAGACTACAACTCCCATCATCCATGACCATTCACCATGCTGGCTGGGACTGATTGGAGTTGCGGTCCAACGACATATGAAGGCCCACTGAAATCAATGGGATTTAAGTTAATCATGAATAGCTGCACTTATTTCAGTGGGGCTGAAGGCCTACTAACTTAATCCAACTCGTAGTGTAATTCCATTGTTGTTTTAGAGGCTTAATGGGTCACACTGTCCTGAGTATTTCATGGGAGTGATGTCATTTGATACTTAATGGTTCGCATCCAAAATAGAAAATGTCACCTTTCTCCTAAGGCGATAGATTGTGAAGGGGGGAGGGACATTTTTTAGACTCTCCCCAAGCTCTAACACCCAAGATTCTTTTAGAAATGCCATGGAGCTGAGGTATTATAAAGCAGGTAAACACATATAGTGTAGATGTGCTGAAATGAGTATAACCCAGAGGAAAATGAAATGTCTAAGCTACAAGCTCCAGCGGGATTTATGCAAACCTATTCTCCCCCCTGGGTTCCCCCCAATTTTAAGGCCTTATCTGTGTTACAAAATAAAATACAGGCCACTGAAAATGAAAAGTGAGCATGAGTCTTTTGTGAAGTCCATATGAGGGATAACTGAGGTTATATGTTACCACTAGAGCTGTGCCAAATTTTTCAGCACAGTTTTTCCCCTCAAAGAAAAAAATATTAAGATTAAAATGGAGAGAAGGCAGAGAGAAAAGGACAAAAAAAACGAAGAACTTGGAGAGTGAGGGAACAGAGGAATACCTAAAACATTTGACTCCTGGAAAGGGCTTACATTCATCATAGAATCATAGAATTGTAGATCTGGAAGGGACCACAAAGGTCTGCCTTTTCCCCAAAGTAGAGCTGCCTTTTGTTGGAGATGAACACAGTGCATCATTCACATCATTCACGAGGCTCAACTAATCCAAGCCCTTGCAATGCAGCAATCTTTTGCCCAACATGGGGCTCGAACCCACAGCCCTGAGATTAAGGGTCTCATGCTCTACCAGCTGAGCCACCAGAGCAGATGTATGTAAATAGCAACATAACTGTCAAATGTCCCCATTATGTACGTATCCTTTTTTGGCTGCTGATTTTGCATGCTGTATCTCACCTATCTATGGACAGAACTGTAAAAGGTAAAGGTAAAGGACGCCTTGACGGTTAGTCCAATCAAAGGCGACTATGGGGTTGCGGCGCTCATCTTGCTTTCAGGCCAAGAGAGCCGGCGTTTGCCCACAGACAGCTTTCCAGGTCATGTGGCCAGCATGACTAAACCGCTTCTGGCACAACCGGACACCGTGACCGAAACCAAAGTGCACAGAAATGCCATTTACCTTCCCGCCGGAGCGGTACCTATTTATCTACTTGCACTGGCGTGCTTTCAAACTGCTAGGTTGGCAGGACAGAGCAACGGGAGCTTACCCCGTTGCGGGGATTCAAACCGCCGACCTTCTGATCGGCAAGCCCTAGGCTCTGTGGTTTAGACCACAGTGCCACCCGCATCTAGGACAGAACTGTAAACTCCCGGTGTAAGAGCCATGTCGAGAGGAAATGCTCAGCATGTATCTGTATACTCAGTTGGAGAATACATGCATTTTTTTCTTTGGACTCTGATGGTGGTGCCTAGTTAACGCAAGCGATGGCCTGACAGATAGAACCATCACAGCCAGGAATAGCTGTGCAACTCCAAGCCCACACAGTGCAGAGGAAGAAGCACTGTTGTATTAGTCTGAAGATTGTAGCTGTAGATCACTTTGACAAATGCTGGGGCAACTATGGATCACTCAGTCCGCACAGCTTGGGCTATAGCACTGCCGGCAGCTCGTGGGTGGGTGGGATCGCAGTGATGAAGAGGAGAATAGCTAACAGCACTGTGGTTTCAGAGTTTCCCCCCTGCAATGAGCTTTAAAGTAAATAAATAAATTTATCTGCAGAGCAATTGTACAATGCCTACATATCTCTTGGGTGCTAAACAAACGTGGCTCTCCACCAGCTCCTAAGTGGTAGCATATGAGAGAAAGGTGCATTCTGACACCTATATTTCTTATGAGGGGAACCACTGGCTGTGTATCATCAACATCATCATCAGTGTTTCGTCACTTACTTCGTAAAAGTCTAAAAGCAGTTTGCAATTATAAAAGCATACATAACGCAAAGATAACAGGCTTGTCTGACCTGAATCCTCAAATAATCAGCTGCCTTGGATGCCGACACGTTCTGGTGATCTAGAACCTCCAGAACAGCACATGGGGAGAGAGAGAAGAAGGAGGGATCATTTTGTCTGGCAAGCTATAGTGCCTTGTTGAATTCCACCCGAAACGACGAACTTATTTCACTTGGAATTTGTTCTTTGGAAGGCTTTCTTTGGGATTACCCATTATCCTGACATGCCAAAGTTAAGAAGCTCAGATCATTTGCTTCAGCAGATAAAACCGCTTTTTGGATTATGGAAGCTGAGCTCGATTCAGTTGGCTGAGAGCAATGGGGACAATCGGCTGCCCCTTGGAATAGTTGCTATTTCATGTCTCTTCTCCCCCACCCCCTTTATTATGGCTGCCTATAGATTTTTTTGGTTATTTCCCCCATTTATAATAAAATCATTCTTTTGTGGTCTTTTAATATGCTGTGGTCTAAACCACTGAGCCTCTTGGGCTTGCTGATCAGAAGGTTGTCAGTTTGAACTCGTGCGATGGGGTTGAGATCCTGTTGCTTTGTTCCAGCTTCTGCCAACCTAGTTCAAAAGCACACCAGTGCAAGTAGATAAATAGGTACCTCCGTGCACCAGAAGCGGTTTAGTCATGCTGGCCACATGACCGAGAAAGCTGTCAGTGGACAAACACTGGCTCCCTCTGCCTGAAAAGCGAGATGAGTGCTGCATCCCATAGTCACCTTTGAGTGGACTAAACCATCCAAGGGTCCTTTACCTTTATGTATCTTGTCATAGATTTAGGGTATTAGAGTCTGTTAGTGAATGGTAGGAATTAACAAACAGTGATATTTAGATAATATTAGGGATATGAAGGGAAAATGCAAGCTGCAGAACTGTGCCAGACAAGAAATTCCTGGGTTAGGTTATGCAAACTGGCCTGGGCTAGCTAAGTGCAGAGCCATTGAGAAACAATAGGGAGCCAGGTACTGGGCCATTAAGACTGATTTTCTAAATGGTGGGTGGGTAACCTTTTTGAGCTGGCAACCAGATCCTTTTCTGGCACCATCCCACATGCCAACTTTACGTCACTGTGACATCAGGTGATTGATGGGTGGGTTGCTCCACCCAGCTGTCAGAAGTCTGTTGTGTAGCACTTCCTAAGTGTCCCAAAGCCAGCTGGTTGTAGGGCATTTGGGAACTACAACACAAGGGGCTTTGCTGTTCCAGCAGCACTAAGACATTTTCATTGAAACCGCTCCTAACATGGAAAGAGTAAGCTCTCTTTTACCAGTGGTTCCATGCTCCCTGTCCAGCCACCAGTCAATTGGGGAGTGCTAGCTTGGATAGCACCAAGCCATTTCAATTGAAACTGCTTCTAAAATAGAGGGGGGAAGCTTTGGAGAACTCATGGCTTCAGGCAAACATTTTTCAAGCCTGATTCCACCCACCTCCCCAATCTTGTACATTGTAAGGCAGGTTATTTCCTCACAGGTCAAATGGGGGGGGGGCAGGGAGAGAATTTGACTTTCAGGCACAAATACTGTAAGATAGCTTCACACACACCCCTCAAAAGAATCCTGTTAACTTCAAGAAGGTGGTATCTTAGGGGTTTAAAGGTAAAGGTACCCCTGACCATTAGGTCCAGTCGCGGACGACTCTGGGGTTGCATGCTCATCTGGCTCTATAGGCTGAGGGAACTGGTGTTTGTCCACAGACAGCTTCCATGTCATGTGGCCAGCATGACTAAGCTGCTTCTGGCGAACCAGAGCAGCGCATGGAAACACTGTTTACCTTCTCGCCGGAGCAGTACCTATTTATCTACTTGCACTTTGACGTGCTTTCGAACTGCTAGGTGGGCAGGAGCAGGGACCGAACAACAGGAGCTCACTCCGTCGCAGGGATTCGAACTGCCGACCTTCCGATCGGCAAGCCCTAGGCTCTGTGGTTTAGACCACAGCACCACCCACGTCCCCCTCTCTTAGGGGTTTACGGGAAGGAATTCTTGAGTTCATTTTCTGAGCTGAAGTTTCCTCTACTTGAAATCTTTTAATTATGTGCAGGGATAGAATCATAGAATTGGAAGAGACCACAAGGGCCATCGAGTCCAACCCCCTGCCAAGCAGGAAACACCATCAGAGCACTCCTGACATATGGTTGTCAAGCCTCTGCTTAAAGACCTCCAAAGAAAGAGACTCCACCACACTCCTTGGCAGCAAATTCCACTGTCGAACAGCTCTTACTGTCAGGAAGTTCTTCCTAATGTTTAGGTAGAATCTTCTTTCTTGTAGTTTGGATCCATTGCTCCGTGTCTGCTTCTCTGGAGCAGCAGAAAACAACCTTTCTCCCTCCTCTATGTGACATCCTTTTATATATTTGAACATGGCTATCATATCACTCCTTAACCTCCTCTTCTTCAGGCTAAACATGCCCAGCTCCCTTAGCCGTTCCTCTTAAGGCATCGTTTCCAGGCCTTTGGCCATTTTGGTTGCCCTCCTCTGGACACGTTCCAGTTTTTCAGTGTCCTTCTTGAACTGTGGTGCCCAGAACTGGACACAGTACTCCAGGTGAGGTCTGACCAGAGCAGAATACAAAGGCACTATTACTTCCCTTGATCTAGATGCTATACTCCTATTGATGCAGCCCAGAATTGCATTGGCTTTTTGAGCTGCCGCGTCACACTGTTGGCTCATGTCAAGTTTGTGGTCAACCAAGACTCCTAGATCCTTTTCACATGTACTGCTCTCAAGCCAGGTGTCACCCATCTTGTATTTGTGCCTCTCATTTTTTTTTTTGCCCAAGTGCAATACTTTACATTTCTCCCTGTTAAAATTCATCTTGTTTGTTTTGGCCCAGTTCTCTAATCTGTCAAGGTCGTTTTGAAGTGTGATCCTGTCCTCTGGGGTGTTAGCCATGCTTTTTCATAAAGACTCCAGCTGACGTGCTTCTAAGTGCAGAAGTGGTCGTTATCTGTGCTGCCTGGCTTCTGGCACAATGCAAATTTGACATGCTTTCTAAGTGTGTCTCCATCCCAGTTAGAAAGCAGATTGGGGCATGCATCCAAGTACAACACCACTAACAGTAATACAGTTTGCAGCGCCCACTCAGAGTCCCATTCAGATGTGCCAGTTTACTGTATTTGCAGGTGGCTGGACTAGATGACCCTCGATGACTAGATGCAGTTTTATGGTTCTGTGAATTTAAGGCCTGCCGTTCCTGATCAAGTGATAACTTGCGCAGAGATGGCTGTTCCGGTGGGAGTGGTGAGGAAAGATAAAAAGTGAAAAAGTACCCCCCATCTTTGTCATGCCCCCTCCCTGTCTCCTTCTGGGATTGGAGGTATCAAAGCAAAACAAAATAGCCAGCAGCAGAATACATAAATTGCAAAAGAGAGCGAGGGTGGAAATGTACATGGTCACTTCTTTAGTTCGTTATCAAATCTCCAGTTCATATTTAGTATGCTGCTGCCCCCTGCTGCATGCTAGCTGTGATTCTTTGTCATTTTATTCATTGCGGGAGCAACCTAGCTAACAAAACGCATTAATGTTTCCTCATTAATGGAGTCATAATCTTACGATTGCCCAGTTTCAACCTTGTTTTCTTATTCTGACTTCCTTTTTATTATCTTTCTTTCTTTCTTTCTTTCTGCCAGTGATTATGACCTCCTCCAAGGTCAGACAGGTGTTTTATTATATTCATATCTGCGACAGAATCTACAGACATGACCCTGCACAATTATGGGTGAGGTGAAAACCTGACCTACAATCAGATACTGTGAAATGATAAATTAGGCTGCTGCCATGTGGGATTTAAATTGCCTCGATGCATATTTATAGCCTCTGTCTGCAATGTAAGATTCCTTGCAATAACAGGAAAGCAAGTTACTGTGGCCCATTGACACTATGGGGCAGTTGTCAGGATAGAACAAGGTGCTGGAATATGTTCTCTGCAAGTTACAATGGCAGCTTCTCAGTAGATGAAGAAGGTTATGTCAGTGCAAATCATTCTTAGGCTTTATTATTATTATTATTCAGAGTGCTCTTTTTCTTAAAAAAAAAGTTTAGGGATACTTTCATTTTCCTACTGATATTGAAATACTGCCCCTCAATGAGGCCAAACTTAGATTCACAAAATGTTTAGGGGTCTGCGTCCCCCCAGAAAAAAGTGCTGATTATTCAAATGATCACTGTGCTGAGGACATTACTGGTTGTGAGAAATTAGAACGATGAGAGCTCAGTGGCAGAAGACACTTTGCATGCACAATGTCTTTGGTTCAATCCTCAGTTATGAAGACAAAGGCCAACATTGTAGGTCAGGAGGTCTCCAGCACTCCAAGCTTCAGCACTGATGACCACACACTTTGCCTACCTGGGTTCCACCATAACCAGCAACCTCTCCATCGATGCTGTGCTGGAGAAATGTACAGTATTGAAAAGGCAGTTATGCCAATAGCTCGCTTCTCCAACAAGGTATGGGAGAATGTGATGTTAATGTCCAGTACCAAGATGAAGGTCTACCAGACTTGCGTGTTGACCACATTGCTTTATGGAAGTGAGTCGTGGGCAACTTACAACTGTCAGGAGCGATGCCTCAACACTTTCCACATGGGCTACATTAGCAAGATTTTGGACATCACATGGCAGGACATAGTCTCAAACAAAGATATCTTCTCCCAAGCCCACGTTCCCAACATATTTGCACTTTTGCATCAGCGATGTCTATTCTGGGTTGATCATGCCCACAGAATGGTAGATGGCAGGATTCCCAAGGACATGGTGGTTTCAGGCACCAGGCCTGTTGGTAGACCAACTCTGCACTACAAAGATGTCTGCAAATATGACTTGCAGGCTGGCAACATCAACCCTGCTGTGTGACTGCAGGACCTGGAGACAGACACATTGTGCAGTGGCCAGAGGAGGCATGGCAGCTGGGAGGAGCTCAAAGAGAAGAGAAACAACATGGTGCATTTGCACCAGATGCCTTAATCTGCCCCAGCTGCAACAAAACATGTCTCTCCCTTATTGACCTCTACAACCACAGTAGGTGCTGCAACCTTTTAACAATTTGACTGCACCCCAAAAGGCACATTCCTCCATTGTCTCCTGAGATAGATGGATGCCAACAAATTGGAGTAGGATATGTGAAAAACCTCCTGTCCGAGACCCTGGAGTTATGCCGCCAATCAGAGTGTACGATACTGGACTAGGTGGTCAACTAATCTGTCAAGCGTAAGGAAGCTTCCTGTGACAACCTTTAAGCCACCACTGTTTCCCCAAACCTAACAACCATTTCTTTAGAGCAGGAGTAGGGATTCTGTTTCAGCCCAAGGGTCCCATTTCCTTCCTGGCACTTTTTCTGGAAGCCACATGCAGGAGTGAATGGAGCAGAAATAGTGGATGACACCTCTATGCAGTAGGCATGTTTCTGCACACACTTGCACATATCCTCTAACCTGGGAAGCAAGGGGCATTGTCAAGAGTCAAGGACACATATCCAAAGCACTCAAGAAGGGTGCAAACCATGACTGCCAAGGTGACCTGGAGTGGCTGGGAAAGGGGTGTGTCTTGGGGAGAGTCCATGGGGCCTGATAGAGAGCCCAGGAACTATATTTGTCCCCTACTGTCTAAAGTTCTCCATCCTTGCCACAAAGCATTAGCAGAAGTTGTCCTTAACTACCCCCCCTGCATTTACCATCTCCTCCCATCTTCTTCTGCAGAACCTCCATGGCGCTTCCCATTTTTCTTTTGAAGCTCCAGCCATTGCACTCATCACCCTCCCTGCTTCCCTGCCTGGGCTGCTTTCTGAATGGCTTTTTCTCTCTGTGTGTTTTGACAGTTCCCATTCTAGCCTGGGCTTCTTGTCGCTCAGTCAGCAGGGGGTTCTCCGCAGTTCCTGCTTGATTACTGCCTTGCAGAGTTCCCAGCTGCTGCTTTTTTCACACTTAGTGTTTTTCTACACAAGATAACCAGCCCAGAGTTCCTTTTTTTAGTTCTTCGGTTGTTAGAAAATAATTATAAAAAAGTAACCTGAAGGATTCCATACTGCAGCTTCCCCAAGTACCATATGTGCTGCCAACAGATTGGCCCTAGATTGGCTTAATTTGCAAGGCAGTGAAGCATATAGATGCTCACAGGGATACCCATCTGTGTGCCTCCCTCTTCCCAGTAACTGCCAGCGCCACAGTTCCAGCTGCCATATGGCTTTATGATACAACACACGTGGGTGGCATCATAAGGAGACCATGTGCTGGGTTGGCAGCAGCAATTGTGGAATATCCAGGTGTGCTGGTGGTTTGAGGGACCAAGATCCTATTTCAAGACATAACGGTGCTATGACAGAGTTGCATCAGCAGCAAGAAGTCAGGGTTTGGGCTGGCTAGCTTGGTTCCAGAACCCAGAACTTGGATGCCGCAGGATGCAGGGAGACCCACTGGCCTCAGGCTGTTTGCATAAACAATTGGTGTGGACCCTAGGGCTTTATGCAGGGGAGGGGAAACTCATTCCTGGCAGCCAAATACAGCCCTACAGGCATATCTGTTTGCCCCTCAGGACCCGGTCCAGTTCATGGCATTTCCCATCTCACCTGTGCTGGGCCCAGGGGTAACTTGAGTAACACAGTCCAGGTCCAGTCCTGAATCCAAGGATTCCGCGAGGAGTCAGTGCAACAGGGCCAAGGCAGGACACGAGGCAGAAAACCAGGCAAGGTCAGGCACAGGGTCTCTCAGGCAGGTTCTGACAAACAGCAATGTTGCTCCCGCAACATGGGGCGGGGTCCAACAGCCTTTTATCTTTGTCGGGGTAACAGCCAGTCCTGATCCCCTGCTGACTCACCTCCCTGTCTCGCCTGAAGGCAAGCACTCCTCCTGTGAGTACTCAGGTCTCTCCTTCTCTCAGACCTCAGTCTCTGCAGCTCAGGAGATGTCAGTGGGTTACTAGACCCAGAGGCCACCTCACTCTCTCCTGACCCACCCGGTAGTGGAGCAGCTGTAAGCGATGGCCCAGCTGAAGGCAATGAGGTAATCCCCGTATCTGGAGCAGGGGCGCCGACTTATAAAAAATATTGGGGGGGCCCAAGACCTCCAAACCGCTGCTGCTGGGGGAACGAAAGGGGCGAGCCCCGGGCTGCCCCGACCTTAAGTGAACCTGTGAGGGCCCGCCCTTTGCGGCAGCCAATTGGCTGCCGCCGTGGGCGGTGAATATTAATGAGCTAGGGGGAATCCCCGCTTTTCGCGAGAGCCCGCAACCCCACCCCCTCTCTAGATCGGGAGTGGCTTTGTTTTAACTCATTACTGAATGTATTTTAAAAGGTAACTATAGTCAAACAAGGAAAATAAAAAATACCAACATAATTTTGTGATTTTACAAAGCATAATATAACTAATAATTTTCTTAAATTATTGGGGGGGACAGAGCCCCCCAAACAAATTTTTGAGGGGGCTCGGGCCCCCTCAGGCCCCATGGAGTCGGCGCCTATGATCTGGAGCCAGGACAGGCTCAGGCCCTTGACTCGGCCCAGCTGGTGCTTATTGCAGGGGAACCTGTGCAGACTGGGGCTCTTCAGAATCAGGGCCCAGACTTGGTTCAGATGCCGCCTGAGGCAAACTCCTCTGGTTCTGAGTCCGAGCCCGAGTCCCAGGCCATTACACCACCACACTAGTGTTCGAAATTCACCAGGTGCCCACTTTCCCCACTTTCGATTTTTCAGCACATCGTATTCTGATGCATCCTGGCTCCAACAGGGAGGGTAGAACATAGCCAGTGGGGTTAGTGATACCCTTGCCCTCCTGTGCCATCTTGTGCCCTCCTGTGCCATCCCAATGAGAAACTAAGATTCAACTTCCACTCCAGCGGGATTTTGTATGGGTAATGGAGAGGGGACCCATCTTTTCCTTGGGCAGCAAAATAGTTTAGGATGGAGAGAGAGAGAGAGGATTGTACAGTATCAAAAGTTTTTGAACATTCCATCAGATTTCTGTTTGCACAATGGGGTCCTCTCCTCCCCCCATGTGTCCCCTAAATCTGTTTTAGGGGGTTCCCCCAACCCTCCAAGTCAGATATGGGGAAGGCACAGGCAAGGGGAAGAGAGAGGGGTAAATAATTGCTTCACAATTCTGCAGTGCTGCAAACTCAGCCCAATTCTGGATCTGCTTACCATCTGCTCTGGGGGTCAATCGCTTGTCACAGAAAAGACGGTTCCCCAGGCCTGCTTTAAAACCTAGACAAGGTGGGCTGGATTCTCTCCGTCACGAAAAAAAGTTGAGACCATCCCTTGATGGAGTGGCCCGGCTCTCATTTATCCCTGGCTGTCTTGTTTTAAGTAATCAGCCATAAACTGTTCTGCCCTTAAAAATTCCGTAACAGTAAAGTGATGCCTGTATCCAAGGCAAAGGACTGGATGTTCACCAGACCAGCTAGAAAATCTCAGCTGGTTCATTGTGGTCTGGGACTTGCGTACAAGTTTGAAGGTAATTATAAAGCATGCTGAGGTCATTGCATTTTGTACTGTATAATCCACAAGATGCTTGAGAGCAACAATTTTTTTATTTGCTGGACTGTAAAATGCTAGCCCATCTATATCCGCTATGTAAACAAATGATAATAACAACAAACACTGCCCATGTTGCGTGCCTCCATCATATTTTCTCAGAGGAAAGTCATACATTTGTTTCACATGTTTTAATTGGAGTACTGTCTCCACTGCAAATCTCTTGGATATGGGGGAACTCAGAGGTGGTGATGGCAGGAGGAGAGGTTGTTGTTTGAAGAATGTGAAGCAATATATATGAATAACTGGTATATTTCAGGATGCAGTTGTTCTTGCAAATGATTCCACCTTTGCAAAGGTCTCACCTGGCCTTGCAACCAAGATCTTCGCCAAATGTGGGCACATGCTTCTTGCTGAGATAAGGCACCTTCTGCCATCTAGGTAGGAAAACAATGTTGTGTTAGGAGTGAAACATAAATTACAGTAGGTTGGAAACACTGGAACTAGATTGTGTTGACATCTGGTAAATATGTTGCAATGGTGTGCAGAAGGAAATTGCCTGGCTAGACTGCCGGTTGAAAAGGATAAAGAAAAGTTAATAATAATAATAATAATAATAATAATAATAATAATAATAATAATATATGATCATGTGCAGATTTTTACGGTCTGTACCAGTTTACCATATTTAAGGTTGTACCATTCCACTGTCAAAAAAGCTTATCTCAAAACGGAGCAGACCACCTCAGGGAGACATGGATTTTTGCATTCAGAAAGGTGTGTCTGGCATTAAACAAGACTCTGTCAAGTGCATTAATTTAAATTTGGTGAGTTGGAACCTGCTAACAGAGCCCTCATCTCCTCTCTGACCTTTTATCCTCCATGTACTGGTCTTTCACCTAGCAGCAAAAACTTAAGATGGTATTTTGGGTCACATTGTCCCAATCTAAGTCTCTGAGGTTGTGATGAATAACCTATAGCTTATATTACTGGTTATATCAAATGAACAACAAGGAAGGGTGAACGATTAGTGTGGAAGTGATCATTTTGGCCAGTAAAACTTGTTGTGCGTCTGCTGTTGCTATTTATTTCTTTATGTGTTTATAAAAGTATATATACTGCCCTCTTGCAGGTGGGGTAAAGCCGTGTAGGTTAAGGACCCTGGATGGTTAAGTCCAGTCGAAGTCGACTATGGGGTGTGGCACTCATCTCAGCTTTCAGGCCGAGAGAGCCGGTGTTTGTCTGCAGACTGAAGTCATGCAGCTGACTTCAGTGTAAACGCCTTTAAAAGCAATGCTGAATGATCGTTAAAATGACTGGCAACTCACAATAAAACTTCATAGGCTGGTTAGCATAAAAAAAGTCTTCAAGAAATTCCTGAAAGTCAAAATCTTTGCTGGGAGAGTGTTCTGCAGCATAGGGCCAACGACACCAAATGCCCAACTTCCAGTTGAGGCAAACCAGGTCTCTATAACATGGGAGATAACTAACAGCTTTCCTTCTGATAATCTCCTTGATCAGTGGGGATATAAGGGCTCAGATGGTCCCTAAGGCATCCTCAACTCCAGTTTTGCATGGCTTTGTAAATCAACCAAAGACTCTTGAACCTGGCCCAGTAAGATATTGGCAGCCAGAGTAGATGTTTTTGCAGAGGGACCGTATTCTGTTGGCTGTCTGCCTTCATCAACAGTCCATCCACTGCATTCTGCATGAGTTGTAACTATTGGACCCCTCTCAAAGGCAGCTCTACCTATAGTGCATTGCAGCAATCTAGTCTCAAGGTTACCAATGCATGGACTACAGTGGCCAAAAATTATCCTGATCCAGATACGACTACAGCTTGTGTAGCATCTTCTGTCTCCTATACCACTATTTCAGGATAGCAGTTATACCACTGAGCTAAGGCCCAGGCACATTGATCAGACTCACTAGGAAACAGAATGCTGTACACTTCATCTTATTTAGCTGGGCTTTTCTTATGTTCTTATTCTGAAATTGTTTCCGCTTCTCTTTTTTTAACTTTCAGGCTCCTCCTACCATTGCTTAAGAACATAGTCACAACCATGGTGCAATAATTCTTTAAGAGTCTATTAATAAAGAGCAGCCACTTGAAACAGCCATTGCATAATCCACATGCTAATCATGTTTAATTGTACCCAGCAGATTACAGGGCTGTGTACTTTCTTGAGCAGCCTTCCCAAGGCTCATAGAAACTTTTGTGTGTATTGCAGGAAGTGGAAAGTGTTAAACCTTCCCTTTTATTAAGCCTTTTCCTAACCCTAATAGCAGCACAAGAGGTAGGAATTCTACCTGATTAGTGTTGACTAATCTTATATATAGTTATTCAGAAGCAAATTCTACTTGGTTCAATGGGGCTTGCTCCCAAATAACTGCGAGTGCAATTGCAGTGTGCATGTCTCTGTGAATCAGATTTCTTCAAAATCTGAGTTTTGCATGAAACAGGCAGGTCACTAAATCATTGCGCCTAGTGGTACCCTGATTTGAAAGATCTAGGTATCTTCTAAATTGAGGAAGTAGGCCTTTCCTGCACCCTGCCTGTGCAACAGACAGTTTAACCACACATGGGTCTGCAGGCCTGATAAGACCAGGCACTGGCTGTGTCAGCATGCCTCAGTATATTTTCAAAGAAGGGACATTCCATTGTAGTGCACCTCTGCCTCTGAAAACTTCTGTTTACCTTTGCACTTCTGTTGCAAAGATGGCAGTTTTAGTACACTGGGTAGCCCATCACTGAGAACACCTCCCTTGTGTGATGAAGATGATGGTTGGTTTTATTGTAAATCTGATATGACTTGGTCAGCTTTCTTCAGAAAGCTTGTTCTGCTTGCAGCCTCTCTCCCCCTTCCTTTAATGCTAATTCATGCTGTATGTCATCTTCTCTCTATTTCGCCTTCAGACTGCAGTTTCCAAACCCACCTTTTTGCAGCCTTTCCCCATATAAACATCTAGAGCTCAGCAAGAGAGGGAAACCTGTTTTGCAGGCTTCTGCGCTTCAGCTTGTGGAAAAGGGGTGTGGAATGTTTACTGTAATTAAAGTCCTTCTACTACCCACTTGCGTTTGTGTTGGAAAGTACAGATGGTTTATTAGTAAGTGTTTGCTGGCATTTATTTACTCATTTTGTTTATATCCCACATTCCCTCCAGGAGGCTCAAGGTGACACACACAGGGTTCCTAAGAGGGTTTCCAGCCAAACAGTGACTAGGCCAAATTATCAGGTGGTAGTGGGAGAGAGAATAGGGTGACCACTTACGTTGGTAGAACATCTGGCCCTCCAGATTTTGATGCACTACAACTTCAGTCATTCTTGACCATTGGTCATGCTGGGTGGGGCTGATGAGAGTCCTACAACATCTGGAGGTCCACTGGTTTCGCACCCTTTATACATTGCTGAAAAAAAATGAGGAAATAACCTGAAATGAAGATAACAGATTTGCATAAAGTTTGACTATATAATCTTGCAGATCAGTTCTAGCAATTCTGGGTCCTTCCTGCTGAGGCCACAAGTCTGTCCACATGACTTCTTCTCCTGGCTGGACCTGGTTCATCATATGATGACATGGTGGCAACGTGACAGCTACCATTGCTAGGTCTTGCAGGGCTTCCCTGCCCTTGGCCTCCTTCGTTCAAGAGGCAGCCATGCTCCCCAAAATCACATTTTAGCTGATGAACAAAAATTCAGCTCCTTAGCATAACCTTAAGACATATTTATGAAGTGGAAGCATCAGGTAAACAGCATCAGCTATGAATCCAAAGAAAGTTAGTACAACTGTCTGGAGAAAGCTCTTAAAATCTATAGCTTGCCACTCATATGCAGTTGTTTTTTAAAGAAGGAAAACAAGCTACTAAAACTGTACAGATACAAGGATGGAATACAAAAATACACAGAAATTGATCGGATATTAAGCATCTGCTAGGTGCCATCTGTTCTGTGCCATCTCTCTTCCCCTTCCAAACAGGAAGAACATAATTTTGTTAAGATATAATTTTAGCTTAGCTGAAGCATGTTGATCTCAACTCTTAACATTCAAGCTATTTATTAACTACATTTATACCTCTGCTACGACCTAATCGTTTTATGCACATAATAATTCTGAGAGGTGGGTTGCATTTGAGAGATGGGGACTGGCCCAAGATTACCCAGTGAAGAAGAAGGAGAAGAAGAAGAAGATTACCCAGTGAAGAAGAAGAGTTTGGATTTGATATCCCGCTTTATCACTACCCAAAGGAGTCTCAAAGCAGCTAACAATCTCCTTTCCCTTCCTCCCTCACAACAAATACTCTGTGAGGTGAGTGAGGCTGAGAGACTTCAAAGAAGTGTGACTAGCCCAAGGTCACCCAGCAGCTGCAAGAGGAGGAGCCGGTAAGTGAACCCGGTTCCCCAGATTACGAGTTCATGGCAGAGTTGGCATTTGAACCTAGGTCTTACCAGTGTTATTCTAAAGCACCAATGCGGCAGCAAGCAAAGGCTATAGCAGCCAAGTCTGCTGCTTGTGGCTGGAAAGCCAAACAGGAAGTTTGTGACTGTTGCCATGGGAACAAAGGGGCAGTCCATTCTGTACTGAGCACCGGATGTTAGCTCAGTGGGTTTGTCATATGACCTGTACAGGATGTACATGGGTGGAGGTGGAGTTTATTCTAACTGCTGATGAGTGCAGACATGTTTTCTCTGTACTGAAGTAAAAGACAGGAATAAAAGATGTAAATAGATTTCTGTCTGCTTCTTTCCCCTCCCTGGGGACACCAAAGGGGAGAGAGGAGCAGTTGGTGTGTTTTCCTCACAGCCTGAGGAAAATCGCCGGAACGGACCTCGAGTATGTTTATTCCTGCCGGGAGTCGCCGGAGGGAGGTCTAAGGAATTCAGCCGGTGCCTGAACAGATAGGCACATACCTCAAGACGGGCTAGAATTCCAACAGTGGTAGCAGACGCCGGTTGCTGTTTTCCTCGACCTCTGCATCAAGAAGTGGCCTCCATGGAAGCCTGAGGTGAGAAGGCTGATTCTCTGCAGCCAGAAGCTGACCAGAAGAATCTGAAAGCCAAGCAACGGAGCCCAGGTATGGGATTTTCGGGCTTAAAGGAGTGAATGCAGATTGAGTTATTCTCTGCTTCACGGGGAGCAGTAGATGGGAAATACAGCTCCAGTCAAAAGAGAAACCGCATTCCAAACATTCCTGTGGTTTTTCCTGTCCAAGGAAAAGGAATGCTGTTGCTTAGCAACGAAGGCCATGCCTCAGAGAGGAGAAGTGAAAGTTAAAATGGAATGTTTTGTCTTCAGAGTCTGAAGAGCTCTTGGAAATTTCCAACGCAGCCAGCGTTGAGAGCTGCCAGGTGGCACAGAGTGTAAACAAGCCAGCTATTGGATTTTAGAGGCTTGTGTTTGAGAGTCAATGCAAGGACTCAAAATGGATGCCAAGAGGGGGGGAGGCCTGCCTACTCCAGACCTCCTGACCAGTGACAATTATGCATCCTGGTCTATTAAGATGAAGGCCCTGCTGCAGAATCAAAGACTGTTTGGGGTGATTGAAAACCCCATTCCAGCAGCACCAACGCGTGCTTGGGAGTCACAGGATGTGAAGGCCAGAACTGCTATAATTCTGTGCGTGTCAGATTCGCAGTTGATCCACATACAAGATTTACTGCACGCGAGAGATGTTTGGGACACGCTGAGAAGGACACATCAGAGAGATGCAGGTTCTTCAGCGTTGCTGTATTTTGAGAAGCTGACCAACCTGAGGCTTGCGCCTGATGGAGATGTTCAAGCGCACCTGACGGAAATGAAATTTCTGCGTCAACAGATGGTGGAACGTAACTTCCGTCTGCAGGAGGAAGTGTTTTGCTTCATGGTGATCAACAGCCTGAATCGGACTTACAAAACAGTTGCTAGTCAGCTGGGGTCTCTCCCAGCAGCGGATCTCACTTCGGAGAGGGTCTTTGCCGTGGTTCTTTGTGAACATGACAGACTTGCCGCCCTGGAAGTGAAGGACAGGGGGAGACAAGAACGGAGTTCTAACACCCCTACTGCTGAAGCTACTGGAGAAAATGCTGTAGCTTTGAACGTTGTCCGATGCTACAATTGTGACCAGACTGGGCATCTTCAGCGGTACTGCAAGAAGCCACGTAAGAACAGAGGAGCTAAGGCGAGCTCCGCAAAGTCTGAGGCGTCAGACAAAGGTCACACCAAGCCAAAGGCAAAGACTGCAAAAGCTTTGATGTCGCTAAAAGCCACACCAAAAGCGAGGAACTTCTTTGTCCTAGATACTGGAGCCACAGTTCACATGACAGGACACAGAGGACTATTTTCTACGTTTGAGAAGCAAAGCTTCGCGGTGCAACTAGCCAACGGTCAAAAGCTGGAAGCCACCGGAATTGGAACTGTGTATCTTAAAAGTCTGAACTTGACTATAGACAATGTTTATTTGGTTCCAGAGTTGAAGTTTCATCTGCTCAGCGTTTCGCAGATTGCCAAGAAGGGACTAAAACTGTCCTATGATGATCAGAACTGCGAGATCTACAAAGATGGAGAGTTGTATCTTTCTGCCAAAGAGAAAGATGGACTGTATTTGCTGACTTTTGATCAAAGTGATTACATGGAATGTAATTCTTGTGATTCTAACATGATCTCTTTTACAGGTGTAGCCAAGAAGAACACCAAGCTGGTGACCTCGAGGGTCAACAAGGCATTTCAGCGGGTGTATGCTGATGTGATTGGTCCTTTAGCACCATCTAGAGGCAATGCAAAGTATTACCTGATATGTGTTGATTCTTTTACAGGTTTTGTCTGGCTTTATCTTTTGGAGAGACCGAAAGAAGCCTTAGAAAGGTTTAAAGAGTTTTGTGACAAAGTTAAAAATATGCATGATGCTGACATAGA
Source organism: Podarcis melisellensis (assembly GCF_964234715.1). Classification (NCBI taxonomy): domain Eukaryota; kingdom Metazoa; phylum Chordata; class Lepidosauria; order Squamata; family Lacertidae; genus Podarcis; species Podarcis melisellensis. The sequence continues at coordinate 20,772,977 of NC_138539.1, read as the reverse complement.
TTGTCTTTGCACAGATGAGAAGCCAATTTTTCTTTTACAGGAGTTCCAGAGGTTCCTGAAGAAGAAAGGGATAAGACACAAAACTGCTAGTTCCGAACAAGCTTGGAACAAATGTGTCTGTAGTAGAGTGAACAAAGAATTGCAAAAGGGAATGCATGCGCAATTGCTAAGTTCACATCTGCCACATGAGTACTGGGCTGAATCGCTAATGTCATATTGTTACATGTGGTTGAGAAAGTTTTCAAAAGAGTTGGGAAGTTCTCCTTTTGAGAAACTGTTCCACAGAAAACCTTCTGTTGCCCATTTCAAGGTTTTTGGGTCTCATGTGAGAACAGAAGCTCCAGGTGGGGTAAAGAATGCCAGAGGCATTTTTGTGGGTTATGAAAAGGGTCTCTACAGAGTAATTTTGTCTGAATCTGGTCAGGTGATTCTCACAAAATTTCTAGAGAGTGCTCCTGAACAGGAGAGAGTGATTGTTCACACATTTCCCACAGGTGAAGATGATTCTGATGATGATGATGAGTTTGATCTTATTGAGTTCGGTAGTACTGATGATGACAGCGATAGCTCAGACAGCTCAGTTGTCACAGTCATTGAGAGGAAATCTCACACAATGACTAGACCCTCAGAAGAGGAGGATGAACCACTGATTAAGCTTAGTACTGGTTCTCCAGAGAGTTCAGAGGCTGAACCAGAAAGCAAGGGAGAGCAGCACCTCTTACGTAGGTCTGAGAGAGCAACGAAGGGTGTACCACCCAAGAGGTATTCACAAGAGTTTGCTAACTTATGTGTTGCTGTTGTAAACGACCAAGGTCAAATTGAAGCTGTGTCTGAGTCAGAGACAAAGGCACAACAGAGAGTTGCTAACCAAGGTAATGCAGAAGCACTCATTCCTTGGAAGTCACACAACCAGAGAGGTACATTGGTAAAACCAGTGGCGGGTAGTTCCAAGGGTGGAACTGAAACAACAGGGGAATGTTATAAGTATAACAACTGTTTGTTTTCTTCTCTGGATGACGCTTTGCTCGCAGCACGCATTGATACTTTAGGGGGAGTATGTTATTCTAAAGCACCAATGCGGCAGCAAGCAAAGGCTATAGCAGCCAAGTCTGCTGCTTGTGGCTGGAAAGCCAAACAGGAAGTTTGTGACTGTTGCCATGGGAACAAAGGGGCAGTCCATTCTGTACTGAGCACCGGATGTTAGCTCAGTGGGTTTGTCATATGACCTGTACAGGATGTACATGGGTGGAGGTGGAGTTTATTCTAACTGCTGATGAGTGCAGACATGTTTTCTCTGTACTGAAGTAAAAGACAGGAATAAAAGATGTAAATAGATTTCTGTCTGCTTCTTTCCCCTCCCTGGGGACACCAAAGGGGAGAGAGGAGCAGTTGGTGTGTTTTCCTCACAGCCTGAGGAAAATCGCCGGAACGGACCTCGAGTATGTTTATTCCTGCCGGGAGTCGCCGGAGGGAGGTCTAAGGAATTCAGCCGGTGCCTGAACAGATAGGCACATACCTCAAGACGGGCTAGAATTCCAACAACCAGTAGTATACTGTAAAGGTAAAGGACCCCTGACAGTTAAGTACAGTCGCAGATGACTCTGGAGTTGCAGTGCTCATCTCGCTTTACAGGCTGAGGGAGCCGGCGTTTGTCTGCAGACAGTTTTTCTGGGTCATGTGGCCAGCATGACTAAGCCACTTCTGGTGAACTAGAGCAGTGCATGGAAATGCCGTTTACCTTCCCGCCAGAGAGGTACCTATTTATCTACTTGCGCTGCCATGCTTTTGAACTGTTAGGTTGGCAGGAGCTGGGACCAAGCAACAGGAGCTCACCTCGTCGTGGGGATTCAAACCGCCAACCTTCTGATCGGCAAGCCCAAGGGCTCAGTGGTTTAGACCACAGTGCCACCTGCATCTCAGTAGGTTGTTGACCTTTTGGTGGGGGGGGGGTCAAAGTTGTTGAACTCCCTCCCCACCATACAAGGTTTTCCTGGACATTTTGCCGATTTGGTGAAAATCCACCTGGACGCCATTTTTTTTTTTTATATAATATTTTTATTGAGTTTATAAAATATAAAAACAAAGGTCAAATTACAAATTTCAATACTTAGACTTCCCCACATCATCCAACCCCTGCATTCTCTGTATTACAAAACATCAGCAATTTGTTAACTTGTTTAAAGAGCTTAATGTATCTTTCATTTTATCGTGTTACTTAATCACAAAAATGTTGTAACCCAAGTCTTAAAGGTTTTAATTTCAACACAATAAAATTGTTTGATTACTCCACCTCTGTCTTCTTGTACCTTAATTTCCATTTCATTAAATTACAGTTACTGAAGCTATGGTTTCCTAAGGAGTGCATTTTTTAGCATTCATACAGCTTATAGTGTTTTTTCAGATAGTCCTTGAATTTTTCCCAGACTTCCTCCGTTGCTTCTTCTCCCAAGTCTCGGATTCTGCCAGTCATTTCGGCCAATTCCATATAGTCCATCAACTGCGTCTGCCATTCTTCCAGTGTGGGTAGATCTTGTGTCTTCCAATACTTTGCGATCAGGATCCTTGCTGCTGTAGTAGCATACATAAAGAAAATTCTGTCTTTCTTAACCACTTTCTGGTCCACCATGCCCAAGAGGAAGGCCTCCGGTTTCTTGGGTAAGGTAAGCCTAAGTACCTTTTTTAATTCATTATGAATCATCTCCCAAAAGGCCTTCACTTTCGGGCAGGTCCACCAGAGGTGGAAGAATGTCCCTTCCGCCTCTTTACATTTCCAACATTTGTTGTTAGACAGGTGATATATCTTTGCAAGCTTGACTGGGGTCATGTACCACCGGTATACCATTTTCATAATATTTTCCTTCAAGGCACTACATGCCGTAAATTTCATTCCGGTGTTCCATAACCTTTCCCAGTCTTCAAACATAATGTTATGCCCTAAATCCTGCGCCCATTTTATCATGGCGGATTTGACTGTCTCATCCTGTGTATTCCATTTAAGCAGCAAGTTATACATTCTCGAAAGTAACTTGGATTTTGGCTCTAACAACTCTGTCTCTAGTTTCAATTTTTCCACCTGGAATCCAACCTTTTTATCCCCTTTAAACACTTCCTGAATTTGAGCATAGTGTAACCAATCTCGCACCTTGTTTTTTAGCTTTTCCATGCTCTGCAGCCTCCAGTTGTCTCCAACTTTTTCAATTATTTCCCAGTATTTAGGCCAGTAGGCCTCCATGTTAAGTCTCTTACGTGCTTTGGCCTCCACCGGTGAGAGCCACCTCGGAGTCTTACTCTCCAATAAGTCTTTATATTTTGTCCAGACCATCAAAATTGCCCTTCTGACAATATGGTTTTTAAACAATTTGTGGATCTTAACCTTGTCATACCACAAATATGCATGCCAGCCAAAAGCATTATCAAACCCTTCCAGATCTAGGACATCAGTGTTCTCCAGCAAAATCCAGTCTTTCAGCCAGCAGAAGGCTGCAGATTCATAATATAACCTCAAGTCTGGCAGGGCAAATCCCCCTCTTTCTTTTGCATCGGTTAGTATTTTAAACTTTATTCGGGGCTTTTTGCCCTGCCAAACAAATTTAGAAATATCCTTCTGCCACTTTCCGAAACATTCCACCTTGTCCACGATCTGTAGGGCCTGGAACAGAAATAACATTTTCGGCAATACATTCATCTTTATAGCTGCTATTCGGCCCAACAAGGAAAGTTTCAATCTTGACCATGTTTCCAAATCTCTTTTGATTTCTGACCAACATTTCTCATAGTTATCTTTAAACAAATTCAAATTTTTGGAGGTCAGATACACCCCTAGGTACTTTACTTTTTTAACCACATTTAATTCTGTTTCTTTCATGAACTCATCTGTTTCTATAGTTGTCAAATTTTTTGCTAAAACCTTGGTTTTTTGTTTGTTCAACTTAAAACCCGCCACCCGACCAAAGTCAGAGATTATTTCTAGCACTCTTTTAGTACTGGAGACTGGCTCCTGTAATGTTAATACCAAATCATCTGCAAATGCTTTCAGTTTATATTGTTTCACTCCGACCACAATTCCCTGTGCCAACTGGTCCTTTCTAATCATGTTCAGTAGCACCTCCAGGACTGAGATAAACAATAGAGGAGATAGGGGGCACCCCTGCCGTGTCCCTTTTTCAATTTTAAACTCCTCTGTCACCACGTTGTTTACTATCAGTTTAGCCTTTTGTTCTGAATACATTGTTTCTATTCCATTTTCAAACCCCCGCCCCACTCCCATCCCTTCCAAGTTTTTCTTCATAAACATCCAAGAAATATTATCAAAGGCTTTCTCTGCATCGATGAAAATCAGCACCGCTCTTGTGTTAAGGTTTGTTTGTAAAAATTCCAAAATGTCAATGATGTTTCTTGTGTTGTCAAACAAATGCCTGCCAGGTAAAAAGCCTGCTTGGTCCTTATGAATCACTTCATTTAATACTTTTTTAAACCTATTAGCCAAAATATCTGCAAAAATTTTATAATCCACATTTAAGAGTGAGATGGGACGGTAGTTTTTAAGTTGGGTTTTTTCAGTTTCCAATTTTGGTATCAACGTGATGAAAGCTTCTTTCCACGTTTCCGGTGCCTTCCTCCCTTCCATAATCTGGTTGCAGACCTCTAACAAAGGTTGTATCAAATAGTCCTTCAACGTCTTATAATATTTAGAAGTAAGTCCATCCGGGCCTGGAGACTTGCCCAATTGGAGCTTCTGAATGGCACATTCAATTTCTTGCTGCGTGATGTTACAATTCAGGATTGTTCTCATTTCCTGGGGTATTTTTTGTAATCCATTATTTTTAAGAAATTGATCTACCTCAAAGTCTTTTTGCGGCCCTTGTGAATAAAGTTCTTTGAAATATCTCTGGAAGCATTTTCTAATTTCCTCGGGTTTCTGAACCATTCTCCCTTCGATCTCTAGATTTGTAACTGTATTAAGTTTTTGTCTCTTTTTCAACTGCCATGCTAGCAGTTTCCCACACTTGTTAGCTGATTCGAAAGATCTTTGTTTCATTTGTTTAATTTTCCATTCCACCTCTTGATTTATCAATTTCGAAAATTGTGCCTGGAAAAACTTCACTTCTCTCAGCACTTCCTTCGACTTGGGCCTAGATCTTAATTTTTTCTCTCCTTCTCTTATTTTCTCCAAGATCTTCTCCTTCTTTTCATTCCAGAGCCTTTTCTTAATCGTGTTTTGTTGTATTAGAAACCCTCTCATAACTGCTTTACTTGCGTCCCAGATTATTCTTTTTTCCACGGCAATCTTTAGATTTATCTCGAAGTAGTCCTTTAAAGTTTTTTGGGCCTTCTTAACAATCTCCTGATCTCTTAATAATGTGTCATTCATTTTCCATCTAAAGGATCCGGTTGTACTTAGTCTCAATTCCATTTTCAAAGCATTATGGTCGGAGCAGGTTTTTGGGCAGATCTCCACTTTTCTGGTCTTAGGTGCCAGTCCTCTAGTTATCCATATTTGGTCGATTCGCGTCCATGTCAGATGAGCTTCAGAGAAGAAAGTTCCTTCTTTCCCTAGAGGGTTCTTGACCCTCCATATGTCAGTCAGGTCCATATTGTCAGTCATTTCAAAAAAGGTTTTAGGTAGTCTGCCGTCTTTCGTTATAGTAGTACTTTGCGATTTATCCATGTTTACAGATGCAACCCCATTCATGTCACCCAACATAATGATGTTGTTATAGTCTAAATAATCCAGCATAGTCTCGTGCAGCTTCCTAAAGAATTCCGATTTTCCTTCATTTGGGGCGTATATTCCTAATATCAAAAAATTTTCTCCTTGTGTCTGAATTTCAATCGCCAAAATTCTGCCCTGTTCATCTTTAAATAAAAATTTAGGTGACAGGCTCTCCTTTGCATATATCACCACTCCTCTTTTCTTAACTTTGTCCGATGAAATAAATTCTTGGCCTAATCTTTTGTTGATTAACACTTTTCTATGGAGCCTTGTCACATGTGTTTCTTGCAAACAAATAATGTCCAATTGTTCTTTTTTCAAAATATGAAATACTTTTTTCCTTTTTTCTGGAGAATTTCCGCCATTTATGTTCCAACTAAGAAGTTGCAGAGACATCCTTGATCAGTTAGTGGGTGTCACAATTGGGTATCTAAGTTTCCCTCCGATCCCGGAGGTGGTGGTGCTGGTCCAGATCCAGATGGTGTACGTCCAGGTGGTAATCCCGGTGGTGGTGGCCAAGAAGCTGCAGCTCCCTTTTGGAGGTCCTCCTCGTGGTCGTACAGGAACTTCTGCTGGTCCTCAGGTGATTTAATCCTTACTTTCCTTCCTTTGTAGGTGAATGATAGTCCTTGCGGAAATTCCCACCTATAGGGAATTGCGTTGTGCCTCAACAATTTGGTCAGATCTATATATGTGGCCCTAAGATCCAATAGGTGTTTAGGAATGTCTCTATAGATTTCAGCCTTTTTACCTTCTACTTCCAAAGATTTTTTAAAATGTAGGCCCAATATCTTATCTCTTTCCTCTCTTGTTCTCAAGACAACCAAACAGTCTCTGGCCTTGTCTTTCTTTACCGATCTTCCCAGTCTGAAGGCCGTCACAATTTTAAAGTCTTTATCTTCCTCAATCCCCCAGAATTTAGAGAATAAAAGTGTCAAAAAGCCCTCTAGGTTACCTAATTCCGATTCTGGGACAGCCCTTAGCCTGAGGTTACTTTCCTTACTTTTCAATTCCACCAGTGACAGGTAGGCTTGTTGTTCCCCTACCTGTCTTTTCAGAGGCCTTACTTCCCCCTTGATCTCCTCAACCTTTTTGTTCGCCTGCTCAGCTTTTTGGTTGGCTTCCGCAGCTAATTTATAATTTTCCGCCGTAGCTCCTTGCAATTTTTCAATTGCCTGTGTATGCTGGGAAACCTGATCCGTTAATTTGCTAATAGTGGATGTTGCTTGGTCAATTTTAGATGACTGATCGTCCACTTTTTTATTTAGAAGTGCCAGTTGTTCCAAAATTTGTTTCAGGACTGTCTCAGATCCTCCAGTTGCCATATCTTCTGTGTCAGGCGGTTCGGCTTCCACCTCCTGTGCTATCAGCACAGCTGGGACAGATGATCTGCGTTGATGAGTTAAGGTTGTTTGAACTAGTTGCACAGATTTCTTTTCTTTTTCTTTAGCTTTAGCTGCTCTTGTTTTCCCTGTGCCACTCATTCCACAGCTGCCTCTGTTCAAGGTCAAATAGTCTTTTAATCCATGAGAAAGACAGTTCCAAAATGTAAACAATTTAACCACAAAAAATCCCAATAAAATACAGTTCCCAGGCCTCTATATCACCGCAATCCTCTAGAGGGAGTGTTTCAAAGTTTCAAAGGAAGGAGAAGTTCTTTTCCGCCATTAAAGTTCCTTTGTTCCCCGTATTGAGCCTTTGTAATTCCCAAATACAAAAGGAGGCTTCCGAAGGTTTCTATTTCTTAAAGTAGTGCCACAAGGTGTCAGAAAGGTCCCAGCAACAATGTTTAAACGTTAATATCTCAGTCTATGTAACAATTTTGACTCCGGTAACAGTTTCAGCAGTTTGACAGTTCTCCCTTCGTGCGCTGACAGCCCGGCGACTAGGTTTCCCCTTTTAACTCCGCTTAGTTCAAAAATAGGAAGAGAGTTCCAAAATAGATAAATCCACCAAGTTAACCAATATATCCTTTTATCTTCTGAGTACAGATTCAATTTACGCCCCTTTGTCCTGCTTTTAAAATCTTTTTCAAGCGCTTCAGCCCACTTCAAAGTCTTTGCTTTGATCCAGCTAGCAGGATCGGAAGACGGACTTCCTGTTACTCGCCTCCCGTTTTCAGCCAAATTTCCCAAATTTAGTCCAATCTTTAATACCCCTTACTCACGGGTATGTTCCAGCCAATTCCGATGTTTTCAAGAAGAAAGGTCAGCGCTCATCGGCAGCAGCAGCGCGGCTTCACTTCCACGAAAAGAGCGATGAACTCACAGCGCCGCTCCCCCTTTCACGTTCCGGAGCCTCTTACGAAGTCCCTTCTTCGTTTCTGGGGGGGCTTTTGGCGCCCGCCGAGTCCCACGGCCGCAGGCTCGCTCTGCCTGCGGTTTTTCTTAATGGGTCTCCGCTTTGCCGCAGCGGACGACCCTTTTTCGCGGAGCCCCTCTTCACAAAGTAAAGAGGACCGCCATTGCCATTTTGCGCCGCCTCCGGAAGTCCCCTTTTTTTCAACGCCCACCCCCCAAAACTTAAAAAAGTTTTGACCATCCGATTCCCGGGAAAACCTGGATGCATGGCAGCCCTAGACAATGATATTTATCAGGGCCACAAAATAGCTAATGGTATAAATCAGGGCTGCAAATTACAGAGTAGATCCATGCCTGCTAGCCCTTACCACTGCCAGTGTCATTTGGCTACTGGTTATAATAATATTCACTGCCACAAACAAGAACAATTACTTACAACATGGATATATGTACCTGGATCCTATACATGTTCATTTGGATGTAAGGTTGTCGTTAATGAAACTTAATGGAACACTGTCTTAAATGGAACTTAAGCATGCCTAGGATTGCAGCCTTAACTTTTTATTTTTCTTATTTAGGGGCACTGTCCAGAGAGACACTGCAGCTTCTTCCAAAACTTTTAGTTTCCCATAGACGTCTAGTAAACCAAAGGCACAGTGAAGAATCTGTCGTACTTTTAAGTTTACATTCTTAATACATCGTTGATCTTTAATATGTTATCAGAGAACGAGTGATCTGACTTCTGCAAGGTCTTTGCTGTTGAATTTTAAAGCATCATACATTTTGACAGTGAGCTTAGGTTGTCTGTTCCTACATGAAACATTTTGCCTGATAGCTACTCTGTAAAATATAGTGGGAAGCAGATGATAACTAATTTATGTTATGCCAGAATAACATTATTCTGTAATGTTACAGAAGCCTATCCAAACCTTCGTATTTAGATGACTCCATTAATACTGAAAAATGTAGTGTGCGCTAGTGTGCCAAAACAAGTAATTAATCTAAAAGAAGCATCTTTGTTTCTATGCATGAAATTAGATTTGAAGTAAGCAGAACGATTAGAGAGATGAACAAGTGAGCAGTTATTTGTCCATAAACGTTATCAAGTCATATACACTATCAGAGTTGAGAGCTTTGTCTTCAAAGTGTCTGTATCCATAACACGGCAGAAAAACAAACAACTTTCTAAATACGTATACCCCTTGAAAGACCTAGATTTAAAGGGAAGATTTCTTATACCTCTAAATCTCAGCCGTGAGCTGATGGCTTGCTTATTAAGTCAACGTGGAGTCAGATTACCACTGGGTACCTTATCTAGTAGTAAACTCTTGCCTGCCAATGGAATTTTACACTATCTGTATATATCTATCTATATATCTATATATATTATTTTGAATTTAACTTGTGGGGGGGTAATTATAATTGATGGATGGTAGTAATTAACTGAAGAGGAATTGATTACATTTTAAAGCAGTATCTGAGTTTGAAATTAATTAGGTGAAAAGTAATTGAAGACAAACTATTGATTTGGAGTGATTTAAAAGTTTTATTTGGTGTCATTTGGATGGGAAATTAATTGGCTTGGCTTCTCCTGTGTGAAATTTAAATAAAGTCCACACACACAAACGGCTATGCAAATTTGCTTCCTCTTTTTTGTGATGCTTTTATTTACGTTTATTATTATTAATAATAATAATAATATATCCCACCCATATCTATATCTATATATCTATGTAGATATGAATTTGATTTTACTTATACAAATTTACACATGAGTATACAGTAAAAATTCATAACAAAACCTAACCCATATTTCAAGAACTCTGCATGCAGTTGATTTACATTCTTTCTCTTAACTCTCCATTAATTTTAATCCAATTCATTACTCCAAAAACAAGATCTTTGCTATGCTTTAAAAAACAAACCAAAACCAAAACACATAACTAAATTTTAACATTCCTCCCCCTTTCTCCTTATTCTTTATCCATTAAGTTAGCTTTTCAAGACTTTGGCAATGCAGAAGGAACTGCTGTGCAGCTAAAATATTGAGGGGTTTTTAAAAACAGCAATAATGTTGGTCATAAGTCCTTTGCACAGGGTCACAAGAACATTGTTCCATCATTAGATATGTCTAACTTCCTTCTCTGCTTCAACCACAAAACTCTGTTTCCTCTTGTTGCTCAAAATATAGTCATTTGAAACACTTAACATTTATTCTTCTAGTGTGGCTCTGAAATCTTAATATTATCTGCTACCTAATCTTGCATAACTCTGCATTAGGCATAACATTCACTGTGTAGTATTATACATTCACACCATTAGTTTTCTACATTGTAAACAAAAAGAGGGCACTTCACAATGTGCTGTGGGTATTTATTTTTAAAAAGAGAATAGGAAAACAAGCCAATTTATATTTAGTGCTAGAGGCTCTCCTCGTCAGTGACAGTTTCCTGATTAATTAGTTAATCCCCCAGATCTGTAGCTATCTCATTACTAGTAATGTCTGTGACCTGGTGTGACATGCTGGCAAGTTAAGAGTACCAAAAATTAGGCCACGGGTTCATGAACCAGTTTGCTTAGAACTAAATTGTAGATTCAACATTTTATATCCCAGTGATTTTCACAGAAAGTAAAACATGTGCTTAAAATCAATCTCATCAAAACAAATGAGACTACAACTCCTAACTTTGGCTGCATTGTAGCCCAATCTTCATATATTGGAACATTATATAGGTTGTTCTGGTCATTCCAATGGGTGGGTCAGCACACTTATTGGGATGGAACTCCATAGGACTCTTTCCAGGTAAACATGCCTAGCATACTGTGAACTGTTATAGGGCTTTTCACAAGTGTTTCTCCATGTGTTCTGTAAACACATGGAGTTGTTGTTGGACCAGAACACACCAGGCACTCCTGTCTTCCACTGCCTCCTGCAGTTTGGTCAAACTCATGTTAGTAGCTTTGAGAACACTGTCCAACCATCTTGTCCTCTGTCATCCCCTTCTCCTTGTGCCCTCCATCTTTCCCAACATCAGGGTCTTTTCCAGGGAGTCTTCTCTTCTCATGAGGTGGCCAAAGTAGTGGAGCCTCAGCTTCAGGATCTGTCCTTCCAGTGAGCACGCAGGGCTGATTCCCTTAAGAATGGATAGGTTTGATGTTCTTGCAGTCCATGGGACTCTCAAGAGTCTCCTCCAGCACCATAATTAAAAAGCATCAATTTTTCGGCGATCAGCCTTCTTTATGGTCCAGCTCTCACTTCCATACATCACTACTGGGGAAACCATAGCTTTAACCATACAGACCTTTGTCGGCAAGGTGATGTCTCTGCTTTTTTAAGATGCTGTCTAGGTTTGTCATCACTCTTCTCCCAAGAAGCAGGCACATGGAGTAGGTAGGTTCATACCTGTTGGTGCCATCCTCACCACAAATATGCAGGTCAGCTCCATCCCAGCCTCTACAAGTGATAATTTTATTGTCTTATCCCTTTTGTAAACCACACTGAGGTTTTTTTTTTTCTACAGTCAAACGGTATGTAAATTTCATGGAATATATATTTCAAAATCACTAGCATGCTCTGCTCCAGGACCTTCATTTCCCAGCCATTCAGAATGCATCCACTGGCTTCCTCCCCAATACAAAAATGCATCTGGCATCTTTGCTACTATTTCTTGCAGCCTTTTTGGCTACATTAACCCTCTCCTCCCCAACTCCTCCCCAGTAGATCTCTCAGCAACTCACATATATCATGTCAATTATGTGAGCTTAAAATCCACTGGAGGATAGATTTTGACTGATATCTGGAGAACTCTTAAAGTTTCTGCTGTGACGCCAACAAGGGTTTTGCAAATCTCATTAAATCATCTTGTCTTCCCTACACATGGTTGCTTCTGTCTCAAGTGTCCCACTTCCCTTGTGAGAGAACATCCAATATGTTTTCCCCTGGAACCCATTGTAGCAGCTATAAAATACTTTGCTATGTAAAGCAGCACCATGTTTTGCTAAGATATTATCATGGTCCCTTGTTGCTCATCGTTTTCAGTTGCTAACCATTTGAATTGTGCAAGCAAGTAAACCACACTTTCTTCATGCCTGGTGGAAGATTAATGTTTGGAGCTTAGATGAGCAAAATTATAGAGAAGGAAAACAACAGGTTTGTTGGGTTATTTCAGATGACTGAAAAAATATATATCTGTTGCATTTAGATGCTCATATATTGCATTTAGAGACAATGGAGGCACAAAGCAATTGTATTTTAAACATTTTAAATAAGTAGTGTGTAGCAGACGAGGCCTGATATGGTGATGCAATTGCATTTTGCATTTAAAAATGCCCTGGGGAAAATAGCAATATGCTCACAAGAAGGCAAAACAACTTTGATTTCAATTAGATTTTCGCTCTTTACAACCAAGGCTGAATTTGAACCAGGATCTTTAATAAGAAACTGAACATAGCTACCGGTAATTTGCAATGAGATCACTGCATGATTTGCTTGTGAAATTAGCTTTTCAGACTTTGGCCCGGTGCTTAGTTTAGAACAAGCTGTGGTTTAGTGCGGACAAGCAGTGTGCACACTGCTTAAAAGTTCCTCTGGTGCTCCTTCCCCTGCCACAAATCAGAAACTGGCTTGAAATGTCCAAATCTGAATCTGTCCCCCACCCTCATAATCGTAAGTGTCCTTGTGTGTGTGTGGCAGGAGAGCAGATAAACATATAAATATACATACATTTTAATTTATAGATCACTTGCTCAAAATAAAATAAAATATCCCAAGCAACGTGCAATGCACCAGGAATGCTTTTTGGAAAGGGAAGGATAAAAGTTCCTAGAGAGAAAGGAGGGAACATACAAAAAGGAAACAGCTAGAGCACAATGGATAATGCACCCTTTGCCATATCGTCACAGGGCAGGGCAGAAATATATAACAGAGCAAAATAATAGGAACAGCAGGATAAAATTCCACATTAAAAAACACTCATCCAAAACAGGTAGCGGTCTTGATGAACCAAGCATGTTTCAGCTGTTAACAACTGGGCAGGCTAGGGTTTATTACACAGTAAGTTCCCGAAGTGGAGGCAGTGGGTGGTTATCTGAACCCAGCACAGTGCTGTCCCTCATACCTAGATCCAGCATAATGGCTCCCTATTCCTCCTTTAAGTGCTAACATTGAGATGTGTGTCCTTGAATGATTAAAATGGTCTGAAGACTGTCTGTTTTGCTTCTGCTTAGTTTCAGTAACAGACCTCAAAATGAGTTTGCTGTCCCAGTGTATTACAGAACTAACTGTAACCAATTCAGTTAGTTCTATAACCACATATTTCCTGTGGCTACTGTTAAGAGTCATTCCAGTGGGGTGACTGAATCACTATAGCAGCGAAGGCCTGTTTCCTAAGAAGGAAACAGGCACCCCACTCCTCGAAGCACTTCACGTGAATGAGAGCCAATCCGCAGCAGCGAAGCACTTTGTTTGCAGCTCAGAGCTCGAACCATTATAAAAGCAGAACTGCCTCTGCTGTAGCCAATTCAGCCCTTGCTGTTTCTGATCCTGCAGCGATCTGAAGACATGCTCTACTCACAAATGAAAGGTATGTTCAATTTGGGCTTCTAATGCAGAACTAAGGGTGATAATCAGCTAGGTCTTACTCAGAGTAGACCTGTTGAAATGAATGAGCATAATGTTCAGTAGGTCTACTCTGAGTTGAATACCACCCATAGATCACTTTTTTATATTTAACCAAATGTTCACTTACTCAGGTGTAAATCAGTCCCTCCAGATGTACAGTGGTACCTCGGGTTACATATGGTTCAGGTTACATACGCTTCAGGTTACAGACTCCGTTAACCCAGAAATAGTGTTTCAGGTTAAGAACTTTGATTCAGGATAAGAACAGAAATTGTGTTCCGGCAGCGCGGCGGCGGCAGGAGGCCCAATTAGCTAAAGTGATGCTTCAGGTTAGGAACAGTTTCAGGTTAAGAACAGACCTCCGGAATGAATTAAATACTTAACCCGAGGTACCACTGTATTTGGACTCCAGCCCCAAACCAGCACAGCCAAGGGTTATGAATGATGGGGGTTGCAGCGCAGCAACATCTAGAAGTCTACAAGTTTCCCATTGCTGGCACAAGTCCTATTGAAATCAGTGAGCTAGGCCTCCAAACATATGTGCACAGGATTATTATTCTGTTTTGCAGATGAGGTTGAAACAAAATGTATGTGTGAGACTTGTGGAAGGGTATCCAGCACTCTGTCCGATGACAGATTGGAGCTCAAGTCTCTCTCTGCTTTCCAGTTTTTCAACTTCTAACCCCTGAATGTCTGCCATGGAATCCTTGCGCACGACTGAGAGTTCTGGGATATATACCAAGGTTAACATGGGGCAATGACCTTGGTCTATTAGGCTCCATGCCAACCCATCTGAACATAGCACTTCCCCATGGCTGCTACTGATGAGCATAAGAGTCAGCCTGATGAGCACAAGTTAAGGAAGTTTTCCAAGCCGTCGAGTGCTCAGCTAAACACATGAGGAGCCTTTGTTGTTGGGCTCCACAGAACAGTTTGAAAAAGCATCACTCTTATCTCCAGATCCTCATCCTATTCCGTGGTACCTATTCCAGTGGTCACCACTGAAAGTTGGTGGAGCCGTTTCTGGAGAGAAGCATTTTAGGGACTGGGAGAGCAGCTCTGGTTGCCTTCTGAGAAAGCTGAAGAGAGACCACAGCACCCCTGGAAGTGAGATCTGCTTCTTACCTAGCCCAGCTCACTCTCAGATCTTCATTAAAAGATACGCATTCCAACCAAGTGAGGTGTTAGAGGAGGGTTAGTAGTACATCAACGCTCCTTCTAGGGTAGTTGATCATAGGGTCTGGGTCAGTTGATATGGAGAGAACCAGTCCTTGTGGTCTTGAGAGACTTAAGGCTTTATAGGTCAAAACCAGCATTTCTGAGATCTATGGAACTTTCAGAAGAGAATCTCCCTCAGACTGAAGCCAGATGTGGTTTTACAGTGAAGAAGAAGAGTTTGGATTTGATATCCCGCTTTATCACTACCCTAAGGAGTCTTAAAGCGGCTAACAATCTCCTTTTCCCTTCCTCCCCCACAACAAACACTGTGAGGCAAATGAGGCTGAGAGACTTCAGAGAAGTGTGACTGGCCCAAGGTCACCCAGCAGCTCCATGTGGAGGAGCAGGGAATCGAACCCGGTTCACCAGATTACGAGTCCACTGCTCTTAACCACTACACCACACTGGCTCCGCTGCACTGCAGGGGGCACCAAATCAATGCTGTAGAACAGAGCTCAAGAGGAGTGGATGGGGAGCGCTGAATTTTAGCACCACACAGAGTGCTTCTATAATTTGAGTGCCCAAAGTCTGCCGCTGCTGCAGCTATGTGCTGGGTGTATAATAAGGTGGTCTCAAGTAACCTTGTCCTGCCCTGTATAGGGATATATATCTTAGTACCTACACCTTGAACTTGGCCCTGTAGCAAATTGGCAAATCCTGCAATTAATGTGTGATGTGCTGCCACTAATTTGTCCTCACAAGCTAGCTAGCCACTGCATTCTGCACTTCCTGCAACCTGCAGGCCAGGCCTGAGGGAAGCCCCACATAGAGAGCATTGCAGTAATCTAACTGTGAGGTTGCCAATGCTTGAAAAACTCTGGTCAAGCTGTCCCAGATGCACTCATGGGAGTGGGGTGGCAGTGAGGTTAGGGGGTGCCATTTTGGCAGTGTTGCACAGTACCACTGCCCCTCACCTGTCACCACTGATTTAAGCGCAAAACTCTGTACTTTGTTAAGAGTCTTAAGGTGGAATACAGGACACGTGAAGCAGGTTTAATTAGATTAGTCTATAATACTGTGTATGCATTATAGTTTTTTTATATTAACGAAGTTGGTGATTATTTTTAGATAACACCAAGTGAGCAGGGACAAAATTGAATAGTAATTTGTATGGTACATGAAAAGAAAACTACCTGAAAAGTGTATCACACACACACACATTTTAGTGTCTACATGCCGATCCATACATACAAGGAATGTATTGTTACTGACAAACTGAAAACAAGTAGCAAAAAATATTTTCAAAGCCAGCCTTGCAAGTTTAGCTGTCCAGGCTGATCCAAAAGTTGGGATGGGCAAATATTGCATGTGGCAAAAGAGTTATCAGAAAAGCTGCTTGTCGTTTGTTGAAACAGTTCATTGGCATAAATTTCAAAAACATGCACTTCCAGAGGCTGAAGGCAAGCTGTGTATAATCTGCAGATCACGTTGTTGAGATTCAGATTGAGGCTAGTCATACGATTATGAGAAATGAGCGTATGATTACTCTTGACACATTCTTTGTCTCTCAGGTTGCCAGGCACAAAGACTTTTTACAGACCACGTGTCTTAATACTGCTCAGCTGTGCACAGTGTTTTGTTTATTACCAAGGCACTCTGGGAAATCTCAAATTCTGTGCTCCAGGTACTTTTCATACCATAATTACATGGAGGCCCCTACCCTGAATTAAACACCAACTGTGTACCAGGGCATCATATGGGCAATCAATTCAGTTATTTAGGTGCCACAGCAAAGTCATTATTCTTTAGACAAACATCAAAGAAAGGAGGGTGAAAGCTGGAATTTATTGTATTTTTATCTTGCTGGGGTTTTTTGTGATTATTCCCCAAGCCCACTTTTATCCTCACAACAACCCTGTGAGGCAGATTACGTAGAATTAGGTTTATGGCAATAGGAACTTGGGTGTCCCCAGTACTAAACTGACACTACAAGCTAGAGTCGTAATGGCCTCAAACATTTATGTCTTCTACAGTGAGAGAAGAGAACCAGGAATGATTGTGTACTGTCATTAGGACTGGGCGATATTATTGATATATCCGAAACAGGTTTGAAGTCCATATTGTGATATCGGTTTCATAATTTTTGACCTGGCAATATATCGCAGATCATGATGTGTGTGTGTGTGTGTGTGTGTGCACGCACTATGCAAAAATCACAATGTGGAAAAAACGTGAAGCCAGCCAATGCCTCTATATAGCTCCATCCTTATTTCAAACATCGTGATATATTGGTATAGCACAATGTTTAGCTAGTGATCTGTCACAGTGTTGAAAACCAGATATTGCCCAGCCTTAACTACCATCAGTATCAGAGGCAGTTTCCTCTGAATCGCAAATGGGGAGCGCACTGTTGCACTCATATCATGCATGTGCCACTGTAAGGCTTCAGTGCTGGACTTTGGTCTTATCTAGCAAGGTTCTTAAGTTTTTAATCAACTTTCAGGAGACCTCAAGTGAGATCACTTAATCAGGAGTTAAGCCCCAGTTGAGCTCTGTGGAAATATGGCCATGGTAAGGCAGCCCATCTCAAGTAGCAGATGTTTTAAGCACCATAAAGGGTAGGAAATGTCTAGTGTTTTATTGTGAAAATGGGACCAAACTAAACCAGAACATTTGTGGGATAAAAAAGATACAGGATTTCAGCAGGAAGGTACAGGATATGCACTGATTGGAAATGAAGTAGTGTGACTGCCCCAAAACTTTTGCAGGCACAAACAGTATTGAAAGCAGGATCACGTGTGCTGCCCCAATAGCATTATGAACACACATAATCATGAATGCACAATAAAAAGGGAATATTGAGGAGGCCTAAGCCTCATTTAATCCCCGCGGCGGGGTGAGCTCCCGTCTTTCGGTCCCAGCTCCTGCCCACTTAGCAGTTCGAAAGCACCCCTAAGTGCAAGTAGTTAAATAGGTACCACTTTATAGCGGGAAGGTAAACGGCGTTTCCGTGTGCAGCTCTGGCTCGCCAGAGCAGCTTCGTCACGCTGGCCACGTGACCCGGAAGTGTCTCCGGACAGCGCTGGCCCCCGGCCTCTTAAGTGAGATGGGCGCACAATCCCAGAGTCAGACACGACTGGCCCGTACGGGCAGGGGTACCTTTACCTTTTACTTTAAGCCTCATTTAACTCACGGGGGCTTACTTCTTTGTAAACATGTATAGGATTGCACTGTAAGACCCACTAATGTAATGGGACCTAGTTTTCAATAAACATGCACAGGATCAAGCTGTAATTGTTTTAGAAGCAAAAATAAATACTGAGAACTTAACAGCATGTATTTCTCAGATCCTATACAAGCCACAGAGGGAGCAGGAGAGTTAGTTATCTAGGAAATAACATCTGACAGGCATGACTTTTCTGCTTTTAGGCTCATTAGACTTCATAAGATAACAGTAAAATCTGAATGCATGTTAAACATAAAACTCTTCTGAGATTGTTAACTGAAATTAAATGTTACACACAAAAAAACGGAATCTAATTCTAATTATTGCTGTGCAAGCAGTCCTTCAGCCTGCAAGAACAATGCAGCAAGATCTGTGACAGAAATGCCACAGCAATCCTTTGCAAAAGGAATGACTTTAAACTAATGGAAGTATACTTTCCAAAGAGGCTTGTGCATGAAAAATCCCTAGATTCTACGTTTGTTGAAAGCTCTTTATCCTGAGCTATAAAGTGAAATATATTCATATACACTCTCTCTAAAGAAACAGGTACGAGCCTTCGGGGCAGAAGGGGGATCCTGGTAACTCAACAAAAATGCCCAAGTGACCTATGTGGCTAGGTGTGCCTTCTACCATTTTAGTCTGGTATGTTAGCCTACAGCCATGTCTGGACTGGGACTACTTGGACAGTGTGGTCCACGAATTAGTAACCTTGTTCCTAGATTACTACAATGCACTCTATGTGGAGCTGCTCTTGGGACAGGTCCAAAAGCTCCCAACTGATGCAGAATGCAGTGGCTCAGCCAACAACATGTGGTACCTCTGCTAAAACAGCTGTGCACTGGCTGTCCATATGCTACCCGGACAGGATTAAGGTTCTTGTGTCCATTTCCAAAACCCTGAACAACTTGGGTGCAGGATACCTTAAGGACCACCTGAGCCCTTATTTCCCAACTCCATCACTGAGATAATCCAGAAGAGCACTATTAGAGGGGTGGGGGTGTTAATCGGGTTGTTGCTGTTTCGTTCTTGTTTTTACTATGTATTTTGTGTTTTTCACCTGCATTTTTATACAAGAACCACCATGAGATCTATGGATGAAGGGTGGTATACAAATTTAATAAATAATAATAAATAATTGCCCCCTGTGTTTCAGAGGCCCAAATTGCCTCAATTCGAAGTTGGGAATTTAATGTTTCCAGTCCAATGCTATGGAACACTCTTCCAGCAGAGATTCAGTAGGCACTTTCGACTTTCAGGTGACTCTTGGGAGATCTTTTTATGTCGACAGGCCTTTGTAGCTGTTTAAATTGTGTTATTTATTGATTGATTTGCCAGTCAGTTTAATGATTATCTGTATTGTTTTTAAAGGTGTTCAGTGTTTTAATGTTGTATACTGCCCTGATACTTCATGATATAGTGGTATGTAAATACTTTCATAAAATAAATAATCAAATATACTGTGACACTTAAAATTCATTTATTCAAGTTCAGTTTAGATTTCAGGAGTGGAGCTTGATTTCTGTACATTAGCAATCTGATTTTTTAAAAAAATATCAACATAAAAAAGCATAATGGAATTTTTATATGCATGTTTAGAAGAAATGCAGTAATATAGCCTCCGTTTTGCTAAACATCACGTGACTGAAGATGAGTTGCACATAGTGCTGCAATTTCTAGCCCATGTGACGTCTCTTGTACCTTTAAGAGCTGTATACGAGGTAGGCCTAATTCGACTAAACATTAACCACAGGAGAATAAGTCACTTCTCACCTGACATATGTTGTGGAATCAGATGCACACTACAGGTGCAACTTCAACACCTATGCTCTGGAACTGGCCTGTGATGGGTGTCCTTCCCAGCATGTCAATCAATATAGTTCTGTATGTTTACTTATGCTATTTTAGGTTATGTACCAATAGCATGGGCCCTGTCTGACTCACAGGCATCCTGTCTCTGCAGAGCTTTTATAATAGCTAAGGAAATTATTCTTAGGCTTTGGAAAACAGCTACTGTACTTGGGATTCATAACTGGCTAGAACTTTCCTGTTTGGCAGTCAATAAATGGATGGCTTATTTTTTAAAAAAAACCAACAACTGGGTCGTGACTGATACTTTTAAGCACTATGTGCCCCTTGTTCTTCAAGTGTGTTAGTGAAGACTAACTGAAATGGGTTCCTCTTCATTTCCCCCCAGATATTATATCATTTCATGTAGTGGTCTCTGCATAACATGAGTTTTATTGGTCCTGTGCATTCGTCTTGCGGGGCACCACTGTATATGCACCAGCCTATGCGCCAGATATCCATCTCATGCATGTACCCCTGAACAATATATTGAAGGGACATGATCACACTACAAATTTTTCACATTTAAGAACTAATTCAGATTTAATCAACAACAGAGAAATAAGGCACCTTTTTGCTTGGCACATGTTTATCTGAAGACCAGAGTATCATGGAAATTTGGCAAGATAGCCTCAGAGGAGGCTCAGGAGTTATTCAGCAGCCATTTGTGCAAGCAGAATTTCCCTGAGAGCTCACACAGCATCTACTGGCAGTATGCCTGGCATTCACTGCTGCAATTAGCACTTATTTTTATTGGCACCGCATTGGTCCCCAGAGTAATTACAGGTCACCGCCACATGCTGTTCTATAGTTTCACCTTTTCCTACCTTAATCCTCTGTTGTTGTTTTAAAAAAACACAACAACTTTCCTGTGCCTTGAAGTTTTTGCTAATTTTGGCCTCTTGTTTCTTTGCCATTTTATTGGGTGGTAAGCGATGGGAGCGCTCAAATCTACCAGCAAGGGGGGGACGGGGACTGTGAGTTGCCAAATCTTGCACAGAAGGCCAATCCCACATTTTCCCACTTTTCCTGTAATACAGGACTTGAGAGAAAGCAGGGGAGAATCAGCAGGCGAGAAGTGGATTATTATTTGTATAATTCTTC
Source organism: Podarcis melisellensis (assembly GCF_964234715.1). Taxonomy (NCBI): domain Eukaryota; kingdom Metazoa; phylum Chordata; class Lepidosauria; order Squamata; family Lacertidae; genus Podarcis; species Podarcis melisellensis. The sequence continues at coordinate 20,752,011 of NC_138539.1, read as the reverse complement.
CTTCAACTCACAGAGGTTCACTTGCAAAACCCCCTCCCTTTCCCACCCACCACTCCCACTCTTTACAGTGATTTTCCTCACCCAGATAGGCATTTGCAGGTGAAATTTGGCAGGACCTTGGTGTCCTTTCTTCCTGTTAGTTCTGCTCTGCAACTGCAGGGTGGCAACTGGAGGTGAAGTTTAACTTTGCTGTTATTACCAACCAAGAAAATAACTCTAAAAACCAAATCTTAATAATATACTGCACTTGTAAAACCAACCAACCAACCAACCAACCAACCAACCAGTAATGTTAATTGTGAAAATAGTACAAAAATATTATAATATATCCATTTTATTTGTTATTATTATCACTATTGAAGGGGAGCGGGCAGTGCTGTGGTCTAAACCACTGAGCCTCTTGGGCTTGATGATCAGAAGCTCGACGGTTCGAATCCCTGTGATGTGGTGAGTGCCTGTTGCTCTGTCCAGCTCCTGCCAACCTAGCAATTCGGAAGCACGCCAGTGCAAGTAGACAAATAGGTACCACTGTGGAAGGAAGGTAAATGGCATTTCCATGTGCTCTGATTTTCGTCACGGTGTTCTGTTGCGCCAGACACGGTTTAGTCATGCTGGCCACATGACCAAGAAAGCTGTCTGTGGACAAACACCAGCTCCCTCGGCCTGATAGCAAGATGAGTGCCGCAACCCCAGAGTTGCCTTTGACTGGACTTAACAATCCAGAGGTCCTTTACCTTTTTTTTTTAAAAAAAGACCTTTTTATTACTATTGCACTTGTTAAACACTTGTTACCCGAAGGTCTCCAAGCAATTTACAAGACATTTAAAACATAAAAATAAATAAACTATATCGTAAAAACAGAACAAAACAAACCCCCATAACACCCACAGGAAGCTTTGGCAGCAAAACAATATCACATTTGCCTATCTAAATATAAGTCTTTAAAGGTAAAGGGACCCCTGACCATTAGGTCGAGTCGCGGAACGGCTCTGGGGTTGCGGCACTCATCTCGCTTTACTGGCTGAGGGAGCCGGCGTACAGCATGTGGCCAGCATGACTAAGCCACTTCTGGCACACCAGAGCAGTGCATGGAAACGCCATTTACCTTCCTACTTGCACTTGGACGTGCTTTCGAACTGCTAGGTTGGCAGGAGCAGGGACCGAGTAATGGGAGCTCACCCCGTTGTAGGGATTCGAACCATCAACCTTCTGATCGGCAAGTCCTAGGCTCTGTGGTTTAGACCACAGCGCCACCCGTGTCCTAAAGATAACTCTTTACCTGGTGGCAAAAGGATGTCAACAAAGGTTCCTGGCAGAGCTCGTTGGGGAGAGCACTCCACAGACAGGGAGCCACAACTGAAAAGGGCCTCTCCCTTTTCACCACCCTCGGGTCTCCCTCAGCAGTGCATGGAGGGTAAGTTATCATACCTCCCAAAGTTGATTAGTAGTGAGTGTGGTAAACTATGGTAAAATGTTGGTCTACACTGAAAAATCTAGACCTGGGTGAAGTGGACACATAGCAAGCTCAGCCTACATACCAGTAACAAGAGTTTCTGGCTTTCAGCCCTCCCTGCCATGACTCCTGTGCCAGTCAACACCAGCAGGAGAAACCAAAAGCAGAAAATTTATTTACTGCCAGTTGTAGTTCTACTTCTTGTTTGGCACAATAGTCTACCATCGTTTCCCCACATTTTCCATAGCAAACAGACCATGAGAACCCACTCTCTTATTACCACATGGTTTATTTGCTACAAGCAATGTGGGAAAATAATGGGCAATGGATTTAATCAAGCTTCAGAAGGGGTCCTTCCATTCTAGGCACTTTTTCACAAACAAGGGCTGCAGGTATAAGCCATAGCTGAAACACCCAACTATTTAAATTAGCTTTGGGTAAACATACAGGGCATCTATATTTTTTAATTATATTTCCAAGACATGCTGTTCTTCCTACAGAAGTGACTGAGTCATTTGCTCAATGACTGAACTCTTGTTTATGTGATGTAATTTTTTTTTTTTTAAGTGGGGCTCATTAGCCAGCTTTAAGCCTCAAGTAAATGGGTGTTGTGCTATTTGCGGCCACTCAGAGCATTGTATGAGATGTCGAACTCTTGTGTAAAGCACACATGTCAAAATTACTCAATAACTGAGTTCACCCCCGTACCACAAACCTATGTGTAACTATAATGCAGTATAATAATACTTGCTATTACCTGGCCTTTAAAAAATCCCACCAATACATACAAATGCTTTAAAAAATCCAAATCCTGCCATCATGAGTAAGTCACAAACAGCCATCACATATCTAAGTTTAAGAAAAAGGATTTAAGTGAGTATTTTCAAGTGCAGAATTCTTGGGAGAACAAAAGTAAAACCATTCTTCAAACTAGCAGCCCATCAACAAATTGCCTCCCAGGAAATATGCATGGCCTTGCATCACTTATTTCCTTAACAGCCCTTCTTTTCTTTTTTAAAAAACACCTTTTATGTAAAACTTTTGGCAGGACCCCTTAACCCTCAATCCTTGCTAAAACAAAGCCTCAAGGCGCAATCCTGGGCACAGGTTTATCCATAACTTCACACTATACAGAACTGCACCCACACGCTAATATATATTATATAGCACATTCACAGAAACTACACATGGAATACGAGGGCATGTATCTACTTACAAATACACACATACATAGCATGTATGTGTTACACACAAACAGAGGCAAGATCCCACTGACTACATACAATATGGTGGGTGTGATGTGATATATATATATATATATATATATATATATTACACACACACACACACACACACATATGTGTGTATGTATGTGTGTGTGTATGTATATATATATATATATATGTGTGTGTGTGTGTGTGTATATACACGGGCACACATACACGCAGAGAAAATACACATGGAACACACACGCACCTACCGACAAACACACACACACGTACGTAGTGTGTACGTAGTACATACACACACACATTTATGTACAAAATAATAAACTGTTGTACGGCCGCCACCATGGCGCAGTGGGTCGGTGCGTCCGGTAACCAGAAGATCGGTGGTTCCAGCCCACGCCGGACCCCAGCACTAGGCAGAGGGCTGGACTAGATGACCCTGGCGCTCCCTTCCAACCCTACACATCTACGATAGTACTACGTAGACCCAGGCCGCGCGGCGCGGCCCCTTTAAGCGCCGCAGCCTCGAGGCGGAGCCTGTCAAGAAAAACTTTTGCCCAACTTTTCGCCCAGCGGGTCGAGCCCTTCTCGCCGGCCCTTTGGGCTTTTCGGGCGGGCTTGCTGTGAGGCCACCGGCTCCGAGGGAGGCTCGCGAGGCAGGCGGCGCGACCCCCACCCTCACCCCGCCCCCCGGCCTTCGGAGTGGGGAGAAGACCCTTTCCAAGCGCCGCGCTCCCCGTCCGTGTCGCCTCATGGAGTACCTCACCACTTTCACGGGCAAGAGCAGCCGGCTGCTGAGGGGCACCGCCAGCCGCCTGTGGGGCGCCGCGCCCGGCTCCGGGGGCCCCCGCCAGGTCCACTTCCAGGACTCCGTGCACGAGGGGGAGCCCAAGCCCGAGCCCCCGATAGGTAGGAGGCCTCCCCGTGGCGCTGAGGCGTCGGTGCGGGGTTTACTCGGGAGGAGGAACTCCGCTTATGGGGCGGTAGGAAGGGGGTCCTGTGGGAGAAATTTTCCTCGCCCCCCCCGTTTATTCTCCCCTTCCGCCCTCGCACACGTCACGAAAGGTATAGGAATGCGGGCTTCTCTAGGGCCAGGGCTACTTTGGGGTCGGGGGAAAGGAGGCCTCTGGGGAGCCATGGGGAAGCCGAGGCGGAGCGGGTCTCCAGAGTTCAGCTCGGGTGGGGCGAGAAGTTGGAAGAGCCCCCCGCCTCCTTTCTCAAGCCTGGTTGCAGGTGGTGGTTGGGGCGGTGGATGTGTGTGTGGGGGGGAGAAGGGCATCCTGGTGTGTTTAGGGGGGGCCTCCCCATTCCCCTCCTCATCCCATCCCAGAGGTGGGGCGGGGGTAAGTAAGGAAACTGGCGCCTTGCGTTGCTGTCAGGAGAAACTCGGGCCCACAAGTGTAAGAAGGCTGGGTGTGGGCCCAGTGGAGGTTGCAGAATGCACGGGAAAGTATACATTTCCTACAAAAGGGACACAAAACGTTGGGTCCCTGAGCATACTGAAGCTATCCAATATTGGAAGCGCTCAGGAAGGCAGCAGTATATATGTCATTTTGTACATAAATGTATGAATGTGAGGTATCTATCTATTGCCACATGCAGACTATGTACGTGTGCGTTTGTCAGTAGGTACATGTGTGTTGCATATGTATTTTCTGTGCACGCACAATATTATATGTGAGTGTGTATATACACACACATATTGTATGTAGTCTACCCGTGGTCTTCCTCCTCCTTTGTATTTGATGACACCCAAAGGGAAAAAGGTATAGGCATGCTGGGTGGGCGTGCAAAGGCAGCTGTTTCTGCGCAAGGATTCCTCTCACATGTGGACTTGCTTGTTGTGGTGGAGATTGGGCCCAGGGAGCCTGATCCTTTCAGCTGTGACACCTGGAAATCAGGAGGGCAAGAAAGAGGTGTGGCTCAAGACCAATACAATCACTTCGCCAGCATGGGGTGGGTGGGGGGGAGAAGAGTATTAAAAGTTGTATTTGCAGCTGCAGCAAGAAGAGGCGGGCTGTGCCTTGCAGGAGCAGTTCCTTCCCCTGTCAAAGCTCAGCAGGGAGGGCTGGGCCAGTTTCGGAAAGCAGCCTGGTTGCTCATATGCCTCAAGCTCGTAGGAGCCTCTGCCATTTATTTGCACACTTGCTTTTTCTTTGGGGGCGAGGGCGGTTAGGGTAGTATTCTAGGCCTAGACCCTGCTGCACCTCTGGAGTGAGAGAACAGGTGAGGGGGATTGGAGGTAGCGGTGGCCATTCCTTGAGATCAAGGCTCAATTGCTTTCACAAGCAAACAGTGGTTTGCTCAGTGCCTCTAGTTCTGTAGGTTGCTTGGGACCACCGGGAAGTGAAGAAGATCACATTCCCAATAGTCGTTGTAGGTTGGTCCTAGAAGAACTCAGTCTCCAGATGTAGCTTCCTAACATCCTTGAGCACCAACAATACTGCCTGGGACTGATAGGGGCTGGAATCCAACAACATATGGAGGGCCACAAGCAGTAGAAGAGCCTTTGTAGATGCCAGAGGGTATAAACACTGGAAGCCACCTCTAGTGCTGGTAATTGTCTGTGAAAGTTTTGAAGCCCTGCTTCCTCTCCCCTTTCTGCACCCATGGAATAAGCAAGATGAGGTGGGGAAAGCCTACTCTTCTAACCATGCATGATAAGGGTTTCAATGCTTATACCATTAAGAGTAGGTTGTTGGCTTCATTATTGGTCATTCACTTCTGAGCTTATAGGGTGTTTTGGTGGCGAAAATGCTTTTTCATAATAGGCCTATTCTTGAGATTGCATCTCTAATTTCCATAGGCATTTTCTTCTGAAATGCATAGTCAAAGAGAATATTGATAGTGGCTCCTTATCTGCCTATCAAAATGCAAATGTTGTGAGGCTTGTAAATTACCCTGTGTTCCCAATGGGCTGCACAACATCAGTAATTGTATATGGATTTATTTCCTAACCCACCTCACAGGGTGGTTGCATGGAAAATATGAAGCTAGAGAGAGCCATGTATGCCACTTTTAGCTCCTTGGTTTCCACCAATAATAAATAATAATAAATAAATTAAGGAACAAATTTTCAAATCTTCATGAAAGGGAACAAAGGACAACAGATGAGTTGGTGATAGTTTATTTTCAAATTCAAGTTGCTTTTCCCATTATTCACATTATAATGGTGTCCTAGTTTTTACTTTTTGAAATATGGGAACCGTACATAAAGGTACATTAATCAGACAGCTTCCTGTCAAGTGTACACTTGGTCATAAACTTGGCTTTACTGCCAACTAATACGTGGAAAGACCTTGATCTACAGAGTGATGATGAAAAGTATAAAAGCTCAAGTGAGAAAAAGGAAGAATACTTCTTGATGTCCTTCGTAATCCATCCAAGAGAACAGAGATAAGTGGCAAAAGAAGAGATTTAAGTGGGCAGTGCTTAAGCTGAAATGCATAAAACTCCATATTTCAGTTTAATAAAAATGTGAAGAGCCTTCCTTTAAGAAGTGCATTCCAGAACTGAATATGCAGTTTTTCCAAACCAGGGCAGAAAAGAATTAACCACTTGCTTGTTTAGTCTGCTCATCTATTGCTCTGTATTTATTGACATAGGAATTTTTATGCTATCTTTCTAACCAGGCTCATTGAAAAGCTGCATAGATCAGGGATAGGGAAACTGCAGTCCTTTAGGTGTTCTTGGATTCCAGCTTCTATCAGCTCCACCCAGTATTGCCAATAGTCAGGGATAATTGGTCTTGTACTCAGACATCATCTGGTGTGCCACAAGTTCCCCATCCCTGCTATAGATACTTAAGAGTTGCATCTTTATTTTCTCTACCCTAATCTACCCTTCATTCTCTTCTTTTAAGATTTGAAAATTGGAGAGTTTGGAATTGTTGCTACTTGAAATTATTTTAAATAACCTTTCTTAGCCTGAATGACAGGTCTTGCTCTAATAAAACATAGTATTTCATTAATGGCTGTTCAGGGTAGTAAAACCCTAGTAATTAGAAGTTTCTATTTGAGTAAGTGCTGAAATAGCTTTAAACGAGAGGAGTTGCATACAGTTGTTTTTAAGCAAGGGGTGTTGAATGCTGGAGCGACTGGCTATTTTGCATCAGCAATATGTGAGCTCACTTAAAATTAACCTGCTTGCATTTGTAGTTCAGTTCAGTTAAATTGAAATTGGTGGCCTTATTCATATGTAACAATAATCCAAAGTATGGTTTAGCATGAGTGAGCAAGACTGCTGGCACACCGTAATAAAATTGCAGGCACATTACTTCTCTCTCCTTCCCCTCCCCCTCCCCTATTCTGCATTACCAGGAGGAAAGCCATGGTTTGGCTTAGCATTGCATCTCCACCTGAGCTTTTGGTTTGTCCTGCTCCAAACAAACCATCAGACTGGATTTGGACATGCTAAGCCAACCATGGTTTATCTCCCAGGAATGTGGGAGGAGTAAAGTGACCACAGCATTGACAGTATGTACCAGCAAACTTGCTCATCCAGTCTGTCTCATAGTTTGGTACGTGTGAGCCAGACAAATGAAACTCAAGTTTTATTTCTTCTGGGATAACAACTATTGAGCTTACATAATCTTGTGTGTATGAGGTATGAACAAGACTGAAGTTGATGTGAGTCTGAAGTCTTTATAATTGTCTAGCTTGCTTCAGTTTAGCATGCCACCCTTAGTTGTGCTGTCAAAAATGATTTTATATCTGTTGCTTACTGATAGGTTTTCAGGGGTTTGCACTTTCAGCTTTTCAGCCAGCATAAATAATTATCAGTCTGATAAACCTGGGGGTTTAGAGTTTGAGCTGCAAGCTGAGACTTCTCTTTCAAATTTCAGTTCAGTCATAAACTCAATAGATTTTCTTTCTCAGCATCTCTCTGGATGCAGTTCTTAGGAAACTGCAGAAATAAAGAAGTGATTATTAGTAATGACTAGGCAAATACTTTTTTTTTATTTCCTCTGGCCTATTAAATATGTTTTGACCAGGTAAATTTGTTTTAGTCCACTGTTTAGTCTCTGCTTCTTGATTTTTCTGCTGCACTAGATTTATTTTTGTGAAGCTTTTATTCAATTTTAATTTGTTTTGTGCTGCAAGCTGCTCTAACAACTTTGTTTTAGTGCCATGCATAAATACTGTAAACAAACCAACTGTACCTTACAGAATGTTGACAGGTTTACAGAGATAATGCATTTGAAACACTTTCAGTGCTTAGCTGTTCCTATTTTGAAGCTTTTGAAAGTGCCCTCTAAAATATGTCCTTCCTTTGACTTTGTCTTCACAAACACAACCTCAGCTAGGTGAACTAGCCAAGTTTTGTTTTGTCTCGCCTTCACCTGTAGCCTATGACTGTCCGTAAAGATGTGTCAAATAATCATGGCAAATAATTCATCCAAGAAATAGAAAGATCAACATAGATGCTTGTTTCTGGTACAATATTAAGCTTTAATGTAGCTTAGTGGTGGAACACATTATTTGTTTGCAGAAGTTCCAAGCTTCAAAACTAGGAATCTCCAGATTGGTCAGGAAAAGACTTGAAACCCTAGAGTGCCACTGCCAGTCAGTGGAAAATGCTGAGCTAGATGGATCAATGATCAGATTCAGTATAACAAGCTAGGAAAAAGAATAATAAATGTAAAAACTAAAGTATACGTGCTCCATGGTGCTGGGAAATTGTAATTTAACCTTGTGTATCTTAAATGGTTTTGGACGTAAATGCAATATTATATAACTGGTATATCTTGTCTCACTGGTTTGTGTGCATCTCTATTTGAATTAGTATTGTGTACTTCCAGATTAACATGCCAATGTTAATAAGTAATATACAATTCTTCTTTTCATATATTTTTAAAAAGACTTGCTCTTCTGAAGGTTTTGCCACATTTGGCTCTAATCGGTGGAGACTCATATAGTGCACTGAAGGGTTGATGCTGCACACTCCAGCCCTTTGACTTACCTCTGAATGTCATTGCATTTTCTGTATAGGACTGTAAAGCTTGCAGGGATTGGGCTATACCTGTAGTATTTTATTCAACCTAGGGATATCAAGCAGGCTTGGGAATGGGGAAGGTTTGCTGGGGTATGTGTTGAAAGATCCCAGTTTCCTGCTGCTCATGAATTCTGCACAATTACCTTATCTGCGTAGATAACTTGGTATGTGGGAACAATAATGTGTATCTGAAGGCTATCTTGAACCAGCTGTTCAGCGGCTATTGAAAGTACTTCTTATTAACTAAGTTAAAGGCCTTGATTTTCTTCTGATTGAATGTTGTTTAATTATTCAGGATGAAGGTGAAAATAAGGATTTTAGAAACACTACATGATGACAATGCATTAATGTATCTCAGTTTTGTTAGCATCATAATGCTTCTCTTATTACCACATTCATATTGATAATTAAAATAAATTGAGGTACTTAACATACTTAATAGTAATGAGAACCTCTAATTTTGCCAATTTTTATTATATTAAATATTGCTTCTTTTTATGTTTCAGAAATGGATTGTGGTATCCACTAGTGTAAACAAGTGAAGGAAGGGCCTCAGCCTTGTGTAATTCTCCCTTTCTTCTCCTCCTGTACTGCTGGGAGGAGAGTTCAGAAGTATTTGCTTCCACTTTTGATTAACCATAGCTTGCTATGTCCAGAACTAGAACCATGTGTAATCTTGGTTGGCTTAAAAAAGGCAACTTCAGTAACAATGTTTTGAACTGGTTTGTTTGAAACAAGTATAGTTAATAATAACCACAGTTTGTCACAGCTAGGGGAGTGGGGAAAGAGGGTAGTATGCAAGTCTGAGGCTTGCTGTATGGCTCAATCCTGCTTATGCATATCACATTAAATTATGATTAATTCTACAGGAAAAACTTCATCAGTAGGAAACAATGGTTGATACTTAAGCACTCAGATACCTCTATCCTCTCCCCCTGCTTACTGTGCTACTAGAGGAGGCTGAAGAGCTTCCCAATTTCCTTTTAAACTATCCACAGTACTCTGTTATGTCTAAACTTCAGAACTGTGGTTTGTTTAAACAATGGTTAGAACAAGCCAGGATCAGACAGTGGATTCAGATTGTCTGTTATTTTTACTAACCATAGTTGAAACAAACCACCTTTCCTTAAATTTGAATGTCAAAGGGTGCTGTGTTTAGTTTCATTCTCTTCCTCTGGCATGTAAAAGAAGAGAGGAAAAGGGCTAATGAGCAAATCTGACATTTTCTCATATTAAATAAAGGTATCCTGGTGTGGGTGAACCAACGTTGCTTTTTACATAGGAAGTAGGATGTCAAAGAACTGTTGGGAAATTACTCCTACTAAATACAGTACCCTTGTTCTGATAACCCAATGTGGAAGTAAGAACCTTCCGGGATAGAGCTAAAAATAATGGCACCTTTATCAGATGTTTGAGATTTAAGGTTTGGTTTGTAGTATAAGGTTGCTATCAAATGGTTTTTAATTAAAGGTGAAATTTTATACATAGTGAAGGGTTTTCAAACAATTCCTTATTCTGTCTTACAGGCTTGTCCTCTACAACACTTTTAATAACTTAATTGGAATAGTTACAACTTTCAGTGTTTCCTGTTGAAATGAAATCATTTTGATTATCTTTTTAGTATCATTTAATCTGATGGCATCTATCGTTTTGATAACTAATCTTGTTGTGATACGACAGAGGAATGAAGAACAGTTTTAGTAGAAAGTATAAAAATCTATGCAGATAAATTTGGTTGTGAAGGAGAAATATAATTTCCTTGTGTTGCTTTCCGTCCCCACCCCCGTTTTGATTGGGCCATTTCCTAACACTTAGTATCTGAATGAATTTTGTGACCCCACCTACCATCTCCCACTTGTACATCTCACAGGCTGTATATATGTGCTTCTTCCACCCACATCCTGTTTTCTTTGGTGTGCTTATTCAGATTTACTTAAATGCTCAAGGAATAAATAGGAGGAAAAGTAACTGAAAGGCAGTTAAAGGAAGGAGGGACGTTGTCTGAAATTCCTTGTGAATGGGCCACTTCTGAGCTGAGTTCACAGCTCCTTACAAATTAGCATTTGTGGTGCAAAGTAGTTCTGAGTGGAACATGACATTGCATAACATTTGTACTATAATTTTAAAAAAGGACATGCATATAATCTGTATACAGAAGGCCAACTTTACATGAAAAGGCCCATCCTTTGTGTTAATGCTAATGTTTTTTTTAAAAAAATCTGCATCTCAAAATTGTGTCTACTAAGCTGTGCACAGTCTGTTGCAGCTTATGGACATATCCTGTGCAGTGTAGAACTAATTGATGTTAGAATTGTTAGAATTATTTTAACCTTGTCCTATACAATTCTTGTTATACAGCGTGTGTGTTTTTTAATTGATAACACTCTGAATGTTAGGAAGATATTCCCAATCACTGGAGTAGCTTATATTGGTCAAATCCTTAAAGCAAAACAGAGGAGTGAAGTCCCTGTTCTGGCAGCTAGTTGTGTTAGGCTGAGTTGAGAGTCACAGGGTATAAGCTGTGTAACTGGTGAAATAGATGTCTGCCCACGGGGCTGTAGTCAGCAGTCTGTGACAATACTGAAAGAGAGAGAAAAATGAATGTAACGCGTGCCTTGCCTCAATTTTTTTCAGATACTGGCCAGAAAAAGACCCTAGACAAGAAAGATGGGAGACGAATGTCTTTTCAAAAGCCTAAAGGGACTATAGAGTACACAGTAAGTAACTACTCACCTACATAATATGCAAGAGAAATCTATAAAGATTTGGATATGTTTAATATTTGGATATTAGTTTTCTGAATGCTATTTAAGAAGAAAAGTGATGCATGTTACCTTTTTGTTTATTCAGTCTGTAGCTCTGGCAGGCAGCTGATCACCTTAACAGGATTGACGAGTACTATTTTGAGTCTTTTCAGAAATGATGCAGTGTAATTCTGGAGAGGCAAAGTTAACCTTTCTAGTATTCCTGTAGAGGTTATCAAGTTGTAAATAACTGTAAATCAGCAGGACATTCCTTTAGATGCACAAATTATTTTACTTCCAAGAAAGAACCAGATTTTTAAAATCCCTTACTGCCTTTATAGCTTTCAGCATTGTCCGTTGAATGCAGGTGATGGTGATGTTAGTCCATCTTTGCAGTGCCTTTGAATAACATTCTTATATTCTCAGAATTTCCATTGATCTCTTGCTACTTGGAAGCATAGTTCTATTTTTTCCAGCAGTATCTGAAAATGGAGCCTTTCTGTAACTGTTACGTTCTTCAAATGACCCTCAAACAGTGCTGCAGTCGAGTGTTTCGTATTTCTGGTTACTAAGGGAAACTGAATTAAGAAATGTTTTGCTACATATTGCCTGTATAACTAGGACTTATAAAGTTATAATATTTAAATTGGCACATTAAACTGGCATGTTATAAATAATTTAATCTGATTTCTAAAATAAAAACGATGTGCTTTAAACTAAAATGCTATTAAGAACATGGATAATTTTTGTAAATATTTTAACAGTAAAACTACTATGTACTCTGAAGTTGCACTGACAACGTGATTGGCTGGAATTCCAGAAATTCTGATCAGTATAAGCGTGAAATGTAATTAGGAAGTAAAATTATTCTTTCATATTAAGCAAATTACTGGAGTAAACAAAGTGATGCAGACTGATCTGTCAGCTCTCATGCTTCTGTGTTTAACAAAATGGATTTCAGTATCTTGCATTAACCAGATACATGCTGCTTCTCTGAACCTCTGCAATAACTTGTTAAGATTGTTTACCCAGTCTTTGCCATGTGGTTCCAGGGTGGGTTCCAGAAATCTATTAACTACAATATTAAAAACAATTACTGAATGTGATGTGTATTGTATCTGTATAAATAGGTGTAAAATATTGGACAGTTGGCTATAATTTGGTGTATTTGGTAATATGGTCAGTAGTATTTCAAGCACTTTCAGAAAGTCTTGTTGTGGAAGTTGACATAGCTTCCAGTGAACCATATACCCTTCTGTGTCATGGTCAGAATCACAATATAGTAGTAACTTGCTTAAGTATTTGTATTGTTTCAGAAGCTTGTAGTATTCAGACTAAATAAGGTGCAGAACATATACCACTCTTAATTAATTGGCAGGGAGTTTAAAACATTGATTTAAAACAATGTTTAGCAGTAGTAATTTAGACCCTCACAGTTTCATTACTGCCAGTTCTACTGCTTCTTACTGCATGTTCCATCCTAGAGTGATAACAGATTACAGAAGAGATTGAAAACCTTTCATCCAACACTGTTACAATTTTCTACTTTAAAATGTTAAATGTAGCTGTTGCATAATACTTTGGAGTTCATTTCCCTTATTCACTTTCCTCTTACTGACAAAGTATTGCCTCTTCTCCCTGTCCCCACCCATTTCCATGCACTAGTAGCATATATGTTTGTTTGAATTTCTATCTTTATGGTATTTCCAAGGCAGGTAGTTAAACCTACAGTCCTAAACCCACTCACCTGGGAATGTCACACTGCATTCAATAATATTTATTTCTGAGGAGATGTGGTTTGTATCCAAAGTAGCACTATGTACTACTTTAAATATGTCTCTAGGAGGAGGTGGGGGGAATGAGGGTTAGTGTTTTATTTTTGTTATGTATTTTGTGTTTTTACCTTGTATTTTTATGCTGTGAACCACCCTGAGATCTTCAGATGAAGGGTGATATGCCAATTTAATAAATAAGGTTAAGAACAGTTTCAGGTTAAGTACGGACCTCCGGAATGAATTAAGTACTTGACCCGAGGTACCACTGTACAGTTCTCTGCATGGTTAAGGCTAGTAAGTGATCTTGAAAATAACATGAGTAGGAAGCTCCTTAGGAACCATATCCAGGAGAACCAAGATACGGTTAGTTATTGGTTGGCATCTGTCTGTCTCAAGAGACAATGGAAGAGTGTGCCTTCGGAGGTGAAATCAAACCATTGGGGAGTTACAGCGCCTACTGTGGCTGTAGAGACTGATATGTGTGTGAGAGATGCCTTGTTGCAGCTAGGGCAGATGGAGGCCTCTGATTGTGCTGTTGCAGTTGTACCATGGCGTTTCTTCTTTCTGCACTCCTCCCAGTGCTCATTCCTCCTTTGGTCACTGCTGTGGATACACAACTTGACTGGTTGTCTCCAGATGCTGTGGTCGTCTCCAAAGGATTCCCACATGGCGGGGTTGATGTTGCCAGCCTTCATGTCACATTCACAGACATTCTTGTAACACAGAGTTGGTCTGCCAATGGGCCTGGTGCCTGAGGCAGCTCCATAGAGCATCTCCTTGAAAATCCTGCCATCTTCCATTCTGGGAATTGGTGATAAACCTGTGCCACGCTAAGCTTACAAGGGAAAGCTTGCTCATGTGAACTGGGTCTGCAAAGCCGCTGCATGATCAAGAAAACCACATTCTGCCTGTTGGATTTGGACAAGAATATTTTATTGGACAGGTTGTAAAGACTGGTAGGCTTTCGAATTGAAGCTAAATAGAACTTGAATACTGTATTTCAACACTAGTTACCTTTTCTTAACAGGTTGAATCAAGAGATTCTTTGAATACTGTTGCCCTAAAGTTTGATACGACACCTAATGAACTGGTCCAGTTAAACAAGCTATTTTCCAGAGCAGTCGTTCCTGGACAGGTACTTCCTTTTATATAGCATATGGGAGACTGAGCAACTGAGGCAAATATATTAAACTATTTTTAGGGGAAATCTGATCGCGGGCTGTCTAAGACAGGTCCTGACTCTGCTCTAATTGTGCCATGGAGGAAATCTGAAAAAAATGGTTGAGAATGGTTTTCCCCTAACTTGCCACAAAACCTCAGATCAAATACCAATCCCTTGTTGGTCTGGATCTGGATTGAAGTTGTAACTCCAGGTCCATTTCTATGTTTTAAGTGGAAAGAAGACTTAGTACTAAACAATGACAAAGCCTTCAGCTTGCTTGCTTTCCCATTGCTGCCTCCTGCGCGGCTGGGAGAAGGGCATTGCTAGCATTTAGTTTTGCTTCCAAAGAATCCAGGCTTTTCATTACATACAATTAGAGATCATGATTTAAACCAAACAAATTAGCCACTTCAAGTCATGGGTTATGAAACTGGCTTATTTAACTAGCCAGCATTTGTTTTAAACTATGATCTCTGGTTCTTGTATAACAACAAGTCAGGATTATGGCAGGCATTAGAGAGAGGACATTCAACTGCATGCACCACAACTAAAAATGCAACTCCACACCATCACTCAGCTACCATCACTCTCCTTACATCTACCACATCATTTCACCCACTCAGCTCTCAACTGACCAATAATCATGTGCAGAAGTCTTTTAATAAGGCATCTGGTTGGCCACTATGAGAACTGGATGCTGGACTAGATGGGCTATTGGCCTGATCCTGCAGGCTCTGACGTTCTTAAGGGTCGTGGCTCAGTAGTATAGCCCCATGTCTGAAACCCTGGAGAGCTGCTGCCAGTAGTGTAGGCACTACTGAGCTAAATGACTCATTTGTCTGATGCAGGCATATATTCACATGTGATGTGGAGGAGTGAGATCAGAGGAACACAAAATACAAAAAAGAACACTGAGAATTCAAAGTAGTTACAGTGACAGTTCATAATTGTCTATTCATGTATTGAAGCATCTCTTACACAAAGCCTCTGCATGAAATGTATTTCCATCTTAATTTACTTACGTTTCAGTCCTGGTGATTACATCTCAATGGGAAGCATTTTTCTTATTTTTACAGATTTTATATGTTCCTGATCCAGAATATATTTCCAGTGTGGAAAGTTCTCCTTCGCTTAGTCCTATAAGTCCTTTATCACCTACATCTTCAGAAGCAGAGGCTGAGAAGACAGCTGTAAGTGTAAGTACGTTGCTGGAATAAAGGAAAAATAACTTTTTTTAAAAGTTTAAGAACATTCCTGAAGGGATAATGTTTGAAACTGCACTGATCTGATTGGTGCCAAGGTGTCTTGAAATCAAAAACTGTGTTGGCAAAGATCTTGAGTAGATTGTTTGAAAGAGTTATAAGGATTTGATTTCGGACCTGGGGTGGCTAATATTTTTGGGGGGTCCAAGGGCCACATTCATCTTTGGCCAACTCTCTGGAGGCCACATGCTAGCTCTGAGTGAGGCTAAAAATAGGTGTAGCCATCCCAGACACTCACATGTGCACATAACTGATCAGCTGAGGAAGGGGCATTATTACCAGCTTGGTGTCTCCTTTTGTGGGGGGGGGGTAAGTGGGACTTTTTGCTGTATGTGCTAAATTTGGTGGGAGTTAGGGGTGGGGGCTAGAAAAAAATTGTTTAAGGAAGGGGCTGTAAATTCCTTCAATATACTTTATAGATTTTTATGCTAATATAGGGATTTTCTATCTATCTTTTACCCAGAGAGTTTGTACAGTACCCATGGCTCTAGAATATTATATTGTATATTTTTTATTTATAAATTTGCTGCGACTATCCAAGCTAAAAATTCAAAAAACTGAAAGCTGTGATATCTAGGATTTGGAAAAGAATGTACAGTGTTACTTTTAGTCATTATAAAATAGTACTGTTTTTTCCCTTTGTAGGATTCAGATGGGGTGCATGGAAAAGAAGCCACACCCACACCAGTTTACACATGTGTTCGGCCTGCAAGAGTTGTATCATCCACATCAGAGGAGGAAGAAGCTTTTACAGAAAAATTTCTCAAAATTAATTGCAAATACATAACCAACAGCAAGGTACAGAAGGTTCTAGCGTCATGCTTCAGCTGTTTATTTGAGGGTCTTCCATTTTTTGAGATTTACTGGCAATTAATTCACACCAATTAAAATGTACCTTAACTTAAAATTATCAAATCTATACTTTTGAAAATTATAGATTTTCACTTTCATATTCATACATTTATATGCCACTTTTGGGCCACCCAAAGCGGCTTGCAACAAGAAAAGATTTACATAATTACAAACACAACAAAAGTAGTCCTAAACAATAAATAAAACACACCAAAAAGTACACAACCAAACTGAGCAATTTTCACATAAATAATAAGGTCTAAAAATAAAGATCCAAAAAATTTAATGTCAATAGCAGTAGCAAAACCCCATAAACAATACCTCAGCCTTTTGACATAATAGTATTAGGTTTTGGTAAAATAGAAGGAAGTTGCAGATTTGAAATCAACAGAGACTGCACATGAGAGGATCGCATACAGATTGTGTGTTCCATTATTTCCTAGAAATAATTACATTTTTGTGTGCATGTTTCCACAGTAGTTCTGTATTTGTGTAATTCTCTGTTTGAATTATTTCATTTCTTATACCAATGGCTAGAAGTAGCAGCAAATTTCTCAAGCCACAAGTTTTATGTATTGCTTTCTGAGGCAAATTAGTGCAGTCGACTCACAACTTACATGCGTTTAACTTACGCGGTTGCAACTTTACATGCATGACAGGCAGCCAGTTGAAATTTCACAAATTAAACACACAGAATGCAGAGAGCTTAACAGATCTTTTGCTGCTGGGTTTTCCCTGTGCGGAAAGTACTTTTAAGCTTCTCCACCTTGCATACTAGGTGAACAAGACTGCGAGCTTAAAAGTTCTCTGCTTCCCTTGGAGGGTAAGACCTGTTCTGCATGCTGGCTCAGGAAGATAAGAGTGCTTGTGCAGGGGCAGTTCCAATGAGTTGTTTTCACTATATGCAATTTCAGCTTTATGTGCTATCCCTGGAACATGACCCCTATACAGCTAACTGTATAGACTTGCCCCATTGTCTTTCAGATCTAGCAGTAGTAGCAATTATATCACAGAAGAACACTGAGGAAAATGTGAGAGCCATTAATGCAGCTTAGGCTTCGGAAAACTGATAGACAACGCTGAAAGCAGAATTACGCCTGCTTCTAAAAAATAAAATATGTGGGAGGCTTGGTAGTGCCAAAATACTGTGCAGGAAAAACTGTCAAAACATTTATATCTTTCTTAAAGGCAGTGCATTCGGTATGGCATGTGAAATAACTTTCTCAGTACTTTCTCAGTAAAAATAATAAAGTGGTTTTCTAGAAGTGTGTGTCTGCTATTTTCAGCTCAAATCTTTCTTATTGTGTGTTTATATTTGATTTGATTCCTTCTCTTTCTGTCCCAAGACAGGTGAACTTAAAAGTCCACGAATTTATTTTTAGACTTTAGTTCATCCACAAACCTACATTGGTTTAATCTTGTATATTGATGAACCCCTGCCGCCTTAAAAATTGGCCAAAGGCTTCCATTTGCTCTGAGCTTCGTTACTATACCATCTTAACTTTTGTTTGGCTCTTTTATTTCATTAGTAACCTTAGATTTTCAAAACTCATAATACATTCTTCATATTCCTTGTTCAGCTAGGCTCCCACTGTATACCTCTTATAGATTTCCTACCTTTTGCAAAAGCTGTTTCCACATTCTAAAATTATAACATAGTGCTTGGTAATAAAAATAACTTGTGGCTATGAATAGGTTTCTCTTGGTCCCTTATGCCGCTAGCGCTTTTCGCCAAAACCTCTCTCCTTCCAAAAATAATAGATCATATGCACTTCCGGTTATATAAATCATTAGATATCTTTAAGAAATGACATGCCTTACATAAAACCATTATTTAATAAGCAGAAAATGTAGTGAATTTCACAATCTATTTTAAATGCAGATATTGCATGATTTGATTTCATTTATGCTCCTGCTTACATTAATTATATAATTGCTGCAACTTATTTGAGCTAGATTCTGATGCTTTTTTGCCATATGTTGAAACTTTCATAAACTTTAGGTGCATACCAAGGAATGGAGCTCCAAGACACATTCAATTAAATCAATGGACTGAATCCAGTTTTACCCTTGCTGTTGGTGATCCAACAGAAGCCTACTGACAGAAGGGAGCCATGAGACAGTTTTGCCCCCTCCTTTGCCAGATAATTAAACACACCACTTTCTTCGTTGTTTTGGAGAAGTACCATATTTTTCGCTCTATAAGACGAGCCAGACCACAAGACGCACCTAGTGTTTGGAGGAGGAAAACAAGGAAAAAAATATTCTGAATCTCAGAAGCCAGAACAGCAAGAGGGATTGCTGCACAGTGAAAGCAGCAATCCCTCTTGCTGTTCTGGGCTCTGGGATAGCCGTGCAGCCTGCATGCGCTCCATAAGACGCACACACATTTCCCCTTTTAAGGAGGGAATAAGTGAGTCTTATAGAGCAAAAAATACGGTAGATCTTTGATGGGTTGTAGTGAGAAAGGGGAACCAGTGAAAATTGCCTCCTCTTCCATTATCAGAGAAAGGGCATAACTGGGCCCAATCTAATATGTTTCTGATTGATTGATTGATTAATTGATTGATTAGGTTCTTTTTTTAAAAAAATGCCTCTATTTACAGTGGTACCTCAGTTTAAGAACAGCCTGGCTGACGAACTATTCGGTATACCAACTCCGCAAAACCGGAAGTAGTTAGCAAACTTTACCTCGGTCTATGAATGGAATTCAAATGGTGGAAGGACACTGGTGGTGGGAGGCCTCATTAGGGAAAGTGCGTTTCGGTTTAAGAATGGCTTTGGTTTAAGAACAGACTTCCGGAACGGATTAAGTTTGTAAACCGAGGTACCCCTGTAGTAGGTTTCCCAGAGAAGGCTGCTTCTTTTAGCATGCATCTGTGTTGCTTTATTTATGCAAAGAAACCAGAGGCAAATTAATGGTGTTTCCCCACCACCTCTTAGCTTTGGAACTAAATTCTTCAAGCAAAGGTGATACTAGCTCAGTCCCATTCATATTCATGAAATGCTTTCATAAAGTTAATTTTTCAATTCTCTAATCTAGGTGGAAGAGAGTCTCTTCGCAATTGCTAGCACGCTAGGAGAAAAGTCTTACAAGTTAACAGACCTAAGTTTGTTCGTTTTCTAAAACAGTGATGGCTAAATATTGATTCAGGCATCTTTTTTTACTAGGGAAAAATGTTTTCCTCGTGGATTGGTTTACAATCCTTCAATGGCTTACAGGAGTGTTGAGCATTAGGTAGCTTCTAGTATAAATGTTCAGTATTCAGTGCTGTTACTTGTAGAAATGCCTTGAAAACGTTTGGCTAATCTTAGGTCATCAAACATTTCCCCGCCCCCTTTCTTCTTATTTTAGGGAACAGTCAACGGTGTGCTGCTAGTGACGCCAAATAATATAATGTTTGATCCACATAAAATGGATCCATTGGTTCAAGAGAATGGTTGTGAAGACTATGGCATCATGTGTCCAATGGAAGAAGTGATGTCAGCTGCTATGTATAAAGATATTGTAGATGGCAAAGTAAAGGATTCACTACCCATGTAAGATAAATTAGATTTTCTCTCTCTCTGTGTGTGTATGTGTATAAATATATTTTTATAGTTCCAAGGTTTGCTTTTAAACTGCGTGGTAGTGGTTTCTATGTCATCATACAAATTCTTTTATTCAAGACTTAAGGCAACAAAAAGTACATGACAGGCTCTAGCTTTTGTTTATGTGATGTATGTTCTCTTTCAGCACAGCTTTTTCCCTCTTTGCATCAATGATGAGTGTGGGAAAAGCCAGTATCTTAATACTGACTAGCTTAATTTTTCTTAAATTCAAAGGCAATAAAATTCAACGTTTAGGAAGAGGTAATCAGTATAAATTATACACAGTGGTTCATATTGTTCACCTTTTGTTACGTTTGTCTAATAATAAGATGACTTTTACAGAGAAAAAGAGCTGATCTCTCCCCCCCCCCCCGCCCTTCCTTCAAGACAGTGTTCCTTTTTGTTGTTTTTAGCTTAGTTGTGAAGATAATGTTCCTGGCTTTGTTTGCTTCCCCCCACTGAACAAAAGAATTAGTTTCAGCTCAATTCAAGCCGAGTTGAAAACATGTTTTACTTCATGGCTTTTTGAAACATACCCTAGAAAAGTTTTCCATGTCACTTGATTATCAGATTGAATACAATCCTAGCAAATTCTGAAAGTAGCACATCTCTGTCTAATAATGTTGTAGGTAAGCTGAAAACGTGCAGGGAATATTAGATGTGTGTGCTTTTTTATTTAATAGAAAATTAAAGGCAAGTTATTCTCTTGGGATTTAAATATGTTATTAGTAGAAATATTTTCTATGCTTTTGGTGTCTTAGGAACCTGAAGAACAGAGTTTAGACAACGGTTCTCAAGTTAAGATGGTGTAAGATTTTGCTAAGTACCGGTATTTGCTCTGTGCCACTTGCCACTTTCATAGCCTTTGAAATAAGTCTTAATTAGGTTCTATGTTTATGTACTTTTAAAAAGTGAGGGAGATAAAAGTGTGTTGCCCCATCTTATGTCTTCCGTCTCACATTTGCTTTTAAGAGTAGAAATACCTGTGATATCCCAACCAGGTTTTTTCTGCTATTGCTGAAGCATAATCCCTTCTCTCTTTAGTATTTTACAATTATTTATCTTTATATTTCCACCAACTTCCACTAATCAGTTATACACTTTTAACTAGCATTGGTTGCAGTTGAATGCTTTTTTCCTGCAAAATATTTAAGAAGATTAATCTTTTTCAGTTAAACGTGAAAAAAATGCTCTGCCCCTGATTCTCCCCTCTTCCCACCACCATGTGGGAATACTGTGTGTGGCACCACATCAGGCATGACATCTAAGTCATACTCATAACTGAAAGTAAACAGATTAAGGGTCTATTGATTTCAAAGAGTATACTTGAAGTATAACTACTATTGGATACCACCCCAAGGTTTTTCACATAGTTCTGGTTTTCAGTGCTGGCATAAAATCTTTCTCAGTTCATCTTGGAATTGTGATTAAAACAGATGTTATGTGATTCCCTACTCTGGTAGGATACCTAAGGTCACTTTGTTCTATTATGCCGTGAGTTTGTTTCATGATCTGATCCGAAGACTCCATGCTTTATCACTTAATATTGGGAAAGACGTTTAATTCAGCAGATAAGGATGTTCTACCAATATGATTATTAGGTTGCTTTTATAGGATATTTTGAGTTCTGCCAACTGATTTAGTGGCAGAACAGACTCAGTAACGGAAATAATTTTTTTTTTATAAAAGTGATTAGAGATACTCTGATCTAAATGATTAGAGATACTCAGAAAAATAAATACTTATCACCACACTGGAACTTCCCCCAATCATATTATGGGAAGCAAACAGATAAATTTGCTCTCATAGTGAAACCTGTTGCACTGTTTCAGGGGAAACCCCTAGCTCTTCTCTTGGGCTTTAAGCTTAGTGGAGGGAGGAGGATTCTGTTCAATAGGAAAATGAGTCTGTATCTCTCTTCAGGTCATTTCTCAGGAGGAAGGGCAGGGTATGGCTTTGGTTTTGTGTTTGCAAAGTGCCCAAAGCCTTTCAGACACAGGCAAGCCCATGTGCCTTCTTTTGGATGTTGCTCTTTGAAGTGGTGAGGGATAAAGAGTGCTGCAGTCTTTCTTAGTAAAGGTTTTTAATGTGTTTTCTGAGCTTTGTTGAATAATTTTATTTACTTTCAATAGTAAAAAATGGTTTGGCATTAAGAAATACTTTAATAGTAAAAGGTTTCTGCCTGTATAAAGCTGAAAAGAAGAAAGAGAAACAGTTTTGCATCTTCTTATCTTCAGTATCACATCAGCATTGTTATTTTTCATTTGAACACTTGTATTCAGTTTTATAATATACTGTTTAACAAGATGTCAGTCCGTTTTGTATTTGCAATTGGAATATAACGTGTTTATCACTGTAGTATAGAATATCTCTTTCCAATCATCAACTGCTTGCCTCATTTTAAAATACTGGATTCATGGTACTTTGTACAAAAAATGGTTTGTTTAAACCAGGGATGTCCAACTCCCAAGAGACTGCGATCTACTCACAGGGGAAAAAATGGCAGTGATCTACCCTAGTTCCGTTTTTGGGGGGTTCTGGCCAGAACCTCCCAGGGATCGACCAGTCAATCCTGATCAACCTATTGGACATCCTTGGTTTAAACCATTTATTGTGCAAAATTCAGAACTGGAGAAGATGGAATTGCATCTATTCCAGCCTCTCAAATGTTTATAACCATCAAATAAACAGGAGGGATAGCTCAGTAGGTAGAGCATTAATCTCAGGGTTGTGCTTAAATATAAGGCATATCTGGTCCATCCATCCATCTGCCATAAAGCAAGAAGGTACATTGTGGAATTGAGTTTGATGGAGAGTCATATGCAATAAGCCTCCCAACTTACACAATTAAAATGTGGCTAGTAAAAACATAGGTGTTGTCTAGCTTATTAGATTATAACATAAAGCTCCCCCCTTTTTCCCCTTTTCTTTTAGTGATGTGGATCAATTGTCTGTAAAAGATCTCTACCATTTCAGGAAAATCGCAAGAAGCAATACTGATGAAATGGACTCAAGGATGCGAGATACAGGGAATGATAGTGCCAGCACTGCTCCGAGGAGCACAGAGGAGTCTCTTTCGGAAGATGTGTTCACTGAATCAGAACTCTCTCCGATAAGGGAGGAGCTTGTTTCTTCGGATGAACTTCGGCAAGACAAATCTTCTGGAGCCTCATCAGAATCTGTCCAAACAGTAAATCAGACTGCCACAGAACATGTAACAGCTATTTCAGACTCTGCCAGTGTACTTGGTAATGTAAACTCCAGTCTAGAACATCCTTTGAATGATGGCAGCAAGTCTGTTAGCGATACTGTGGGGTCAGAATCGGCAGACACAACACTAAAAGAAGTACAAGACACTGTAGACGGAACTACTGCTGATGCTCAAGAGACACCACATGGCACAGATCAGGAAAATGTACCAGAAGGTGAGGAGTGTTTGCATTCTGAAGAAAATGATTCTAAAAGGGATGCTACAAATAAGGGGCAACTTGTGAAAGAGCCAACTCAAGATTCTGAGACAGATATTGATATGCTGCGGAAACTTTGGAAGAGCCATACTATGCAACAAACTAAACAACAAAGGGATAACATGCACCAAGATGCACATAAGGAAATGAAGCACAAAGTAGCAATAGCTGATGGAACAATAGAAGGTAAGTAAGTAAATATTAGAGTGATATATATATATATATATATATATATATATATATATATATATATAGTTAGCAGTGGTGTGCCTGGAAAATATAGCCCATTCCTATACCAGCTTAGTCCACTGACAGATGAAGAGAAGTAGTTGTCATAGCTGGAAGAATTACTTATGCCTACATTAAAGATGATTAAATATAAATTTGCGTCATAAGTTTGTCTGTATTATTAAAAAAAATTAAATGAACACAAAGTAGTTTTTTTAGCATCTTGTTATTTGAGGTATCCTTATCACACATCATTGAATAGCTCCCGTTGTTAGTGATAAAACGTGTCTTGGAAGTATTTACCACGTTTGCATTCAGAACACGGTTTGTAGATTATGAGCAACAGGTATGCCAGTTAAGTAAACATTTAGCATTTTTCTCATGTAACATTCTTTGCATGAAACACTTGGGGATCCTTTAATGGAAAGATGGAAGAGAAATGCTTTTAATACATTAATTTTCTGAGAACAACAAGTAGCTTTATTTAACATGGATTTTCCCACAGACATCTGGTTGGCCATTGTGAGAACAGGATGCTGGGCTAGATGGGCCATGGCCTGATCCTGCAGGCTCTGCTTATATTCTTATGATCCCTGACCCATGGTCATGCTGACTGGGGATAATGAGAATTGGAGTCCAACAACATGTAGAGGCCACAAAGTTCCCCACTGCTAATAGAAGACACTGTTATGTGGCTTAACATTTATAACCCTTTTGTTTCAGATGCAACAGTCACTTACTTGTTTTTGCCTAGCCATACTAGACAATAAAAATCATAAATAAAAAAGCCATACTAGAATAAAAGGCCATGCTAGACAATAAAAGGCCATACTAGAATAAAAGTCTCAACCTAAGTAGATAAAGTCAACTATTTATGATGGTAAACTTCTATAGTGTAAAAACCATACCCACAACAATAATGAAAGCAGCAAAAAGGTAATTCATTGGCCTAGCCAAAATATGTATTTACATACAAAGCTGTTGGACAACTGTATCTCCAATGGAAAGGAATGCCATGAGAGAGAAGATGTTGCCCTGTGTCATCATACTACTGTGGCTTTTGATGGAATTACAGCCAGGCCATCTCCTGCAGCCCTGGCTTAAGGCCTGATCTGGTAGTGAGAAAGATGCTCTTTCAGGTACTTGGATTCCAATCTATATTGGGCTTATACACCAAAGTCAGTTTTCAAAGGTTAGTTTTGGAAGAATGAAAGAGTGCACAGAGATAAAGTAATGAGGACAGTTCAGATAGAGAAGGAAAGCATTTAAAGGAGTTTCAATAGATGAAATGGGGAATCCTGTGAAAAGGGAGGGGGGGGAGTATTTAAAAAGACAGACAGCAGATTTCAGGATACAGTACAAAGTGTTTGTAAGAAAAGAACACTGAGAAACTCAAGACACAATAAGAGATTAACCAGGATTTTAGTTGCACAGATGAGGAGAAAATGACTCTTTCTTGGGTGAGTTCAAGCTGTGAGAAAAGAGAGCAACTGGAAAGGGTATACATATTTTTTGTCTGAATGCAATTACCACAGGAACTGGAAGGGCACATTTAGGGGGAGAGGGGTTATCCAACATGCAGTTGCATAAAAGCAGAGCTGGCTCCCTCAGCCAATAAAGCGAGATGAGCACCGCAACCCTAGAGTTGGTCACGACTGGACCTAATGGTCAGGGGTCCCTTTACCTTTTAGAGAGATTTATAAGTTGTTGGCATCAGTCTGACTCAAGATACAATGGAGTGTGCCTCCGGGGGTGAAGTCAAACCACTGAAGAATCACAGCACCTACTTGTGGCTTCACAGACCAGTAACTCATAACTGCTGCCTCCCATGTTGCTTTTGCTGCATTAGTAAACTGCCTGATCAAACTTGCCAAGAAAGACCTGACATTTAATATCGTCTTTAATGAAAGGTTCTCTAACGAAGGAGAAGAGAAGACATCGATTACACAAGTTCTTATGTCTCAGAGTTGGCAAGCCAATGAGAAAAACATTTGTATCACAGGCAAGTGCATCCATGCAACAGTATGCACAGAGAGATAAGAAACATGAGTACTGGTTTGCTGTGCCGCAAGAAAGGTAAGATGGGAACGCTTTTCTGTAAATATAGCCATCATAAAGGAGTGCCTTGACACTTTTCAGCTTAACAATTGCTGCTTTCTTTCAGTATACCAAACTATTTTTCTACCAGACTCCGAAAGTCTTCAGCTCATAGGAGCCAACTTGTAGGGGCTGAGGTCCATTTGACCCCTCCAATAAAATATTTGAAGGGACCACCCCCCAAAAAGTTAGTGGGCATTACCATTAAAATGATGTGTGCGCACCACATCTTGTGACTGATTATGCGAGGCAGGGTTTACCTGGGCTTCCCCAATATTATTGATGCCTGAGAAAGACACACATTCTTAATTTATGGACTTCACTGTCGCAAGTTGTGCTGATGGCTTAAAATTTGTTTAGGCAAATTCATGGATAAGGTTTTCAGTGGCTACTAGTCAGTATGTCTGTAAACAATTGGAAGATGGCTCTTGATACTACTAGTTTTATTTAGGGATGAGTGACGAAAGAATGAAGTACAATACAATAGTTTTCCAGAAAAATTAGTAGTCCCTTTTATGCTTCTGAGTGATTGCATTCTAAATTTTCATTGGAATACATTATTAAAAATTGTAATGAACATTCACTCAAGTTCGTTCTTTTCAAAGAGAATAGTGTATAAGCAACAGTGGAAAGGTATTTGGAAGAAATTTGAAAGATGTATAAGTTTGAAAGTTCAGTAACTACTTTTCTCTTTTGCTCTCTGAAAGGACTGAGCATCTGTATGCCTTTTTTGTTCAGTGGAGTCCAGAAATATATACAGATACAGAGGAGATCAGTAGAGAGCCTGGGTTTATGGTGATAAAAAAATTTGAGTCTGAAGCCAGTGAAGATTCAATTAATGAAGCATCTGCTAAGGAGTGGGAGGTAAGTGATTTTAAAGATTTCTTAATGACTGGAAGACCTAGCTTTTGTTTGGAAGATTTCAACTTTCTATATGAAGAATGTCCATGGGGGAAATATAAATTAGATGTTTTTTAATGCAATTTCTATTTTTGAGCCAAACTACTGTTACATGCAGGTGTGTATATAACATGTAGTCTGACTCTGTTTAAATTGGAAAAGCCAATTTGCAATCGGAGAAGGGAAAGTGTAAAACATTTTCCTTATCAGACTTTCATTCCCAGCAGCTTTTCTTCTCCATGAATTGCAAGCTTGTTGAGAAGGAATTGAGCCCACCCCACACTATTTTACTTATCTCAATCAGTTCCCACTCCTCACCCTGCTTCTTTTCCCAGTTTGAAAAGTTCTGTCAGATTACCATTACATTTGTTCATTGCTAAAGAAACCGATGAGCTTTTGGCTCAAACAGTTGCTACCTTGCAAAAGATATATGCAGTTTTGTACTGTTTTGCGAAAGGAAAAATAGACCTGCATGTTAATTTGTACATGTAATAAACCAAATGTTCGTGTTGCCCGGGCTTAGTTTCTAGTATAATGTATGTATGTATTTATGTACATACCCTTAACATGTTATTTTAGTTGTGTGCTGGTGTCCTAAACACACGCACTTATGTACTCCATAATATTATGTGACTCAGTGTACGCTTGTTGTGCTCATGAAGACTTGCTTGGTTCATCTTTTGTAGATGTTGTAGATGTTCCAGTTGCTGGTCTTGATTCTAAACGTTACAGTGTGTTACTCCTGGATTTGAATCAGAATCTGCTGTATTTTTTTTATTAGTTACGAAATCAAGACAGGAAAATATGAGTGAATTTTAATATGACATCTGTGCAGAAACAGATTACATATAAAATTAAGCATCTCTGGGATGGAAAACAATGAATTCTGCTTTATTGACTGTTTGTTTAATGTACATTTGTTTTTCAGTATTTTGATATTGCCATTTTATGAATCTAAAATAGACTTAAAATAAAATTTCCATATAATAGGTATATTGTTATATACTTTTTGTTATGGGAATTCAGTGATTACTGAGAGCGTTTCATGAATATTCTAGCAAAAGTCAGTTTGCAAATGTTAATGCTTTTAGTCCATGCACTTTCTTTTCTGAGAGATCAGAATCTCATATTAGCAGTCTTTGAAGATTCATTTTAAAAGGAAGGAGCATAAAAAGCAGAGGGAGTTATGGTTTGGACATTGAAATAATGAAAACTGAGTTGCTCTCTTGGAACGCAAGTGACCATTGTTATATCCATTTTTAGTATACTCTGCTGTCCTTACAGGAGCTTTCAGGACAAAGATTCCTGAAGTCAACCATTTCATGGCTTTCTTGCCAGCAGTAGGTTATTGCTACTGGAAGAGTATGCCTGTCTTTGATTTAGTCTGTGTAGTGAAACAGCAATATTAATTCCCTAGTGCGTGTGTGGGCAGTCTGTAAGTTACCTACTCAGATATTGCTGGTGTATAGCTGTGGATTGTTGAGAGAAAAAGATGCAGAAAAGCCTAGTGATGATCCTTTGCGTATCTGGTGTTAAAGGTAGAAACAGTTGAACAGTATTGTTGATGATAGACATTTTAATGCCTCTGTTACTCTTTAAGTGTTTTATGGGGTTTGGAGGTTTTGTGGGGGGTTTTCTGGTCTGGGTTTTTTTTTTATTAAACTTATTCTAGAAAAAAAAGGCTGCTTTGAGCTATGATGTCAGCAACATACAGTTCTGGGCTAAATGATTTTGATGTACAGAACATTGGTTTTCTGGTCCCCAACTTTACCATTTACTGCTCAGTATATCAAGTCCGTAGTTTATCTTGTAAATTCACCAAATTTACACTTCAGCACTTTCCAGATGGAAAAAGGGAAGAAGGACTTTAGTGATATATAACATTGATCAAAGCAGCATTTTACCCCTATAGAAAGGTACCATATTACATCTTTACCATCTCCGGCTGCATTCCCACGCACACTCACTGGAGTAAGACTCTCTAAACACATACATAGGTTTGTACTGTCAAGTCTTTTTTAAAAAATAGGAATTCAACTGGAGTGCTTATTGCCGTTTGCAAGAGTGTGGTTTGTTAGTTTCACAGTTAGGTTTGTGTGTGATATACATACAGTAACGCAAACTTTTTTTAAAAAAAAAATATCAATTTTGTGTAAGACAATTAACAAATGTGCACGCATTGCCTATTTCAACACAAAATTACTAATACATGATGCTGGTGGGTGTGGTAAATAGTAAAAAGGTGAATGACTGTAAGCTTGTTGGAACTGTCTTTCCAATGCAAATACCTGTTCAGATTGTTTTCTGTTTAACATCAGATGCGATATATTTTTCTACATGGGAGGAACCACTAACTTATGGACTGCCCCTCCTGCCAGCACAATACAGCTTCTCTCTTTTTAAAATTATATTTATTAAATTTTCCATTTTAACAATCCAATCAAACCACATCATATATTCCAAATTATACATATTATTCAATAATCAAACAATTCAAATATTATACCAAATTATAAGAAAAATTCGGGGGGACTTCACCGTGCTCCAAGGTTGGTATACAACAATACAACTTATCTCAATACAACCCTTGAGAGAAGGTCACCTGCATTACAATTTCTAGCGCAGGCCCTCCAGTTCCAGTAACACCTGCACACTAACATAAAAAAAAAAAAACCTGCAAAAGGTATTGCTAAGCTGCAGTAGAATAAATCTTCTTGACCTGTGTCCAGTTCTATTGGAAGCTGTTTTGAAGTAACCACATCCTGTATTGATACAAATAGCAGGTGTAATGCTTATTGAAGAATCCAAATGGTCCCAATACTTTACATCTGTATTTAACAATCTACACAGTGAACTTAAAGGAAATGAAACCACTAAAAATAAAATTAATAAACTCCAGGAGTGGCCAAGGGTAGAGGAAGAGGAAATTAGAGAGATAGTTAAAAATTTCAAATCGGGGAAATCTCCTGGGCCAGACGGTCTACCAATAGAATTATTTAAGACCTATATAGATTGGTGGGCAGAACCCTTAGCTCAACTGTTTACTCTCATAGATAAATATGGGATCATACCTGAGATATGGTTAAGATCAATAATTATTCCAATCTTTAAAAATGGCGACCCAAAAGAACCAAGGAATTATAGACCGATAAGCCTATTATCAGTGATAGGGAAAATCTACGCCAAGCACCTCTTATCTAAACTCCTTACCTGGATGAAAAATCTAAATTTACCAGGGAAAGAACAAATAGGTTTCTCCAAAGGTTGCTCTACACTAGACCACTGTCTTATACTTATGCACTTGGTTGAAAAATACAGACTCCAAAGGCAATCTAAGATATATGCTGCTTTTGTAGATTTTCGTGGTGCATTCGACTCAATTGACCGCCCAAAGTTGTGGAGGAAACTCGCAGAATTAAAAATTGATCAGCGCTTATTGATTCTAATGCAAAATCTACACTCTTCCAATACCTGTCAAGTCAAACTTAACACCAAAGGTCACCTTTCATCAGACATCCCTAACTCGAAAGGGGTAAAACAAGGGTGTATCCTTGCCCCCTTTCTATTTAATTTATTTTTATCAGACTTGCCAGATTACCTTCAAAAAATAGAATCACATGCCCCTAAACTTAATCAGAAACCAGTTCCTCTCTTATTATACGCAGACGATGCTGTCCTACTATCATTAACGAGCTTGGGTCTGAAACGTCTTATATCTTCACTGATCCTTTACTGCGAATGCAACAAACTCTCTATAAATTATGAGAAGACAAAAATTTTGGTCTTCTCGAATGGTTGGAAATTAGAGAAATGGAAAATAAGAGGGCAAGAAATCCAACAAGTGAAAATCTATAGGTATCTGGGAATCTTATTCCAGAGCAATTTAGGGTGGGCAACCCATCGCACAAACGCCATAAAACAGGCAAAGTGCACCTCATCAGCAGTTGCCCGTTTTTACTATCAGAAAGGTAATCAATTTATTCCTGCGGCCAATCAGATATTTCAAACAAAAGTGCAATCCCAGATATTCTATGGAATCCTGCTATGGGTCCAAGCATATAACAGTGATTTAAAAAAGATTCACTCCAGCTTTCTGAGACGTATTCTTGGACTCCCAGCTATGATCAAATATGAAACAATGTGTGCAGAAATAGGCATACACACAATGGAATATTGGGCATGGTCCACCTCAATAAAGTACTGGTTACGCTGCCATTTTCGCTGCCCTCCATCAAGTCTGCTCGCTGATTTGCTCAATGACTCCTATAAATCAAGATGGTATCAGCACCTCGAAAAAAAGATTGAATCTTTAGGCATCGAGCTGGAGCCCCTGTACAATTCTAATGAGCAATACATTTTCCATAATATCCTAACTAGACTAAAGGATGTCGAGAGACAAAATATTATGGCAGCTGTAAACAAAATTTGCTCCCCCATATTCTATGATTTAAATATCTTAGATAGCAGAGCCAATTACGTCACTAAATTAATAATCCCAGCCCAACGTAGGGCTTTTATGCTGGCCCGTTTGAATGTTTTTCCCTCAGCATTTGTCAGGGGAAGATATCAAAACATTCCTAGAAACAAGAGATTCTGCAGATGTTCTATGAATGTCCCGGACACTGTAGAGCATATTCTCTTTCATTGCCCATTGTACAGTACGCTCCGTCAACGCGTGCTGTCCCCTCTCTCGGGTGGTCTGGAACCCCAGCAAGGTGAATGTGTGGGACTCTACCTATCCGACGTTGACCAAAGGGTAATGGCGGGGGTAGCCGAGTTTTTGGTAGCAGTCCTCCAAGGAGCAGGTTAACAAAGAAAACCATTGACTCTATATGTATATATATGTATATATGTATGTAGCCAACTGCTGCCCTTTTATATATATTTCAAGGCCTTTATATGTTATTTTCTCTTTTATGGTTTTATTCGCATAATGCCTAATAAAGGTTTGATAAGTAAGTAAGTAATATTAGGATTTGGATGCTTTCCAATATTTGGACTAATTCCCGTTACTAATAAACCGTGAAACTTTCCCCCACCTTTCTTTAATAAGCCTTGAAATAAGATTCTGCAGTCTCTAAATACTGTTTTTAGTTTGTTCTCTTTACATTCCTCTTCATGGCTCTGAGAATTCAAATGCTCTGCGAGTCTCCCTGCGTGTTATGTCAAAGTTAAAGGTATCAAGGTCAAAATAACTTTTGACAAGAGGCAGGATTTTTTTTTTAAATGTGCATGTGTAGGTTGTAAACCATTCATTGTCATATATCAATTTTGAGGGCAAAATTGACATTTAAAAAGAGTGTAAGCCTTGTAAGATGACATGTTGTCAACTTCATATTATTGCTCTCCCTAGGTGTACTGCTACATATGATTGTGTTTGCGAGAGACAAATCAAATACTTTTTTCATACTGCGCTGATTTAAATATTCCTATAAAGCACCTGGCAGAACTGTCACCTGACAGCAGCCATTATATCAACCTCCCTCAGCAGCCACTTTGCAGTACCTATTATATCAGGCTGTGATTGAGGACAGAAGAGAAGGGATTCAGGTGGTCTCTCCTAGTGCAGTTGAGAGGCCACCAACTTTTGGTTTCTCCTCTTGAGCTTTTTCACTCCAGCTGGTCATTAGAAGAATTTGAAACTACAGTAAAAACTAAATTCTTAGTTTCTTCCTCTCAGTTTGTGTTCCCTTTTTAGTGATTCTTCCTAACAACTTTGCTACCTATCCTGTATCAAGGGAATAGCAAAATACACAAATCATTTCAAGGTGCATTGCACACAGCTGAAATAACTTGG
The DNA here is from genome assembly GCF_964234715.1 of Podarcis melisellensis. NCBI lineage: Eukaryota > Metazoa > Chordata > Lepidosauria > Squamata > Lacertidae > Podarcis > Podarcis melisellensis. The sequence continues at coordinate 20,719,460 of NC_138539.1, read as the reverse complement.
CATCTGTAATCCTGAACTAGCTTTTGTAACAAACTAGAACAAAATAACTTCCCCCAGAGGCCCATATGTTACCATCATTTTGAGATTAGCCATGTTGAAATATGCATCATGATGTTTTTGTAAAAACAACTTAGGTTTTGTAAATAAAGACTACTAACACTAGTGGAACATTAGTATGTGGCTCTCGCCTGTAACCTGATGATAGAAGTTACCTTTACATAAGAAGATAAGAGCCCTGCTGATTCAGATCAAAGGTCCGTCTAGTCCAGCAACCTGTTCTCACACCAGATACCCATGGAAAGCCCAGAACCACAAATAGTGTTCTCATCAACTGGTATTCAAAAGCACTTCGTTTCTGACAGTGGAGATAGAATATAGCCAGCCTTCATGACTTTGTCTAATCTTCTTTTAAAGCCATCCAAACTGCTGCTCAGGGCTCCTTTAGGAAGAAGGCCAATAGATATAGATATGATAAATAAAATAAGTTGTGGGCCATCACTGCATCTTGTGAGAGTGAATTCTTAACTCCCTAGCTCAGGGTTGCCAAACCTTTTGGACTAGTAGGCACATTTCAATTTTCCGAGTGTACTGGGAGTGCCAGTCACCGCCACAGGGAAGATGTGGTATAATACAGGTTGGCTCCCATAGGCAGTGTGGCATAACACAGAAATGGAGAGACAGACACCCCCAACAACTTTATGCTTCACAAGGGAAGTCAGCTATGTCTTGCTTGACCTGGTTATGGGGAACACGCACACAGTGATGCTGTTGCTATCCAATAACAGCCTGTTTGTACCGCATGCACCTTTCAGCTCTTTCTGTCATCCTTCCAATTTTGAATTCATTGTACAGATGATGCTTTCCAGTCAGGATTGTCTGACAGGAAGGTGATCAGGTTTTTCCATCTAATCTTCATCTACAAAGCCAGCAAAATACCTGCCAAGATGGGTGTGTAGAGGTAAAGCCTGTATATTGCAGGACCTCAGGCCAGCTAGGAAAGTCTATAACGCTCTGCCTCTGAGGAACGATTGTGAAATGTAAGGGGGGTGTGGTAGACCAGAGCATAGCACGTCTTGTCTCTTCTCTCCACATGCAGGGAAAGGAGGAGAATATACATATTTTCCACGTAGCAACCAAAGCTAATTTATGTGAGTAGGTTTGTCATTGTACAATTTAAATTATTTCATATGAAATAAAGAAATGTACCAAGGGAATTTGCTGTAGTGCAAAGGTTTGAGTTGTGTGGTGACTTAAATCCTTTGTTCACCTGTCTATATTTTTCACCCTGTCCAGCAATCTGGGGAAACCCCAGCTGCAGATGAAAGGTACTGGGTGGCATCAGACAGTTATTATTATTATTATTATTATTATTATTATTGCCTAACTGTTGTTGTAAGGCCAAAATGTGCTTCATTTCCGTCAACAAAGAACATGATACATTGTTTAAATAGGGTTTTGTATAAAATCTGTGCTGCTCATGTAATAATTTTTTTATTGGTACAAATCTTGCTTGTGCCCGTTCAACTAGACATCTTTATAAACATTATCGGGATGTGGGAAGGTACACTTCCTATGCTGCGTAATTCTTTTTCAAGGCTTGTACAGGCATATTATCACTTTCTTCGTAGAAGTTTAAGCTAGAGTAATGTGTGAAACTGCTACTTTGTGAAACATTTTTGTAGTACTATTATATGTTACCGCATACACAGACTGTATACTGCATATACAATCAGTTTTCATGGGGTATACTGTGTGTGTCTGTGAGACTGAGTTACAGGGTGTGCATAATATACATGTTTGTGTCTGTAATGCTTTAGAAGTAAAGCATTACAGACACAAAAATGTATATTATGCACACCCTGTGCCCTTGGTCTCAGGTGCCCAAGGATCCCCCCTCAAAATATTTCAAAATGTTAATATTGATGGCACTGTTACTTCCATTTACACCTGAGAAACCTGGGGTTCAGGTTATCCCATGAGACACTGCCCAGTTGTCTACCTACATGCATAGAACTCCCTCTTTCCCTTTTGATACTTCTCAACTACACAATTGTATCAGACAGAACAGCTGAGATGGCTGGCTAGCATACTTTCAGCAATGTGTGTTATTTAAAAGCATATTTTTCTGCAAAGATTTAAGTGCAAAATGTCAATCAGATATCTTCCAGAAAAGTTGTGATCACAAAAAAAAGAACAAGTGTAGCTTATTAAAATTAGTTAACTGAAACAAATGGCAGTTTTCATTTTATGTATTTAATTGTGGGTTAACACTGTTCTTGAAGAGATACAGTTCTGTTTTGACATAATTCTTACTAGATTCTAAAATACTGTTCTGTCTCTTTAAACTATTCAGCCTTTTGAGCACTTTAGTGCACTACAACCTCCCTTGAATATAGAAACATTCCTGTTGTTCATTCACCAGGCAAGACACACCCCAGTGGATGCATACTATTCACCGATTAGCTTTCTGTCCTGTCAGTCAGTTGTCTGTGACTAGCAAGTTATTCTGTCTTCTAGCAAGACTCTTCTGTGCCTGGAATTGAAAGCAGGTAGAGAGAATGTTGTGTGGAAATCCTCCTGTAAAGCTAAAATTGCTTTAATTTATTTTTCCAAGGGAAATGATTCGTTTCTGGTATGGCAAGAAAGGAAGAAAGCACCATTCAATGAAAAATAAATATACCCTGGTAATTCCTTTGAGAAATATTTTATTGATGTTTTGGCCGTCATTTTGATGATGATACCATGGCAAACTAGCAGTAGTTCCTGCTTTATTAATTGTAAGATTACCTGCAGAATTTTAAATTTTTGATAATTGTTGCCTTGCAAAGATACTGTAATTCTGAACAGTGCAATATTTACTTAATAGGTGAACTTTGCAACCTGAGCATAATGCTTTAAAGTGTTTTGGTTTAAACATAGGATGTAGCAATTTGTTGTAGGCATTGAGGGAAAATGCCTTTTGGGAAGTTTCTTATAGCAACTTGCTTGTTCTTGTGTATTTTAGCTAAAGATTATTTACAAACCATAGCATTAATCTAAAAATACGCACGTTTTTCCAAATGTTAAATATGAAGTTTAAATAATTGTATCCCAAGACCTTGTATTGAATCTGAAATCCAGTGTGCAGAAGTTAGTTTATTTTTATTTTATCTTTATTTTATATGTTAGTATTTTGAAAATGATTCGTAGGAAGCAATTAGTGCCACTGAAGTTGTTGTTTTTTTTTAATAAAATGGAGGATAGTCACTGTGTCTGGCTTGTCACTGTAGCTCAGTGAGTCCCTTGTGTAACTGCCATAAACAGGAAGCAAGGAACTGCATGTGGAATACTTGAGAGAAGTTCTGTAACCAAGTGCATTATAAAAGCATGGATTTTCTGCTTGTAGTTGCAAGGCTACTTTCTGCAGAACTTACGGTGACTTGTATAAACTAATTCATCTTTCAGGAGGGAGGAGTGTTTCCTCACAGTAAGCAGTTGCTAACTGGAATTGTACTTCATGCCAAATTCTATATTTCTGTGTTTGTCACAGTGGTATTTCATGATAATCTGATTTAAGAATCTGAAATTGGAAAATAGGACCAATTAAGGCAATTGGGGGAGGGGGACACACACCACATTTTTTCTGTGTCTTGGTAATTGCATCAGTTTTGATCCTTTCTCTTTTGTTCATATAGGAAAGGAAATAATCTGACAATTAGGGTTGGGGTCTGGGCATATTTTCAGGCACTGTCATTTGCATTCTATTCTCTTTGTTTAGAAACAGACATAATACATTACAATACATGTAATGTAATTGGAAATGAGGAATGGAAAATAGTGGCTCATCTATGGGGAGAAACTTTGTGTGCAGGTATAGAAATCATACTTAGACATTTTTTCTTGCTTGTACATCTCTTTCTGAGATAAGATGTCTCCATTACCAAACATTTTGACACATAATTAAAGGTAAAGCTCTTTTAAGTTTTACATCAAGTTGAGGCCTGTCATCTCACTCTCACAATGCTCTAAAACCCAGAGTTTGTAAAATGTGAGTAGCGTCCTCAAAGCACTAAATATGTGAGATAGCAGAATAAATAGAAAGTGCTAGGGTGGGTATAAGAATGCTGCCTGGAATCCTTTACATAGCTGAGATGTTTCTCTGGATTTACACAGGATGGTGGTAAAAAACCTAAATTACTGCATTCAATTCTGAATGTATTGTGTCATTTGAGATTATTGCAGTGCAGCACCAGAACAGAATTCTTTCTGTAGGCCGTCTGAAGGTTACCCTCCTTTAATCAAAAATTATTTTATTTAATTCTGAAGTTACTTAAAACAGCATTTTAGGGGTGTTGATTTTAAAATGTGTACCATATTAGCTATTTTGAATCACTTTCCTTCTTTCTGTATTCTTTGTTAACTCTAATTGTTTTAACTGGTTGAGTACATCCTCATTTAACTCCTGGTACTTGAACATGGGTCACCACCCATGTTCTCCGTGGCCTAAGCCACCGAGCCTCTTGGGCTTGCTGATCAGAAGGTTGGCAGTTTGAATCTGCACGATGGGGTGAGCTCCCATTGCTCTGTTCCAGCTTCTGCCAACCGAGCAGTTCGAAAGCATACCAGTGCAAGTAGATAAATAGGTACTGCTGTGGTGGGTAGGTAAACAGCGTTTCCGTGTGCTCTGGCTTCTGTCATGGTGTTCCATTGTGTCAGAAGCAGTTTAGTCATGCTGGCCACATGACCTGGAAAGCTGTCTGTGGACAAATGCTGGCTCACTCAGCCTAGCCTAAAAAGCGAGATGAGTGCCACACCCCATAGTCGCGTTTGACTGGACTCAACCATCCAGGGGTCATATACCTTTACCTTACCTGCTTGAACAAATCTGTAAAATGTTCGCCCTGATTGCATATTGCATGAACTTTCCCAACCTCTTCTGCCCTTACATGCGACCATTTCTAACATGGATTAAATGAAATTTGGTATGCTCTTAATTTCAGTTTGGGGATCCAGACTTCACCTGCCATTGTAACCATTTTCCCCAAAGGGTAGCTGTGTGACATCTTGGATGAGGTTTTGACAACATGGTGAAGAAGGTGAAGTACCCTGGAGAAATCTGAAGGGAGGAGAACTAGATTTTTTCTGTGCCCCCCCCCCTATTCCCTCCTCTTGGCAAGGGGGCTAAATTCTTCCCTCGAAATTTTTCCTATTTTTATGGACCTTCACATATCTACACCTGCAGGCTTGTGTGTATGTGTGCCAGTACCTCACAGTGCACAAGAGACTATTTGCCTTTGTTACTCAGTTCATGTTTGCACTGACTTGGTTTCTCCTACTTCCTCAAGCGTCTCCAGATTTCATTGAATGCAAGGATTGAGCCCCCATCCTCCCTTCTATTCCTAGCAGAGGAGAAGTGCGAAGAGCTTAACCATTGTGAGCTAGCACAGTGGCGCCCACATATATGTCTTGTTACTGAAGGGAGGCATGCTGTATTTATTTGGGATTATGTTGCTTTCTGTGGCAACATTTTGCATTATGCTATGGCCCATGGCTCAGCCATTTTGTGACTGGAACCTGGAAGGGTTAGAGTCCGTTTTATCAGGTGTATTGAGTGTTATCCTGAGTTGGCAGCTATACACAAACATGTTTGTGGAAGAGGGATAAAGATGGAGAGAAAATCGTAATTCAAAAATGGCAGGCAGACAGTTGTGTGAAAGCTTCTTTTTTAGTGTATGTTTTTTAAAGGTCACTACATTGACCTTTCCTAAAGCAATACTATAAGACATCCTGGCATGGGTGGGTTGTAGGGGCATACAAATGTAGACAGCCATTATCTTGATTCAGGCCACAGCTAATAGAATTGAAGTTCCTTATTTATTAATTTATTTCATTTATTAAATTTTTATACCGCCCTTCATCCAAAGATCATAGGGTAGTTCGCAACATAAAAATGTAAAATAAGATCACAAAATAGATAATAGAACAAAAACAGAAGATTATCTCCCCCTCCCACAAACACTTTTAAAAGGGCATAGAACGTTATAGAGAAACTTTTTCCTGGCACCTAAAGATATGTAATGAAGGCACCAGCTGAAGTTTCCGAACCATCTTCAGAGACAGTCTTACAAATAACACATTGCAGTAATCTAACCTAGAGGTTACCAGAGGATAGAGAACAGAAGGGAGGCTATCCCTGTCCACATTGGGGTACAGCTGGGCCACCAGCCCAAGCTGATGGAGGGCACTGCACCACTGAGGCCACCTGAACTTCAAGACAGCAAAGGATCTGTAAGTGACCCCAAGCTGTGTACCAGCTCCCTCAGAAAAGGGTGTAGCCCCATCTAGGGAGAGGCAACCTCCCATCCACCCAGTCTAGCGAACCACCCACAGACAATGCCTCAGCCTTACCTGGATTGATCTTCAGTTTGTTGGTTCTCACGTAGTCCATTAACGAGGCATTACAGTGGTTCAGCATATCCACTGCCACACCTACAGATGTAAAGGCTAAGTAGAGCTGTGTGTCAGCAGAATATTGCTGACACCATACTGTTTGGGGTTTGTGAGAGGGTTTAATCACTGCCTAGGATGTTTGTAGAGAAACTGACAGAATACCATGTGGCCTCACCTGTAGCTCCCTGCTGAAACCATTCCAGTATATCATGAGGAACAGGTGTTAATTAGTTTACCCATGCTTGTGTTATTAACACTGTTTTATGACTTAAGAATATATAAAGACCTAGAACGTAGTCCTATGGTAAGCTTGCAAGCAGGAAATAGGCAATAGACCTTTTCTGTGGTTACCCAGATGCAGGCATTCAGAGCCACGTTGCTGCCTCTGATCCCTGCAGGTAGCAAATACCCATGATGACTAGCAGCTGTTGAAAGCCTTATCCTCCGTGAATTCTTCAAATTTTGTTCTGTTTTTATTTAGCTTTTAAAAAGTTTTTATTCTATGTAAATGCTTAGAGATTTTTATATTGTGCGGTATATAAATTTTGTAAATGAATCTCTGTAATTCTGTTATAAACTTCCTAAATTGGTGCCCATCGCCGCATCTTCTAGTAGCAAATTTCACCATTCAGCTATGTGATAAAATATTTCACTTTGTCCTGCATCTCCCACCGTTCATTATAGTGAGAGAGAAATGCCTCCTCATTTTCTTTCTCTACAAGATGCATTATTTTATATTTCCGCTGTGTGTGTGCCACACAAACCTCCAAAGCCACAAATGTTGTTACCTTTCCTTGTAGGGCAGTTGTTCATGCTAGTGCTTGCATGCCAGTGGCTGGAAGGTCCAGAGGTATAAGTAGGCAGAGCAAAAGATGCGACTCTTACTTGTATACCAGGCACATCCAACTCCCAAGACACTGTGATCTACTCCCAGTATAAAATAACTGGCAGTGATCTATCCATTGTCATTGGAGGGAGGAGGAGCGTGCATTTTTTTTGGGGGGGGGGGAATTGGCCAGGGAGGCAAAACATTACTTGCTTGCGATCCACCAGGATCACCCAGGCGATCTACCTGTTGACCGGTTGGACACCACTGCTGTATACAATAGGCTGCGTTCCAGCCACACCCAAGCCAGAGGCTTAAAAATATGCACCCTCTCAAGGTATTATCATAGTTCACAGATACATTCCAGTCAGGCGAAATTCTCTGGGGGGAGGGCATGGAGCAGGGCCAGCGAGGCATGTGGATGGCCTTGTGAGAGTCCTGAGGGCATGATAAGTACAGGGGCGTGTCTTTCAGCCTAGTCCGGAGATTGTTGTATCCAACAAAGCAGCTCCTCTAGTGCTAGGACTCCCACACCCCCAGTAATCTGCTCCAGGGGGCCGGGGAAAACTTGAGAACAAATTTGGAGGAGGTCTGCAGGGAGGGGAAGTTCCATTGTGCAACTGGAAGTTCTTTTGTCAACAGAATGACTTTGTTGGATGCAGCCCAATTTGGGGCGATATTAATAGCATTAATGGCTTCTTTGGTAAACAGAAAATACAGAAATTAGATTAGTTTTCTTTCTTTCATGAAAACAGACAGCATTTTTAAAGAAGACTGTTTCTAATATATTAGGAGTTTCTAATGTACTGTATCTATAATCCACATGAATTCCCATAATCCAGTCTTTGGTGTGAGATTCCAGAAACATCCTTAAAGTTGGATGGAGCCAAGCAGCCTCCCTGGTACTATTGTGCAGTGGGATGGACACTGCAGTTAATTGCCTTAAGATCTACAGCTGTTGTATTATAACGAAGAAGAAAAAGTTAAGCTTACCAAGAGTTCTGGCTAGATTCCATCACTTTGGTTCATTAAAAAAAATCTATATATTCTGTTTTATAGTTACATAATTGCTTACTCTTCTACAGACACAAATAGTTTTGTAAACTGTATCTCTGCATACATTTGCACAATTAACTTTAGGCAGTTTTATTACTTATAAGTAATCTGATATACTAGTGTTCTAAGAAGAATGCAAAACTATTGATGGCACTGCACTGTGGTCACCTAACACCTAAGCTATTATAGAATATACTTGTTTTTCATCAGTCAGCATTGATGCCCAGCTAAAAATGACAGGCAACATTTAAGAAAGGAAACTATTTAGTGATGTGTATGCCTACATACTATTTTATAAGATGTGCTTCTCCGATGAAAATATATCAGATTTCTGGTACTATTTTGTTGGGAACGTCTGTTGTTATATGTGTTCATTCTAAATTTGAAATGTGTTCGAGCATCACATCACTACAATGATAAACGTCTAATTACATTTATTTCATTTATGTTTTGTTTTGTATGTTGCTTGTCCTTTTTTTTTACCTTGCCCAATGTCTCCATAATCTTGTCATTTATTTTCTTGCTCTTTATTTTTCTTTAACTATGAGTGGAATTATTGTCTTCCTGTCTCCATATTCAGGTAGTGTCAGTGGCTGAGTATCACCGCAGGATCGATGCTTTAAATAGTGAAGAACTGCGCACACTCTGCAGACGTCTCAAGGTGCTCTCTTAAGTAGTTAACCAGCCCTCATCCAGAGGCTAGAACTTCTTTCTCTGTAGTGTCCTTGATCAGACTACTCTCATATTCATTGTGTTTGTCTTGGTTACAACACTGCAAGAACCCAGCAGAAAATTCATTCCTCATGAATTTGTCTCCCTATGTAGTGGTATGGCTGAATGCTATGACATTTGTGGCAAGTGGTTCACTGCTAGAGCTTAGCCAAACTTTTGCAACTTTCAATGTTCATGTCAAAGTTGTAATGCATGCAAATTTTGCATGCAAAATCTATTGAAGTAAAGTGCTTTTTCACATTTTGTCCAAATCCTGGATGCTAGTTACAGATCAGATAAAGCCAAAGGAAAGCTCCCCAAGGCAAGGCTGCTTTTAATGCTCATGGGAACTACATAGACCCTGAGCAAGCACATGGAACGCAGCTTGAGAATCTCTCTACTCTTCTGAGCAGAAGATGTGTGGTTACTGAAGACTGTTCAACCAGTTCCCGGCTCCCCTAAGCCAAACCTCATGCAGGATTCCTTTTTATGCTCTTGGTATGTTTTTCTCCATCCTCTGTGGCTGTAGACAAGGTTGGCAGGATCGCAATAAAGGAACTCTGCGTAAACTTTAGCTCTGGGTTGGGATAGCTTTCTAAGGTTCACTGTGGCCGAAGGGGTTGGCTGCACTGTACCATTGAATCTTAAAAATCAGCCCCTTTACGTTTTAGAATTCAGGACCTGGACAAACAAAAGGGGGTGAAATTTGGGGCTAGTAGGTGAAACCATGCCATAAAATGGAGGCAATAACAGAAGTGAAAATAGAACCAAAAGGACTGTTTTGGCTCAGCTCTAATTATTTTATACCCAAGGGAATTGTCTATTTATTTTTTGAAGTTTTGCTCTCATTGCTGCACATTTTTCTAGACTGCTGAGGACTTACTTCACAGCTTGGGATGGAAGTTTGCGTTGAATTAAGAGCATTTCAAAAGAGAATGCAAAGAGCTTGCTTTAGCCCCAATTCCCAACTGCAATATTAAACCCCCTTTAAATGTTTGTGAAGGATCATCTATATCATTGGCCACAAGTCAGAAAGCTTAAAAGAAGTGCCCTATGTATGGCTCAACACTTAAGAGGCTAGTTTTTCTCATACTTTGCACTGGCCAAATGGTACCCCTTGTCTTGAGTCAAAAGAACAGACTGGATGTACAATTTTATTCCCCTTTACTCCACTGCTTTAAGCTTCTTGGGTAACGCCAACCCTTTCTAGGCTTCTTGCCATCACTTTTGCATTCTCAGCAGATACACTTCTTTCCGCTTTGGCATATGTACACATGAAGATAGTTGTGTACATTGTTGCTGAAAGCATATCTTTAAAACTGCACGAGCATTTTCTAAAGCTTGAAGAAATAAACCGCATTGAATATTATCAAATGAATAATAAAAGCTCTGATCCAGAGCTTGGCTAAGCATTTGGATTTTAAGCCTCTATAATGCCATTCACTTCAGTCTGAGTAAATCAGTATAAACCCAAATATGTTTCAACTTAACTGAGATATGGACTGAACTGAAAGGGTTTTTTTAAAATCTTTGTCTTTCTGGCTAATATTTACAATTGGCTAAATGTGGAAGAAAATGCTTTCATTGCTTTCCTAATTCTGCTTACCAGAAAAGCTAAAGTTTCAAGTGGTGCCTTATTGACCTATTTTGTGCTATCTAGCAATGAGCTAAGAGTCCCGATAATGTGAGTGAAGGATACTCTTTCTGCTTTGGGATAATGTCTTTAATAGGTTCAATGTTCCAAAAGATAGCCTCTTATAATTGTGGATATAATTTAGTATGGGGAAAGAATAGATGAGGGAACCAACATTTTATTATATTCCTTTGGGTAAAAATGTCACTTGGGCGGTTCAGCAAAATACCTGTTTGCATATGAATTATTTGCTAACTTTGGATGCTGAATTGCTTGTACTTTTCAGATATTTGTATTCATATTTCAGAATACGACCAGTAGATAAACTTGGTTTTTGTACAATAGCTATTTGTACAATAACTGGAAATATATAAATAGTAAACAGCATTCCGTGTGCTGCTCTGGTGCCGGTTCGCCGGAGCAGCTTCGTCACACTGGCCACGTGACCCGGAAGTGTCTGCGGACAGTGCTGGCTCCCGGCCTCTAGAGTGAGATGAGCGCACAACCCTAGAGTCTGTCAAGACTGGCCCGTACGGGCAGGGGTACCTTTACCTTGACCTATATAAATAGCACCTGCCACTATACAGTAGGAAGGAGAGCTAAAATAATGCTTGATAAACTTTATTGTTTCCTTCTCCAAAGAGAAATTGTGGCACAGGAGTACTCCTTAAACACAGTCAAGGGATAGGATGGGCTTCAGGACTGCAAATTCTCTCTTAATTGTAATGAAACATTTTGCCAACAGCATCACTGGTTAACATTTTTGAGACAAATGCACCACATCCTGCAACTATACTATAACTTTGTCTAGTTTGTAACTAATGTGTATGTTTGGATTCGTTTTTGTTTTGTGTGATAATACTTCTTTCTTAGAAGAAGTGGGAAAACCTTTACATGGAATGGGTATTTAACATTTTCGCTCAACTCATTAACCACAAACTACAGCCAAGAACAAACCTTGTGGTTAGCCAGGAGGGGTAGAGCTCATGGTCAGCATGGAGAGAGCTTAACTATGAGCCTGAGTTTGGATAACATGTTAAGCCAAACCATTTTTTTTACTTTACATGTCAACATCTGCAGATTCTGCTATACAAAGATTGCAAGAATAATAATAATAAAAGACCAGGAAGGGGATAAAAGCCATGAACTCAGTAAACGGCATAGCTCAGTATGCTTGGGTTGCTTATGTGTTAAAGAATATCTCTGATGTCTTTGTTCCGTTTCCTTGAATTGAGAAGGTTTGTTTAGGGAGGGTTTCTAACAAAGTTTTTTTTTTTAAAAATGTAAAATCAAAAGTAGAGACAAAAAAGAAAACCCAAACAAAGTTACAAAACATAGGAGCAGTACATATTTATTTTCTAAATAAATAAATAAATAGCAGGTAATGGAGAAAAAAAAAAGGAGCAAAACACATCATGATCATGAAACTTTGCAACTTGGTGGGGAAGATTTCACATAAAAGAAATGAAATCCCCCCCAAACCACATAGAAATGTTCTAGGTCTTCCTTCGAAACATGTCATTCGTGAGTTATTTCCTCTGAGATAGAGCATACATATTGTTGTACCACAATGAGAGGTTTTAAAGTCCTGTAGTATCTTTTATTTCTGAGCCACAGAAGTTCTCACTGCAGCCAGCTGCCACGTAATTCCTTAGGTCACCCCACAAGTTCAAAAGAGCATTATGGGAAAACATGGACAGGACATTTAAGAATAATAATAAATCTTCAAAAACCTCAGTCCAAAATTTGGATGCCATAGGGCATTCCCACCCATAAGTGGAGTTTCAAAAGATAGTCGTGTTGTTTCAGAAAATAATTGTGTTTTATACACACACACCACACACACAATGGTTCTATGGGGCCGGGGATGCCAACTTAAATGAAATATTGCGGGGGGGCCAGGTAAGCCCCTTCCCACAAAGTCAATCACATGACACTGTGCATGCACACCACTTGAATAGCAATGCCCATCAACTTTGTCGGGGCCCAGCCACCGCAAATATTTTATTGCAGGAGCCGAAGCTCCCATGGCCCCTAGGAGTTAGCTTCAGAAAACAGTTATAGCAACTTATATGATCCTATGTAAATGGCAAAAGGAATGCGTCTGGGAAGGTGGAGGAAGTCTATTTAAAGAAATCTTGAGCTGTACTACAAAGCGAGCTGATGTTTCTCGCTTAATTTAATTTAGTTTTTCTCTGAAGGCCAAACAAGATATTCATGACTGGCCCATGAATTACAACATAGGCTCCCACAACAGCTGTAAAACAGGGGTGGGGATTCTGATGAGAGAGGCAGTGACCGTAGATGCTTTTCTCCTACAATCCCCTTCCCCGTTTCCTTTCTCATAGTTGGGCATTGGCATCAGAAATGAGCCAGTCTTAATGGACAGCTGCTGTACTCTTAGGCAAAGGAACACTTCAGCATCACTTTCCCTGTAGCCCATGCTTTGCATGAAATCTTTTCCCATCCTGCTGTTTTAAAGCTTTCTTGTTTTGGGATCTGCCACAGGAATGTATAATTCTGCCATAAGTAAGTACACTGTGCCAATCAGTAAGGTGACATTTCTAAAAGAGAGAATAAACTCCTTTTTTACTAAATTCACCAAGGTTAGAATGGAAGCTTTTTGGTGTGTATTTATGTACTTAATTTGAGCACTGGAATGCACTCATCATATTTTTTTTCTGATGTACAATATTCAGAAATCAAGCTTGGGACACACATGACAATTTTGCTTATTTGCACCAGAAGTTGGCTATGCACAACACTCACTGACTCCTCCCTAAGATGTTTTTCAGCTTTTAAAAATAGTTGTCTTAAAGTGGCAAACATTATGCTGTGCTTAAAGGGGGGGGGCAGGTGGTCCAGTCGAGGCATTGCAGGGAGATAGGAGAAATACGGGTGTATTTATCAGCATTTGAATCCCTGATGAGTACATTTGTCATTTGCATTTCAAAGGTGGGAAGAAGCTGCTTGCTACTTGGGATGGATGGTGAAGGGTACTGTGGCTCCTGTTTGGGGGTCAGTTTCTATGCATCCTTTAAATGTAAACACAAATTAATATGGTATTAACTAGAAAAATATTAATAGATCATCCCCCCCCCCTTTTAAGAGCCTGGCTAAACTTGATGGTTGACTATTTTTGTGTTGGGTTATCTTAAATCACAGAAAGCTGGAGATTGGGGAGATCCAATTTTAAACAGCAAAATAGTCTTCTCCCAATGTGGTTTTCTCCCAGTTGGGCTAGCATGGGCTTTCACCTTTCTTTCTTTCTTTCTTTCTTTCTTTCTTTCTTTCTTTCTTTCTTTCTTTCTTTGAATGATAGGACTGGTGCAGACAATAATTTGCTACCATCTGTCACATTTGGCCCTGTGTCATGCCAGTTGAAAATATTCTGCAAGTTCCTATGCGGTTGAAAACTTTTATTTCAAATATTACAGGAGATATGTGATGAGGAAAAAAGCCAGAAGCTATTTTAATATGTCAGTACTGTATACTGGGGCATGCTATGGCTATCTTACAATAGGGAAGAGTATAGTTGTATAGGCCTTGAAAGCTTTAACAAGCAGTTTTAACAAGTGTTTTCAGATTTGAAGATATGCTGCATGGTATTTTGAATGCTTATTTAATTTTTCCTCCATCTTTGCAGATCACCACAAGGGAAGATACACCTTCAACACAGGGAACGATAAAGGCGACCCTGGAGCCTGAGGCATTTCGGCCAAATCTTAATGACCCCAGTGAATTGTTACAACCGGAGCAAATTGAAAAGGTATGGAATAAGAAAGGTATGCCGGTCCTCAAAATGATAGCTTTGACATTTTTTTCAACATTGCTGTAAAAAGCTGAAGTGTTGAAGTAAATATTGCACTCCTCCTCCTGAAGATGCTGGTATAAACAAGTTACCAAAAATCAATTAAGCATAAAAGGAGGAAATTGTTCATGTGATTGGTTTATTGAAGTAATACATCCTGGCTCCAAAATACTTCTGGTAAGGTTCAAAACTAGTTAAGTTAGTTCTAGTCTATAATTCATATTTGTGCTCCTTCTCTATGTATAATAATTATATGAATAATCCACTTATGGTGGACTAGAAATTATATGTACTGTATCTGGTTGTTAATCCAGGATAAGATGTTCCTTAACCGAGGATGAGGGGAGGGTACTATTTATTATGGCTATATCTTACCTCCAGCATCAGAGGTGGTGGAGAGCACAGGTGTTGTTGGCCTCCTGTCCAGCTTTTGTGCTTTCCATGGGTATCTGTTTGGCCACTGTGAAAACATGAAGTGATCGTGACTGACCATGACTTAATCAGTAACTGGGTGCCATGGGAATGTGTCCCACAATTTACAGTATGTTTAGATGGTTCAGCAAGTAATAGAAAATGAAAGGTGAAGTTCTGATCTTTACCGTATCCTGTTTGAGACCTGTGTTAGTTTACAAAACATCTGCTGGACATTCAACAAAATAATTTAGGTCCCCTGAATTGTTTCTGATGTGGGCAAGACAGACTGTCCATTGTGCCTAACAACCTAATCCTAAATGTTTTTAGTTGGAAGTAAATCCCCGTGACTTAAGCTCAAGCAAGTAACTTTAAAAATACAGCTTGTCCCATTTGTTGTTGTTGGTTTGAAATTAAATATTATGACCATTTTGTGTAAAGCAGTTTTAAGTGTTGGACTTGAAGTAATGAACTCCAAAAGTCTAGCAGAAGGAAGATAGGTCATATGTGTCTGAATTGTCTCATCCTAAAGATTTATTATTATTATTATTATTATTATTATTATTATTATTATTATTATTATTTAAAAATAATCCAGTATATTCAGTATGCATGCATTATTTGCATCTGTGTTTTTTATTAGCTCACAAAACATCTTCCACCACGAACTATTGGGTATCCATGGACCCTTGTCTACAGTACTGCAAAGCATGGCATGAGCTTGAAGACCCTGTACAGAACCATGATGGGGCTGGACACACCAGTACTAATGGTAATCAAAGACAGTGATGGACAGGTAAGGAAACAATGAACACTATTCTTCCCCTCTCTCCCCCATCAAACAAACCCTAAAGTTTAAAACCTCTTGAATTAGCCATCGTATAGCGTAGCTTCATTTTACATTAATCACAGGAGAGGAGCAATGAGCCAGTGCTGAGTATTGTTTCTCTGCTTAACTTTAATGGAGCAGGGGGCTAGAGAAAAGTAGCCAGAAGCTGTTGTTTGTGTGTGTTTCTGCAATCCTTTCTATCTTCTTTTTCCTGTCTCTGGAAAAACTTCAGAAGTCTCAACAGGCAGAGGCTGGCTTACATGTGACTACTCTAGATAGGAGGAATATGACATACAGCAAGTTTTTTTGGTATTGGGATCCTGTGGCCCTTTAAAGGCTGGCAAATTTATTGTGCTGTAGGAAGTAGTATTTTGTCTATGAAAGTACTTAGGTGTCAATTTCATCTGCCACTTTTTTTTTTTTAAAAAAAAGGGTGCTAAAAGAAGACTCTTGTGTTACAACCACATAGAGCTCCAAACCTTAAGACCTGGGTGTATATTGTATCTATATAGTGGCCTTTTAATGTGCCATAGTACATGCCTTGGCCATTTGCAGTAAAACATCAGAACTAACTTTACTAATGTCACTAGGTTTTGTTTTTTCCTGATTTGGAAATACAGATCTCTGTGGTTCACAATGCTCTTCTCAAGCACAAGGTGAATGTTGAGCTGTAAAAGCACTTCTGCACCTCTAATTTCAGTCCTTAGGGAAAAACACAGGAGTGCTATGATTACTGCTTCTGCTTTCCTTCATTCTCCTGAGAAGAGTTATACAGGGCCACAGGAGATAGATAGCACCCCAGCGTTGCATTTTATGGTGCTGCGTTTTGGCAGCTGCACATTTCTTGCTCTGAGCCAATAAAACAGCAGCATTGTCTTGTACTGTAGCAGAATAGGAAAGCAGAGGTAGTGAGGTGGAGGAGGAAGGGTGGAGCTCAGTTGAGCAGGACAAGGCTCAAGATTGTTCTATTGTGTTTTCAGGAAGCTGATTCGCTTGTATAAGAGGCACACTGAATCAGCATGCCTGCTGAAAGCAAGCTAAATTCGTTGCAGTGATCCTACTCTGATAACTGCTGTCCAAAATTGGCTAATCATCACAGACATTAACAATGGCAGCCAGTCACTGCTATTATTTTTATTTTGTTATTTTTTTTGCACCAATAAGTACCTCTTTTTGTGTTTCCTGAGTTGATTCTCTGGTTCTCCCTAACCCTAACCCCAACCCTAACCCTAAGCAAACTGCCATCCAGAATTGTCTTGGAAAAATAGTTACATTAAATACCTTCCTGAAGATAATTAATATTAGCTCAGCATTGTAAGTAAGGCGAAGTAAATTCATTTGATCTGAAGAGAAATTAGTGGAGGGATCTAATTTAATCTGGACATGAAGGAAGACCATATCAGAGTTCAAATTGTACTGCTTACAGATATATTAAGGAAAGAAATCTCATGAACACCAGATCATTTTAATTATTATTTTTCTAGATCTTTGGGGCACTAGCCTCCGAACCCTTTAAAGTGAGTGATGGTTTTTATGGCACTGGAGAAACCTTTCTTTTTACTTTTTGTCCAGATTTTGAGGTAAGGACTAAAAGAGGTTGGTTGATACAATACTGCATAATTAACATGTGAATTTTATGCTTTTAAGTTGATATTTATCTTAAAAGCCCCCTCAGAGAATATGTAGAGTTAAGTTTTTGTCAGCTTTCTATAACTTCTCCTTTTGATTGTAATTTTTATGTTTTGCTTTATTTGTCTGTGGACTTCACTCTAACAAAGCAGTTCTTTAAAAAATTGCCCTAAGATGGAATGTCATTGAACTGCAAGATTATGTGCCATCTTCTTAAAATAAGATGAATCTGGTATGAGTGTGCATATAATATTCTATACTAATAAATGACTTTAGTTATTGCCCATAAGCCCCTGAATGACTTGGAAGGGAATTATTACTTAAAGGACCTTAAGATCTAGCTCAGAGGGTCTGCTTCAGTGAGCATATGTAACAGTGACTTCTCAGTTATGAAATTCATTTTCTGTAGAGGACTTAAACATACTCAGTGGCCATGGAATGCCAAATTTCAGGGTGGCATTCAGCTAAGTTTTACTTAGAATTGACCCACTGAAATTAATGAATGTGGCAAGTTATGTCCGTTAATTTTTATGGGTCTACTATGAGTAAATCTTAGCTGAAAACCTCTCTGTCTCTTTGAGGAAAAATTAAGAAACAGAAACCTGGGAAGGGTGAATAATAGACTCATAGATAGAAGGGTTCCTGAGGGTCATCTAGTCCAACCCCTTGCAATGCAGGAATAGTATCAATATCCTAGAAGAAGGCATAGGAGGCTCATGCAGCAATGTTTTGTAGCAGGTCCTGCTTATAAAGTATTATCCATAGCATTCTCTGAAACAAAAACCATTGGCGTTTCTTTACTCCCCTCCCACCCCCGGCCATTTTTCCCTGGGGTAGTAATTTCACATAATCACTGTGTCTGGCTGTTTTTTTTCCATTCTTTTAACATTAGACTTTCACGTGGACTGGGGACAATATGTTCTTTCTTAAAGGCGACATGGATGCCCTAGCTTTTGGTGGCGGAGGGTGAGTGATGAATTTATTTATTTTCTTACTAAGGATTGGTTTTTATGGTGGGTTCCCCCTCCACCAGATAAAGCCCTCAGATACAGAAGTGGTATGCTGTTAACTATATTGAACATTGTAGCTATGATACTTGAATAATAAAACATTACTTTGAAGGAATTATGCAGTCCTGATTATAAATGCAGCTCTTAACAGCCTTTTTTCATATATATACTCACTTTGAAGTGGTCTTCTTAAGACACTGTACCGTTTCTCCTCTTCTATCTGCTTCTAGACATCTTAATGCTTTTGCTTCTTGATAAACCTATACACTTACCATTGTTTGCAAATAGAATTTTTTGGGCCACATCCAAGAATTAATCCCCTTTGTTCATGGCCATGTTGACTTCTTTTACATTAAATATTGTTTCCAAGCTATCATTTCCTATAGTATTTCCTTCTCTCTCCCATATAACCTTCATTCACAGTTTCAGTTGAAATGGAATATTCCCTTCATATGAACAGAATGTCCAAGGGCAGCGAGATATGGAGAGAAGAGTGGGAGGTGAAGCAATGTAGAGAGAATAGCTCTAAGGCAGGAATCTGATGCTGTGGGAGTACAGTTCCCATCATCCCTGACATTTGCAGCTGTTGAGAGTTGAAATCCCCCCCCCCCAAAAAAAAAACACATTTGGAGGGTCACCAGTTCCCTATCGCACTGCCTTCTGCAATCTGGTGCCCTCCAGATGTTAGATTTAATGCAGGTATAGCATAACGGCTAGCACACTGAGCTGTGAATTCAAAACTGTGCATTTCAAACATTTGGAACTTTCTATGTAGCCTAAGGTGAGCCACTATTGCTTCAACTTCATCTTCATTCCTTGTGCAACACAGGAGAGATGAATACTGACCTGTCTCACAGGATTGTTCTAATGATTGCCAGAAGATTGTGTGTGAAGCACATTGAACACATATAAATTCTATGTGGTGTTTGCTGATTAATAGTGATGTGCTGATCCATCTTCATGCGAGCTCCCAAGTTTGCTTTTTTTCTCTGCCCAGGACCTCTCATCTTCTGCCAGATTCTCTGAACCTTTCCCTCAGGTGTTTCAGTGCTGGATGAATACAAGGAAGACTGGATTCATGTTTTATTAGATCAAAAACTACTTAGTGAGGGACCAGGTTGCATTTCTGTTCTGTGCTCTATATGAGGTGCCAAACTTCAGTAGTGTGTGTAACTAAATAGGTGTAACTAAACAGTCAAAATCTTGATGCTACCTGATTAGTCTCTGTTCACCCTTCAGTTAAAAGGGATGCAGAAATATTTATGGCAAGGAAAGAATTCCTAGCAAAATGCGCTGGTTTCAAATGCAGTTGCAATTGTATTCAGGGATGGAAAGGAAATGGAACATGCCTGATGTTCTTGAGTTCTAATCATGTATGTGTTAATTCATGTAAGGAGGGTGGCTTCCTACTGTGGAGAAATAATTCTTTTTTCCATATTCCAGGGGTGAATTTGCACTTTGGCTCGATGGCGATCTCTACCATGGAAGAAGTCATTCTTGCAAAACATTTGGGAATCGCATTCTTTCTAAGAAAGAAGATTTCATTATTCAAGACATTGAAATTTGGGGCTTTGAATAAAATATAAACTGCTACTACAAAAAGGTTGTCCCAAACCTGAAATGGATCAGTGCAGCTCAAAAAGCCCTTGAAGCAATATAATGCAGCAATGCCTTTCAAAATTCTCTGCATGGCCATCTAAATACCTTTACATAAAACATTATTTAGGTTATTTTTAATCAGCCTGCTATATTTTTTGAAGGATGTAGCTCTCATAAGTCATAATTGGAGTTTTTACTTTATAGGGGGGGGGGTAGGTCTCTCGTCATGTGGCTTGTCATCCCTGGGTTTTCCCCATCCCCACTACTCCAAAGCTTTCTTATACTCTTTTGGGCTATTTCATTGAGAAAACATGTATTTACACAAACTGTAGTGAAACATGTCCCTATTGGTCTAAATAAGAGAGAAATGGAGATTCTGAAATTTTTGACAGTGATCAGTCTGGGCCATTTTTATTTTTTTTAACCATTCAGATGGTGCCACTTACTAGACAAAGTATTCATCCACATTCAACGGTGTCATTTCCTTTCATGCGTAGAGAATTCATGTCTGTTGTATTTAACAGTAAAAATGTAGCTGCCCTTATTGATTGTATTGAAGTATTTTGCACAAGCTGTTCATGATCTGCAGGATTGGGACAAATGTTGGGTAACGATTGAGCTACATGGTCAAGAGAAACAAAATACCAATGCGCAGTTGGACAAAGTGAGCGTATTGCAGTGGAGAAGTCATAGCTATAGCAGGGGCATTATATGTTCTAAGACTATGAAACAGATGCATTTTCCCCCAAACAGCATAAAGTGTCAGATATATAGATATATATACTGTTTTATAGTTTTTCTGTTGTAGCTTTGTAGCACATCGTCTCCAAGAATTGCTCCTGTCCAAAAAAAAAGAGAAAAAATATAGGTGTGGTGTTCTCTCTTTTTTCTTTTGAGTGGATCTATGTTGTAAACTGCAGTTAGCACCAGCTCTGATTCAATGAGGTAATGTACTCTAGGTAGACATTGTAACCCAGTAGACTTGTAATATGCAAACTTTACTGTTCCGTGACCTCAAAATGAAAAACAAGACAGGCTAAAATACAGTTAATCAGTAGCTCTCGTTCACTTTTGTAGGAGAACCGAAAAGCCATTGTGGCAATAATCGCTCAACAACGGTTTGTTTCAAAGCTTATATTCTATGTTTATGCAAAAGCAAAAATTGAAAAAAAAAGCTGTTAAGTGTGACAGTGAATGATTTTGTGCTGAAATCTCAGCTGTTCCAGATGAACATTGTATATATTTCTTTGTAAATTAATGTTTAAAAGTAGCTTTTGTTATTTTAGAGAGAGAGAGAGAGAAAGTGTTGATTGACGGGTTGCTTCTAGCACTTTAAATTATTCTAGAAATGGAATAAGAAGCCAAAGGGTTTGGCTTAAATCATTAGCTGTAGTTGTATTGTATGTCGCTAATATAAAGTTCTTTCAGAAGTTCAAACACTTATCGGAAGGATGTTTACTGCTGTGGTAACGGGAAAGGGGATGTTCTATCTCTACAATATGCTCATGCTTAATACAACTAAACATACAGGGCGTCGTTTTCTGTCTCAATGTATAGCTCTTTACTCCTGTTAGAACATAGTACAATATATGTAGATTAAATGTTTACAAATGAAACTGTAAATAAATTAAATGGCTTTTTCTCCCCTTTGGTCTTCCACAGCAGTATTATTGTCTTTGTGGGTTTAAGACTAACTATAAACAATCCTGTAATGGATTTTAAGTACTATAAGGTCATACTGATATAGAGCAAATAAATCTTAAGTACATGTAACATGAAACTTGAGTCGGGACTTTATTTAGACACACAAATTCCCTGAAGGAAAGAAGGAACTGTTACCGGCATGGTTTCAATTTGGATGGGGGACCGCATGTTGGGATTCCTGCATTTTGCAAGGGGTTGGACTAGATGATCCTCAGGATCCCTTCCAACCCTACAATTTCGTATGATTCTACTTCTTATTTCCAATTGTCAGAGTGTGAATGCCAGAGCTCAGTAGCAAATCCATGCACCATCCATGCACAGGATGGAGGTTTGAGCAGACTTGGGAGGATCCCAAGCTTTGCAGAAATAAAAATTTAAACCCCCTCCTCCCAAAAAACCCCAAGACACCCAGTGAGGACTGAGAATGTTCAGTGGCCGCATTCATGGACGATGAACTGAAAACAGGTTGGAATGGCTATTTGGGGACATTGTCTAGGAATATTCCACTTTGCAATATTTTGTTCCAGGCCCCTCTTGGATTTTATTTAACAGTAGTTCCATGCTTCAAATTCTTAACCTCTTGTCAATGGTTGGGATCAAATGGGAGGGAGGGGTAGGACACATGGTCCATATTTTTGTCATGAGATTTGAATTGCATTGTGTTTCAGCTGCTCTCCCCGACACCCATGTGTTTATTCTACCAGTATTTGGGGACAATTGCATCCATATTGGAATAACAGAGAACTGAGAAACACTCTGGGGTATTCAATAAAGTTTTACTCAGAGTAGACCCATTGAAACTAATGATTGTGGCTAGGATCCATTAAACCCAGTAGGGCTACTCTCAGTGAAACTTAATTGAATGCCACCCATGTGATAAGGTTCTAGAAATTGGTGCCCCTGCAAAATGCTATTTGAATTTATTGGTTTTTCTTGCCTACCAATGCTTGGCGGAGAACCTATTTCTTCTGAACTTGAAGCATAGAGGGTGAAAAATCCAATATTTTGTCTTTTCATAATAGACAAATTACCGTATTTTTCACCCTATAGGACGCACTTTCCCCCCTCCAAAAATGAAGGGGAAATCTATGGGGCGAATACAGGCTTTCGCTGAAACTTGGAGAGTGAGAGAGGTTGGTGCACACCAACCCCTCTCGCTCTCCAGGCTTCAGGAAGCTATCAGCAAGCCTGGGGAGCCCGCAGGAGTTCCCGCAGGGCTCCCCAGACTGCGGATAGCAGCCTGCTGCCGGGGCGCCCTGAAGCAGAGCGCCCCTCGCGCCGGGTAGACATCTGCAGCATGGGGAGCCCTGCAGGAGTTCCCGCAGGGCTCCCTAGGCTGCGGATAGCAGCCTGCTGCACAGAGCGTGGGGCGCGCTGAAGCAGAGCGCCCCGCGCTTCGGGCAGACATCAGCCAGCCCCACAAGCTCGGGGGACAGCGGGGAGGCGCAGCGCCGCCATCCCGCTGTTCCCAGACCTGGTTTGGGGGAGAAATAAAGGAAAACATTTTTTCCTTTATTTCCCCCCCAAAAAACTAGGTGCGTCCTATGGGACGGAGCATCCTATGGGACGAAAAATACGGTACTTTCCCTAGTATCATTGTAGACAGTATTAGGGGTCAATATTATCTTACAGGTTTATAAAGGCCCTTTGAAATTTTTACCTAGTTAGAATCTTCCTTTAACCCAACAAAAATATTTTTCATTGTAGCTGTAGGCAGAGTTCGTGTTGATCAATACTTATTGATGATTTTGTCTGCAACTGCAGAGTTCGCGTTGATCAATATTTACTCATGATTTTGATTGCAATTGCAAATCTTTTCAAGCATTCTCATCTCGGGGTTGCTAGACTTACGGTAACTCGAATCAAAGGAACTAAGATAACTGACAGCTATGACATTTGCATGGAATGTCCATGTTCAGAGGTGATGCAACTCTGGCTACTGGTCATGGGTAGGGCTATTCCCTTCTGTGATGCTTACAAGTTCTTGTTGGGCATTTTGCTGGCTGAGATGGACCTTGGTATGATCCAGCAAGGCTTTTACATTTTAATCTAGGATTAACCCCCTCTGATTGTTATGGTGAGAAATTTCGGTCGTGGACCCTCTCCAGTGACTCAGGAGAAATAGGCAACAGTTGTTCTGCTTTCTGCATGTCACAATATAGTATAGTAATCAATAAGCAATACCTTAATGAATAGCTTCCAATCAGAATAATGCAATGGAACCCACCATGCGTGCGCATAAAGTTTTCTCCAGTGCTAGTCCTGCTCAGAGTAGATCCATTGAAATTAGGACATGACTAATTTAGGTTATGATTTCAGTGGGTCAGCTTTGAGTTGGACTAGCGTTGGATTCAGCCAGAGAGTGTGTGTGTATAATGCTTTCTTGCTAATGTAAAAGAACAAGAAGAATTTGATGATTGATGGTTTTTGTATTTGGCAGAAATAGTATCCAACACATTATTTTTTGACAACTTAGCCTTGCGATCTGCAGACTGGGGACACTTGTGACCCCATTCTAGAGAACTACCGGCACTCAAAGCAGCTTTAAAGTGCCCACGCCTCTCTATAGAACCTAAGCAAATAATGGCATTATAAAGGGCAAACAATCTTCAAAATGAAATCACATATAGAGAGAGCTGAAGTAGTACATTAGAACTCAATCTTGCAGTCTCAAAAGCAATCAATTTTTTTGTTCAAGGAGAGTATTGCCTTTTTTCACCACTTATTTCAAAGCACATTGTTTTGCAAACAATGTTAGTATGCAAATCTCTAAAGTCTCATTCCATGCCTATATATGTAGGAAATTTATTCCTTAGCAAAATAAGGAATTTACTGCAAATAAATAAGTTTGTATTGTGAGTCAAAACATTTTTGCCAACCTATCTGTAATGCCTGAAAAACACTTCTGACAATATTAGCTTTATGACTGAAAATAGTCATACTTCATTTTTTCTTCTGTGAGAAGATGTGTGATCTTTCAGTTTGAAAGAGAACATGGGGTAGGGGTAGATTTAGTTTTGGTACATTTTAACATTAAACAGTAAAAGTATAAGACTGTACTGTTTATCCAGAGGCTATCCCATACATTTTTCAAGCACTTGTCAATCAGCGTCATAAATACATAGTTATAAAAATAAATAATTAAACACAGCAAAATAGTCCAGCTATACATTTTGAAGCAGCTGCAGGTTGACTTACATAGTGTATAAAATTGATGCCATCCTGAAGTTTATAGTGACTTAGTTAATATAAATGTGTATATTGCACAGTTTATATAAGTAATGCTACAGTATAGTTTATTATACTTAGTCTAGGAATTATTTCCCTTCACCTGAAATGTCATGTAGAAAGAATGCCATAAACTTAAGAGTTCAGGCCCCAGTTTCCACTGATTTAGTATTAAAACTGAGGTATCAGGGTACTTGAACATTACTTCCAAATGTTAATAGATAAATTTGCTGCTGTTACCCCTCTTAAACCCAACAAGCATACAGTATATACTGAACACATGCAAAGCTACTTGCATTCTGATAGAATAATGTGAACTTCATTCCCTTATATGCTAGTCTACTCTGTGCAGTTCAGCCTTATAAAACTGGCTGAAGAAGCATGAACTTGCTAGTAACATGTAGACATTACTTAACAGGAGGAGATTCTGACTATTTCTATGATGCAGGCATTCAACATAATGTCCTCTAGCTATTATGGGTTACAGGTCCCATGATCTGACCAATGGGTGTGCTGACTGATGGGAATCGTAGTCCAAAACACTGGTTACCCCAAGAAGAACTTGGATGTCTCATCTGGAGTAGTCAACATATAGTTGACCAGAGTTACCAGGAGCTGATAGCGCTTTGGCTTATCCCATGAAGAATAGCATTATTCTAGCAAAGTTATTATCACATGGTCATCCCGGCCTTGCCACAACATTTCTCCTTCAAAGTCCAGCATCCCATGCTTCCTGGCCCTCATGAGTATTCCAACGACCTTATCCGAAATACGGACATATCTTTCAAACAGGTCACCAAAAGTGACTTGGATCTTGCTATCACGGCGATGCCGAGCCATCGTTCTGATGATGAAGCACATGTCTTTCATCTCTCGGTGGATGTGGTCCTCCGCTCTCTTGGCCCTTTCAGCCGTTTTTGTACCTTCTTTAGGACGGCCATAGCCTTCATCTCCTTTGCGCAGGCGGGTGGACATGGCCAGGTCGTAATCAAACTCCTCACTGAAGGGGTTGAGCTTTTGTGTGATCATGTGCTCATCTGCCCAGTCTTCCCATCTCCCTCTCAGATTGTGGACGGGGCTGTATTTCTTGGAGGCCTTGACGTTTCTGTTTGCACTGAAAGAACCAAGAAATAGATGGTTTTTGAACTGCATTAAATGGCAACGGAATGCCTTCTAGTACTGCTCATCTTTTGCTTTAAAGGGCAGGCCACTAGGTGGCATGTTATCACCAATTCTAAAAGTCACATCTTTATAATAGCTTCATCTGAGCATGCTTACAACTGTCTCCTTGCCATCTCTTTTATCTCGGAACGCCAGATTTTGTTCAGGATTGCATTATTACTATTTTCCTGTCAAGAATAATAACCCTTTATTTAGCTTATTATTTGCTGCATCTGCACGGTCCTTAGTCCCATGAGCTCAGGCGGAGGGCAACCTTACCTGATGGTTTCAACACACCTTTGATGTAGTTTGGCTGAAAGTGAATCATGGTCCCAAGGTCACCCAGTGAGCTTCATGGAGCAAGCTTGGTTTTTCCCCCTGCTCTGAAAGGTAGGACCTGAACCAATGGCTTCAAGTTACAAGAAAGGAGATTCCGACTAGATGTTAGGAAAAACTTTCTGACAGTATTAATGAAGGCTAGAAAGACATGGGTTGGAAAATAATACGGTGTTCAGAGATGTTAATGAAGAAAAGGAATGGAATTGTCAAAAAACTTTGGGAAATAAGGGAATGGATTTACTGACTGGATAATGAAATTAGAATACAGAACGGGGAGGTATGAGGGAGTCGGGGAAAGTAGGCTGAGAAAATAAGGTCTGAAACTATACTTGTTGTTTTTGTTTTTGTTTGTTTTTTATTGTTGTTGTCTGTTTTTATATGTTGTTAATGGAAAAATTCAATAAATATCATTTTTAAAAAAAGGAAAAACTTTCTGACAGTAAAGGCTGTTCAACAGTGGAATGGACCCCACTGGAGGGTGATGGACTCTCCATCATTGAATGGTTTTTTTTACTAGAAGTTGAATTGCCACCTGTCATGGATGCTTTAGTTGAGATTCCTGCATTGCAGGGGGTTGGACTAGATGACCCTCGGGTACTTCCCAACTCTACAGTCCTATGATTCAATGATTCTGAGTTCCAGGGCGGACATCGAAGCACTCTAGCCACTATACCACACAGTGCTGTAGTATAATAAAACATACATAAAATCACACATTTCCTGTGTCAGCCTGTCCAAATCGAAAATTCTTCACAGTTCCACTGGAAGATCCCAAGGAAACAAATTTCACTGTTAACTGCACAGGAACCAAAAGCATCTCTGTGCCCACAGAATCTTAAAATTTGGTACATTAAGGGCTAAGATATGATACAGCTGGGGCGTTCCTTTTACACCTCCTCTGGCCCAGTAGAAAACTACACCTCCCATCTAGACTTCTATCTCCCAATCATCTTTGCCCAGCCTATGGGGAGTTGATGGGGGTAGTATAATTCCAACCAAAAGTCTTCGATTCAGCTAGGGGGTAGGGCTGCTGAATGAGGAGGCTGTGGCACTGGAGCCCACCTGGAGCTGAGGCTCACTGGTAGCCCTGTGCCACCATTTGAGGAACTCTGTCCTCGGGGAATGCAGCCCTTGACAGCAAAAGGGGCCACTTGCTCCTAGTTTTGTCCACCCCCCAGCTCCTGTTTACAGCTTTCCCCCTTCTGAAACCGCTGCTCTGTTTTCTGAATTCCTGGACAACCTTGCATGCTGGTTGCAAACTTTGAATACTTGGAAAGCTCAGCCCGAACAGCATTCCATCTGCTGAATGTCCCTCTGTTGTTACAAGTCCAATGACAACACATGTGAAATACGTTAAGTGAACTGGTACTCCTAAGCTTCAGGGAGGGGGAAAAACCCATTATAGCTCACCAAAGTACGGTACCTATATTTTGAACCTTCTTTCTGATATCTTTGCTATCTGCTCAGTCACGCAGAGGGACAGATGCAGATACAGTACAGCAGCTGTCCTCTCCCAGTCTCCCGGTCTATGACTTCTTAGGCCTTGCGAGCCTTCCCTTCCTCCTTGTCTGATTCCTGCAAAGTTACAAAGGCTGGAAGCAGTGAGGGAAAGGAAAGCAGCTGCAAAGATGCCTTAAGTTCCGGATCCTATTTTAAAACTTCTGATTGCTTTGTGCCTCTGACATTTGCTCCCACCACCTCCATTCTTCCCACTTAGTTCTTTTAATCCTCCTTTCAAACTAAATACTATTATCACCTTCCCATTTTAATCTTCTCCTTAGTGGGCTAGATTAGCACCACTTGTTTTGCTTTTGGTTTGCTGCTTTGACACCCAAACATAATCTAACGCCGACTCTCTCTTCCTTTCTCATAGGAATCTTCTGCTGTGACACTTCCTGCCTCTGTTTCCCTTTCAGATTTCTTTTTTCAATTTTTCTTTTTTTTATTAGAAAGGGCCAGCTGAGTCCTCTGTACTATTAGCAGCCTAATGCTGGGAAACATCAATTGATTGGGTCAGAAGTATTATCAGAAACAAAACGGGGACTCACAGAGCATCACCATCGCTATGGCCACAGGCACACCGCAGAAGCATCACAGAAGGGACCACTTTAAATAGTCATGGCTTCCTTGTTGTTCGTTAAGGGTGCTGAGAGTTGTTAGGAGACTCATATTCTCCTCACAGAACTACAGTTCCCAGAATGCCTTAAGCTTTACAGGGAACTCTGAGGATTGCAGCTCTGTGAGGGGAATAAGGGTCTAGCAACAATTCCCAGCACCCTGACCAAACTCCTGCTCCCATAATTCTTTGGGGAAAGCCATGACTGTTTAAAGTGGTACCACAGTGCTTTAAATGTACAGTGTGAATGTGGCCTATGCAGTGACAGATTACCAAATAGGCAAAGCATGCACTGACTTATGCTTTTTAGGGGCCTGGTGACAGTGGATCAAAATAATATTGATTTGATCTTGAAAGAAAATTACAATCAAGATTTCTCAGCTCAATATTATCCCACTAGAGCATGAGCACAAGGGGGACCATGAGATTTTGACTGCCATGGGGCCTCCACAGGGTTTAATCCAGCACTGGGCTTCTCCTTGAGGCTGGTAGCATTAACAGACATGGAACCCAAGGGCATTTACCAGCAACTCTAGACTACAACTTCACATAGTGTGAGGCAGAGGCAGAAACGTGTGGGCCTCTAGCACGTCCCTAACTGTTGGCCATGAACTACTGTTCAGCAACATCTTGAGGGTCAGGGAAGGATCTTTGTGTTTCACAGCTATGTGCCATTGAGAAGGGCACTAGGCTGATCTAGACCTTGTGGTACATGTCAGGAGTGGACTGAACTGAATTCTGGTGGAGCTGGATGCAAACGTTCTACTCTCCACCCAAACTGCCTGCAGTGAAGCCAATAGGGTTTACCCATTACTACAGTATATAGCAGTGATCTTGTCCAGAGCCACTGTGGTGTATGTCAAAATAAGAACAGGGAAACCTGAGTTTAAACCCCAGTCATCCATAAAGCTCACTGGGTGTCCTTGAGCTAGCCTGGACACCATCCCAGAAGCCCTTTTTAGTGCTCTCCCCTCACACAATTACAGTCACGCTGGAGGAAGAGCAAAGGTATGTCTGCTGGACTTGTTTCCACCATTATGCGCTTGCTGCCTCCCTGATTTTTTATTTTAGTCTTAAGTGAGGAGCCTGGTGTGTGTGTGTGTGTGTGTGTGTGTGTGTAGGTTCCTCTTGCAATTTAGAACCCTGTTCCCTAAGTACTGTTGTGAGAAGAAAGAAAGAAAGAAAGAAAGAAAGAAAGGAAGGAAGGAAGGAAGGAAGGAAGGAAGGAAGGAAGGAAGGAAGGAAGGAAGGAAGGAAGGAAGGAAGGGAGGGAGGGAGGGAGGGGAGAAGTCTTGTACATGACTTGGTTCCATTGAGGAAAGGAAGGTTAGAAATGTGCTTGTTATTGCTGAATTTCTGAGAGTTCTTCCAGACCTGTTAACCACCAGAAGGATCAGAACAGGGTGGTGCGATTGGTTTGGTCACACTGGGTGCCACGCTTCAAGGAGCGCCAAAACAATGTTGTAGAACAGAGTGCGAGGGAGGGGGTGCTGAATTTGAGCATTGCACAGGGCGCTGCTTAAATTTGAGAACCAAAAGTCTGCCTGTGATCAGAACAGCAAACACAATCTGAAAGAGGAACTATTGTACCATCTCCCCCCCCTCTCTCTGTCCCTCTCCCCCCTCCCCTCTCTCTCTTCCTCAAAGGTATGTTTCCCTGCCACTTCAGTGCTAGGCCGGCCTTGTGAGAACCAACCATCTGGATGCAAGCCAAGCTAGGCATACTGAGGAAATGCAAAGGTCTTTCAAAACGACCTTGCAACTACATGGAATTCAAAACTTTGTAGTTCTGTATAAACACACCGGGATTTCTTCAATGCCACTTGCCTGTTACTTTCCTCCAACGCATTTTTTTAAGTAGGGAGGGAAACACTCGGTATCCTATTAACACAGCCCAAAGTGTCGGTGATTTGTGTTTTGTCCACACCAATGTAGTGCCAGATAGTTACTGCTAGAGGATGGAGACCAAGTGATATTTATTTCTCTTTATTTAAAGCATCTTTATCCTGCCAAAATCAAAGGGTTCACATGAGGTGGCTCTGCATGTGTGACCTTGTGTGATTTAATGCCCCTCCATACAAAAAATAGCCTCTACACATAGAAAGCTAGATGTTAGGGAGGGTTTTAGACTAAGCCATCTTCCATACCGGCTCTCTATGTGCAGGAAATGGTTGTTTATAAAAGAGGACTGAATTATGTGGGCCTCTCCATTGGCAATCTGGCAGTACAATCCAGATAGAGGTTTATCACTTGAGTGAGAACCAAATTACAGGTAACAGGGGTTCAGTGTTTAGGTAAAGCAGATGCCAATGGGTGCGGATGGAGCAGGAGCGTGTGAGGAAAGGGAGGACAAATTAAAACCCTTTCCAGCCAAGTCTGCCATCCAATTAGCTATACGTCAACCTGTGCTTTTCTACACGTGGAGTAATGAAAGTTTTTGGGGAGAATATTGTGTTTTTCAAGCAGACACTCAGCTGGCAAGGGATGTATTGCAGCCCAAGGGCTCCATTTTCTTTCTCACAGGCAGAATTTCTTAAAGGCAATTTCCTTCATAGGCTGACACCGATTTGAAGGAAAATTTCCCCTCACATGGCAGTCCAATCTCCTCCATCTTTAGTGATTCGCCAGTCTGACTCATGACGAGAGAAAAATCATGAGGTAAAATTAATACCACTGGTACAAATCAATGCTAATCATTGATGATGATGATGATGATGATGATGATGATGATTTAAAGTGGGCACCTTCAACGTCAGGCTCCATGGTGGGTTACAACATAACACAATATTAAAAACAGTTTAAACCAACTTATAATCACAAAAACAAAGTGGGTCCTGAACATATACACCTCAAATGTGAAAAGCCAATGCAAAGAGGTGCATGGGCCTGCAAATCTAATTCTGAGGGCTGGTTTGCCTGAGGCAGTGAGATAGAATAATTATTATTTCATTTTATTTTGACCTCCTAAGGTGACCAGCATGCTTCATGGCTGCCTGACAATTTGAACCCTGGTT
This sequence comes from Podarcis melisellensis, assembly GCF_964234715.1. Taxonomy (NCBI): domain Eukaryota; kingdom Metazoa; phylum Chordata; class Lepidosauria; order Squamata; family Lacertidae; genus Podarcis; species Podarcis melisellensis. The sequence goes on along the minus strand of NC_138539.1, from coordinate 20,687,954 downwards.
TCTGAGATCCTAGTCTACGATCCTAACTATGACTGGATTGGCCCAAGTCTCTTCGTTCAGCTGCTCTTTAAATTTTAAAGTACATACTAATCTGTATTAATATATTTCTAGCACACCTTTTAGTGCCAGATGTTTGCAAGGCACCTTTATGGAGGGATGTTTAAAACAAAAGAATTGACAGATATAATAAAAACAGCTCCAGAGAAATCCTATGCTGGGAGCCAGCAAAATAAAAATAAAATAAAATAAATCTTTACCGCTTCTGAACAGCCGTGTTAAGGTGAAGCTCTTCAGAAAATATTTGAGAAGTTCATGTGACTCTGGCTAAAGGTTACTTACATCATCACTACGGTTGCATTTTATTTTTAGTGAGTAGTTCGTGTTAATCTGGGCTGGCTCCAGGATGAACTGAATGGGCTGTTTAGTGGAAATTGTATATGTGTGGCAAATTTGACCCTCTTCTTTTCAGGAATAGATCTGAATTGGCAATGAAACCATCCAAAGTTACTGGGAATACAGAATAGAAATGTTGGGCCATTGGTCAAAATGAACACTACAGAACTATATATAACAGGAAGTTTGCCTGCTTGGCAGTGTCCCACCAGTCTTAATTTTAGGTTTCTAGTTCAAGTGGGTGAGTGGACTGGCCATGATCCTTGGCAGCTTGAAGGTTTTACACAGTTTCAAGTGGGTGCGAAAGCCAGTACCCCACTCCTGTGATAGTATTACACCCTGTTTAAACAGGTGTGAATGACTATGCAGGGATACAGAAATGATTGGAGAAGCCAGCTTGGTAATAGGATGGGGTGGGAAGAGTCCAGGTTGCTCTGGCAGTAAAACAGACTAGATTAGGAGCATTCCAAAATAGATAAATGTCACTTGATTGTTCTCTCCTGCCTCAACTGCAGGACAAGGTATGTTGCTATTTTAGGTCAATTATTTAAGTTACAGCGAATGTCCAAAATTTGGTGAGTATTGTCAATATCAGACTAGTATTTCATGAACGTTCAGCGAGGATATAGCCAGCCAATCTCACAAGGGTTGTTGTGAGGCTAATGTTTGGGGACTGGAGGGATGAACCCTGAGCTTCTTGTTTTATTCTTTTTGTAAATTGCTATGAGGTTTTTCTGTTTTTGTTTTTTGCAATCAAGTGGGGGTGTGTGTGTAAGGAAGCAAACAAACAAACAATATATAAGCTATATCTTTGGGTATATTTCTAATAATTGAATATTGCATTAAAAAAAGCAAAAGTACAGGAATACCTTGGGACTTTGAGGACTCCCAAGACCGGGGTTTGGTTCAGGATTTCAAGGTCCAGCTGGTGAAAGCTAAAGCTAAAGGACTCCTGGACAGTTAAGTCCAGTCAAAGGCGACTATGGGGTTGTGGCACTCATCTTGTTTTCAGGCTGAGGGAGCCGGCATTTGTCCACAGACATCTTTCTGGGTCCTGTGGCCAGCATAACTAAACCGCTTCTGGCGCAACGGACGACTGTGACAAGTGCCAGAGTGCATGGAAACACTGTTTGCCTTCCTGCCACAGTGGTACAAATTTATCTACTTGCACTGGCATGCTTTCGAACTGCTAGGTTGGCAGGAGCTGGGACAGAGCAACGGGAGCTCATCCCGTCGCGCGGATTCGAACCACTGACCTTCTGATTGGCAAGCCCAAGAGGTTCAGTGGTTTAGACCACAGCGCCACCTGCATCTCCTCCAGCTGGCAAAGGACCATAGCTCAGTGGTGGAGCATCTATGTGCTTTACATGCAGAAGACACCAGGTTTGAACCCTAGCATCTCTGGGTGCTGAGAGAAAATCCTGTCTTAAACCCTGGAGAACTGTTGTCAGTCCGTGTGAACAATACTGAGCTAGATAGCCAATGGTCTGACTCAGTATACTCCGGCTTCTAATGTTCCTATGTATGGAAATGATCAGCACTGCAAAAACTGAAAGGTTTTTCAAAACCACCACCCTTTCATCTATGCAGCTGTGTGAGAACGGTGGCTTAAGTTGAAGGGCACTTAAATGAAACTGAAAAGTAAATGTGGGGAAAGTACAGAACTGCAGGTGTCGTGAACCTATCCTATAAATCACTTTCTTGTCATTATTCCTTTGGTGTGTTCAATTGCTACATGACACGTCTGGTGGCAACTCATGTGGTTCTGGCCAAATGCTTTTCTTTCTTTTTTAAGGAAAGAAAATGTTGCAGTCATTATTCTTCTACGCAGGTCAGGTGAAGTGGCTGCACACAGCTATAGGTACTTTGCAGCAGTTTTTCTTCCTGCAAACAACAGATCGGAAATTGTCCCTCTTTCCAGATTTGCATTGTGTGGATAATTGGCATTTCATAAAGGCCAGTTGCCTGGGAGGGGCAGGGCAAAATCCAGCTGTGTGCAGCTTTCTCCTACAGAGCAAGCTAATAAGCATCTCCTTCTGTCTCTTCGAGTGGTTGGTACAAACTTTCGTCCACTAGGATACTAGAAGTAGCTATTCTAACAGTTAAGTATTAAAACAGTTGTTTTACTTTGTTTTTAGAGGTGAGTGGCGGGTAATTAATTGTAGAGTATTAGTAGTATCTATCTATCATCATCAATCTTTATAGATCTGTCATAGCCGAAGTTTGAGCCCCCTATAATCTCTCTATACATGCAGTAGATGACAAAATAGGCTGTTTAGCTATGTGACATGTTGGTGGCCACTAAACTCATTGCTAAAGAAAAAGGATTGTACAAATTAATGGATGATAGATCTAGCAACAGCCCTAAGGTAGATAAAGCTAAATAGAACATTCATTTCCAGAGGCATGAATATCAGGTGTTGACAACAAACAAGGGCAGTGGGCTGTTGCATCCGTGGTTTTCGTTTGTACTTCATGGAAGCACCTAGCTAACAGATGGAAACAACTTAAAACTTTAACACCAGTGCTAGAGTTACCCAAGTTGGCGGACCCCAAGTAATGTAGGTTCAGGGGTCTTCCAGATAACCTCTTTATTCAGTGGACTTGTTGCAGCAGAGTGTTTTCATCCACTTTAATTGTGCAAACCAACGTTTGCTGTATGCAACTGAACCTCTCCTGAAAACCACTGGCATTCTGGAGCCGTCATGTGACTACATGATTACCCACCAACCATAGCCTAGTATTTTCATTGTTAGGGTTATTTCAAAGACAGTTGAAAACATATTTTACTGCACATGTTGGTATCTGCTATACCCAAAGGTCACTGGAAACTGCTTCTATGTGAGGACTCCTTATAGGTCCTTACACGGGCCATTGTGCCGACCAGTTCATCACACACCCAATGACTTATTCTCCACCCACTGCCAAAATGTTCTTGATGTAGCATCATGGGAGAGACATTGTAGTGACGGCTGAACATGAGCCCACTTCGCAGAAATGCAAATGGTGTATAAATGCCTTAAATAATAATAAATGCCTTTAATAAATAAAGCATCCATCAGATGGAAGCACTTTCAAGGGACTCATTGGGTGAAGCAGCCCTTGTGAAGCCCACCTAGACCTACACTTGGAAAACTTGACAATTACTCACAGTGATGATGAAGGCCGTTTTATCTTCACGGTCCGTATTTCTTGACTACTGTTGTCAGCATCCAGTTTCTCCTCTGCGTCTCCTCCATAACCGCTGTCCTCCGTATCTAAGCTGTTGCTACGGTAATTCTGTAGTTCCGGTTCATCGGCCTTATCTTCCTGTTCCATCTGTTTCCACCCCTTAGTTAGCTCCGACACCAGGTTAGAACACTTCCTCCTCCTTGTAGGGGACATTTTGCCACTAAGAAGCTTATCAATGTCTTCGGTACTCTTGTCTGTTGACGAACACCCATTGTCTTTTTCATACTTGTCACTGAGGAGGCTCACACCACTGCCTCTTTCATAGGCTTTACTTACAATGGTCTTTGTCACCTCTTTGCTTCTGATGTTAAGTTTCTGGAGGGCTTCATTTGATTCACTCGGGGCCTGCTCTCCATTTTCTTTTGGCTCCTGAGGTACTGATGGAAAGGACACGGCATCTTTTGATTGGTCTTTCTTGAAATCGTTTGGTGGTTTGGGAAATACCCTCTCCCTTGGGGAATTCTCCTCAGAGGGCACCCATCCACTGGGCTCCTGGACTTGCTTCGTATGGTGGTCAGATGCCCACTGCTGCCAACCCCGTGCCAAGCTGATGACGAGGCTAGCCGTACGGATCTTTCTGATGGCCCTCTGGGCAGGGGTGTTCTTCTTGAGCTGTTCTTCTGGAGACATTGTGTTGCCTGTGGCTTCTTCACCCATCCCTGCGTTAACACCACTTAGATAAGACTGCCCTGTGGCAAGTAACTGGCAGAAGGGAATGGTAGGGATTTAAATAGATGGTGGTGGGGATTTATGATGCTGGAAAGTATGGGAAACATTTCTCACATGGAAAGAGGATCCTTACTCTGACAGTGTTCTTTTTTAAAAAAGCCCAGGCTTGCATTTCACCGCAGCAGATGGGACACTGGATATGGTAAACATGGATGACGCAGGACAGCCACAGCTGTGATGGAAATTAACAGCACCTGTATGTGCCCTCTCTAAAGGTACCTTAGTCATGCGTTCGGTTTGACAGTAAAACGTGTTTTATGTAGTGGAATTTGCTTATTGGGATGGTTTTTGCTCTTTGCACTGTTAGAAGAAGGCAAATCAGTTAATGAAAACGATTGGAATTGGACAATGCCAGAAATATCCTGGCTATCAATCAGTTAAAAAGTCAATCACTCTTATTCATCAATAAAGCAGCTTTTTGCATGCACAGCTGAACTGAATACTGCGGGTTTGCAGTGACCACGGGATTTGGCTTGGGCCATGATTCTGTGCATTCAAAAATAGCCTGTCTCTATCCCAAGTGTGTTGTAGGCTTCTTTTCCTTCAGTTCACTCTTTGTTTACTACAGTTCCCAACCTATGAATGGGAAGAAAAGCATGGTTAAACATAAGAGCCCTGAGGGATCAGGCCAACGGCTCATCTGATCTAGGATGTTGTTTTCACTGTGGCCAGGCAGATGCCTGTAAGCAGGACCTGAGTGCAAGAGCATTTTCCCCACTTAGGATTCCCATAAACTGGTATTCAGAAACGTATTGCCTCCAACACTGGGGGTTATAACATAGCCATTGTGGCTGTTGTTGTTTAGTCATTTAGTCGTGTCCGACTCTTCGTGACCCCATGGACCAGAGCACGCCAGGCACTCCCGTCTTCCATTGCCTCCCACAGTTTGGTCAAACTCATGCTGGTAGCTTCGTGAACACTGTCCAACCATCTCGCCCTCTGTCGTCCCCTTCTCCTTGTGCCCTCCATCTTCCCCAACATCAGGGTCTTTTCCAGGGAGTCTTCTCTTCTCATGAGGTGGCCAAAGTATTGGAGCCTCAGCTTCACGATCTCTCCTTCCAGGGAGCACTCAGGGCTGATTTCCTTCAGAATGGAGAGGTTTGATCTTCTTGCAGTCCATGTGACTAGTGGCCACCAAAAGACTCATCCTAAATGAATTTGTCTGAATCCTATCCAAGCTGGTGGTCATCATGACATTTTTTGGATGACTAAAGCCTTACCTGTGCAGAATGATCTAAGTCCTGAGCATTCTTTAAACTAATGAGATGCAAAGTGTGATTTACTGAACAGCAATAGCTGGTTTCACTTGGCTTTCTTAGTTTACTTTGAGGAAGTGATTTATTATTTCGTGGTGGTCGTTCATAAAATAGCTGCTTGCAAAAGCATATAATGTTTCTCATGTAACGAGAGAAGATTCCCTTGTTTTTCCGTGCTATGTGCCTGAGGCATTTCAGCAGGTCAGCCAGCCATTCCCAAATGACATCAACTGAGAGCTCAAATGGGGCAAATGAATCATTGGTTGCATACTAACTTCACTGTAGTCATATCAGAGCTAAATTTACACTCTGTGAGCTGCCCAAGAACAGACAGAACTGAAGGAGTCTAGGTTCCCCTCCCCCCAGCCCTTATAGGCTGCCATATAATAAAAAAGCAAGTCAGAGAAACTTATATGGTAATAAATCAAGTTAAAAATTTTTTTTAGTGATGCAGCTAAAACTTGAGAACCAGTTAGCAACCTCACAGCCATATTCTGGATTAATTAATATTTCTGGACAGTTTTCAGAGACAGCCCCATTTACAACTCATTGCAGTTATTCAAACTCCCACTATTTTTAACCCTTTTGTGTTGTCATTCCTTTGCACTGAAATGAATGTTGTGGAATAGTGTAATGAAAATAAAAAAAGAGATCATGATGAACCTCTGGCCTGATCCAGCTATGCTATTCTTATCGTTCTTACTCACAGACAGCATTTCTGTGAGGATGAAAACTCCTGTCCCACCGGAATGTAATCTCTGAATCAACCCTCTGTTTTCTATCGTAGGGAGTCGAATGCTGTTAGTCAGCCAGTCACTTGAATATGATTGTGTCATTAGCTAGTGAATGAAGAGATTGTGGGAGAAGCAAAGGACTTCAGGGCTGGCAGAGGGTTTAGTGATTTTATGCCTGTTTTATACTGTTTTCTCTTTCAGTTTGTTTGTTTTAATTGCATTTTATGCTAGTTTAAAGTTGATTTTGGTGTGTCAAGTGTTTCAGAAGCCGCCCATATAAATACATGTCTGAAATATGAGGATAGACATTACATGCCCTCCAACATATTGAGTGCCAAGCAGGGACACACATCTTCCCACCTGTGCTTCCGTGCAAGATTATGGAGCCCAAAAGATATGCTTTGTTCGGGACCATGCAAGGTTGCAGTCTCCCAAAAAGCACTCTTTTTCCAGGGGGAAAAGCACTTTTTCAGGTGAGATGTTCTCATGAAATTATGTGAGATCAGGGCACCGAGAATGGAGCTCTCCATAACTGGACTTTTTGTCCTTTTCCGATCACATCCAAACTAATCTTATTTATTAAAATCAACAAATTGTGCCCATCTTTGCTTCTTTCCACGAAGTCCCCCACATGCTCACATGCTCACCTTTGGCAGTTTCTTGGTGTTTTGGGCGTCTCTTAAGGCTGATGTTTCAGAATAATTTACCTTTATTGCTGTGGACACACAGCCCCTCTTCTCTTGGCAAGGTGTAATGCATCCTACTTGTGCTCTATATTTTTAGAGAGGCTTTTAGAACCAACAGCGCGTATGAACATCTGTTCACTTTTTGTGTGTGTAGGTATACTAATTGGCTTTTGATACCATTAATCTTTGTTGTCCTTATTGATCCTTGAGGTGCCAGATTTTGGAGGCTGTTCAGGTTTCAATATCAAAAGATCCTAAAGTGGATGTGTGCCAGGAGTTTGGGAGGCTCCTGGCATCAACATTGTCAGTTTTTGGGCACCAGGCTATGGCATTTTTATTTCCTCAGGTTTTCTTGGTGCTTGAACACAACCCTGAAATACAAACTTGACTATCTGCAAAATCATTAGGGATTATAGTACTTTCCTGTCTCTGTTTGTTGTTTAGGAATTAATTCGATTAAAGAAGAAGAAGAGGAAGTTGCAAGTCATGGCAAAAATGCAAATAGGCTGAAAAATCTAAGCTAGGAAATGTTATGATGAATCAGTCCACCTCTGATTTCTGTCACTGCAGTCCTATTTAATGAAGATATAGCTTGTTTGTCCTTGACCTGTACATGCTTTATCCCTCAAAACCTGTCTTTTCTGACATTAAGGACAAATCACCTCTGGTTCTGGAAGCTGGTCACTTAGTTGTGAACTGCTGTGTTGTTATTTGTGCTGTCTTCGTTCTGAACTCTGCAGTCATCTGGGGCAAAACAGGATAAATATCCTGTGCTGGGTGATATAAGAATAAATCATTTTGTTCATCTCCACAAATATTACTCATTATGGAGTGCCCTCAACATTCAGGTTCATTTCCTTGTTTTAATCTCATTTGTAAATCGCTTCCCTTGTAACACTCCGAAGCCATTTACAATTTAAAAAGCTATATAAAAGCATCGTTTCTAGTTCAACTCTTGTGCAACCGGGATGAAAACCTCCACATAACAGCTTTGTGGGAGGAGAAAGGTCTTCATGAGGTGCCGAGATTATAACAGAGACAATGCCCACCTTGATACGTAACAGGAGGCAGTGCCAAACTTTAGATTCCTAGAACTGATATCTGAACCTCCATAGAATCATAGAGTTGGAAGAGACCACAAGGGCCATCGAGTCCAACCCCCTGCCAAGCAGGAAACACCATCAGAGCACTCCTGACATATGGTTGTCAAGCCTCTGCTTAAATACCTCCAAAGAAGGAGACTCCACCACACTCCTTGGCAGCAAATTCCACTGTCGAACAGCTCTTACTGTCAGGAAGTTCTTCCTAATGTTTAGGTGTCTTCTTTCTTGTAGTTTGGATCCATTGCTCCGTGTCCGTATCTGCTTCTCTGGAGCAGCAGAAAACAACCTTTCTCCCTCCTCTATGTGACATCCTTTTATATATTTGAACATGGCTATTATATCACCCCTTAACCTCCTCTTCTCCAGGCTAAACATGCCCAGCTCCCTTAGCCGTTCCTCATAAGGCATCGTTTCCAGGCCTTTGACCATTTTGGTTGCCCTCCTCTGGACACGTTCCAGTTTGTCAGTGTCCTTCTTGAACTGTGGTGCCCAGAACTGGTGGTGTTCAGGTTGAAGTAAAGTATCTCTTTCCTCTGCCCTCCTACATGTTCCCCCAGCTTATACATGACTGGGGCAGAACAGGTCTGCCATTCTCAGGGCCGGTCAATGCAGCCAATTGTCAAGGCTCTGTCAAGGCTTCAGGAAAGCTATTCCTCCCCCAGCTGCAGCAAGAGCAGAGAAAACAAGGTAGAGTCCTTTTTAATGAGTTTTATTCAATTCTAATAGTGAGAGACAAAAGAACACAACAAGCCTTAACAATGGTGTTGCTCCAAATTAGGCTCCTCCCTTCTTCCCAGCAGCAGCATCTTCCCTTACGGTCCGTCCATCCCCCATGGCCAAATGTCTCTGATTCCATTGTTCCAGAGCTCTTAATGAACATCGAGTTCTGGGAGAAGGGGGATCAGAAGTACTTTCTAGTGACATTGTGTCATCTGGCTGCCCTGCTGCAGCGCCACCCCCCATTCTTCTAACACAGCCCAACTTCTCTGTTCGCCTACCTCTGAGCTTTGACTTTCCTCCAACCCCTCAAAGCCCTGCTGTAAATCAAGGCTGCCTCCCTCTTCTCTTGCAGCACCAGGAGAAGGTGTGTGTGTGTGTGTGTGTGTGTGTGTGTGTGATCTTCACCATTCCTCCTCCTCCATCCTGCCCTCTTGAGTCCAGTCCCTGACACCAAGGCAGTCTAAGACTCAGACCACTGCAATCATAGAATTGTAGAACTGGAATGGACCACGGGTGTTGTCTACACTTGTTGACAACAGGTCTTCATGGTTTCCAAGGCAGGGGAGCATTCCCATAAGCTCCAGCTGGAGATGTCAGTGATTGAACTTGGTATCTTCTGTGTGCAAAGCAGACACTTTTATCACTGAGCTATGGACCTTCCCTCAACCTGAGAACCTGAACGTTGTGCCAGCTTTGCCCAAAGACATGAGGAGGGATGTAAGTCTGTGATCCACTCAGACTGGTGGAAGTACAGCACAGAATTATCTACTCAGCAGTCAACTGCATTAACTGGGACTGAGGTGATTTGAGCAGAGAGAAACCAGTCAGGAAGAGGATGGCTTTCTTCTAGATGCACAGGGAAATATTTTATGCCCATAAACACATGAGTCCTAGACTGCATTGGCTACTGTGGATCATGATGGCTTAGCAAAAAAAAAAAAACAAACACTGATCATGTGGAAGTTAAACCTTGTTCCAGACTGTAATCAGAGAGCAGGGCAGAAATCTTATCAGGACGGTTAGGTTTGTTTGTTTTTTTTAAAGTGTGAGAACTTGGTATACCACAGGATTCAGAACACATGCAAATCTTCCCAGCTGAAATTCTCAAACAGTTGCAAGTAACGAACTAGGTGAAAGTATTTCATTAAATAAACCAGATGGAATCTCATGAGCTTGCAGAAGGACAGCTGCCAGGGCAAATCTCTCCTTCCTTCATTCAAATCTAAGTTAAGAACATAAGAAGGGTCTGCTGGATCAGGCCAGCGGCCCATCTAGTCCACATTTTCCTGCCCTTCCCCTCCCTCCCTGTGTGCTGTTTCAGGGGTCTCCCAACCCTCCAGAGCAGATTTGGGTGAGGCACAGAGGGAAAGAGAGAGGGGAGACCTGTTGCGCTGATGGGAGTCCTTGCACTAACTTCTGCTAGTGCACTAGGTCAGTTGAATCCAACCCTATGTCTTGCTCAAGAATATAACTATGGCTGCAATCCTATGCACACTTAAACTTAGAGAAGTGTAAGCACCGTTGGAATGGGGCTGTAAAAGAATACTTACACAAGGGAGGATCACATATCCCCTGGTGGATGACTTAGAACAAATTGAAAGAACAGCGAGCAACTTGTGAAAAAAAACCCTATGTCTATACATACCTCTCACAGTTCTTTGCTTCTGCAAAGCATGAAGCAAAGCATGGCTTGTATGGATGAGATGCAGGAGCAAATAATCTCTGCTCTATGGGGAAGGGTCAAGGGTCAATGGTGGATTATGTGCCTTGCATGCAGAAAGTTCAGTCTCCAGATAGGTCTGAAATGCTGATGCGCTAGATAGTGTGGACCAGCTATTTTTGGACTACAATTCCCATCACCCCTGACCACTGTTCCTGCCAGCTAGGGATGATGGGAGTCACCATCCCTAAATGCTGGAGACTCATGTTTAGGAAACCCTGGTGTAGACCAAGGACAACCTTCCAAGGAGCCACATGCCAGAGGCTAAAGTGGGTAGAGTGATGACAGTTTTCCAAGCAACTTTCAATAAAACAAGGTGGGTCCCAAAAATAGATACCACAAAAGCCAGGGTAAGGAGGTGCTTCTTCAGTATTCATTGGAACCTGTGCCAGATGCACATCCGAGGTGAGGGAGTTCCACAACTCAGGGTGGGGGGTGCCCTCTCCTGAGCCATCCCACCCCCGAAGCCTCTCAGGGTGGAGGAACCACCGAGAAAACACCCTCCTCAGCATATGTTAACACCCAAGAAGGTCTGTAGGGAGGGAGGCAGTCGTTTCTACAGTAGGCTAGTTTCTACTCACCCCTTCCACCCAACATCTAAGCAAGCTTGAAATATTATTAGGGTTCAAGGACACATTCCAGCCAAGTGCAGCTTGGCTCACATTGAGAGGTGTTGCTTGTGAGTGTCAATAGCCTAGATAATGTCCCACATTTGGTCTCTGGTTCTGAGGTTCTCCATGCTGAGCTAGATGGTCAGTCTGAGTATGAGGCAGCTCTGCATGTTCCTATTATAAATGGCTGGAACTGAAAAGAGGGACTGACTTCAGAGCTGACATAGATGGATTTCTCTCCCATGGCTAAATAAATACATTACTCATGCAGCCAGGACGATGTCGAGCTCATTTCAGATTCTTTGGTGAGTTGGCCATAATTGAGAGTTCAGGTGTCCTCAGGGCTGCTAAGGTCACACCACATCAGAGTGCGCAATAGGCTGAATACAGTGCATGTGAGACCTAAGGCCAGCCTGGAAAAACACATTTGGTGAACACAAGATAGCAGCAACCTACTGATCTGCTCAGTAACCCAAAACCATTTTTTAAAAAAGGTCTCTCCCTATCTTGGCATTTATACCACAGGAAGACATACTGTGCCCTTACATCTGAAACCACTTAGGCATCTTTGCTTTAAATTCCTTCCAACCCTGTCTGTCAAGAAGCAAGATTTACAAGTGGAATTGCTGCTTTCCAAAGCAGGAGACGTACTGTCCACACAGAAATGTTTTCAGAGGGGAAAAGGCTGGCTCGTGACACCAGACCCAACTAAAATTTATTTCCTAAGTTATATAACTTGCACATGTGTGTGTGTGCATATGAGCACATGGAATTATCAATATTAGGAAAAGGCACTTTTGAACATGCACTCCCATCCCATCCCTTTGCATCACTGCTTTGGCTGGATGCTCTGTGCCACTGCTGCTTGCAATGAATCTGCCACAATCTTCCCAAATGTAGAACGCAATGCCGAAAACAGCTGGTTCGGTGCATTTGACAGTGGTTCCCAATCTAGGTCAGTGGTTCCCAAACTTTTCTCTCCTTGGACAACTTGAAAATTGCTGGTGGTCTTGGTGAACCGCTGCAAAGTATATACACAAAGTATCAAATGTGGTGACAGTAATAATAATGCAACAAAACAACAACACCACAAACTGGCTTATAAGTATAAAACCAAATTTACTAGAATAATAGCTAGACTAGAGATAGACTTGTAACCATTTAAACAACGAACATACTAAGGTGCCATGTGCAAGACAAAGCCTGGAGATACTGTAAACATGGAGTGGATAAATGTACAACTGTATCTTAACAAGTTACATGTGCAGTAAACGTTGTATGGTGAATCACTGTCAGAATGCTGTCAGTGGCTCCCAGCTGGTTGCCTAGGAAAGTATAAAGACAAGGAAAAGTTTCTTACTGTCCTTTTTCAGTTCAAACTTTACAGAGAGAGGCTATAGAACTTCTTGGATAATGGTGTTATCCCAAGTGAATCTCCACCCCCCTCCTACTTCCTCATTTGTCATCATCATCACCTCCTCAACGGGTGCTGCTAAGTGCTCTTTGCTCTCCTACTTTTAAGGCTCGCCGGGTTCTGGGAGATGGTGGGTCTGCAATGCTTTCTAATGACAACATGTCAGCTGGGTGTTGCTCTGGCTCTCCCATTATTTCCAACTTCCCCCCTCATCTGCCTCTGAGCTGTGACCTCCCTCAACCTCCTGTTGTAAATCTATACTGTCTCCCTCTTCCTCTTCTCTGTAAGGGCCAGGATGGGGAGGCAGTCTCCACCATTCCTCCTCCTCTGCCCAGCCCGACAACCACTTAATAATTGTTCTGTATGTTGCAGCAATTGCAATGCACCGTGTTAGATGCTGTACGATTTTTATTGTATTTTTATGGCTTTCTTTATTTCTCATATGGTTTTCTATTATAATAAATTTTGCACTCCATTTAATTCAAACTGTAGTACTATACAAGAAATCATCAAAGCAATAGAAATATGTATTAAAATCAATGTGGATATTTAATGTGGTCATGCTGCAAGCAACCTGAATGAAGCCTGAAGACCACTGTTGGTCCATGGACCAAAGTTTGGAAACCCTTGAGCTGGGTTATCCAGACAGCAGCAGAATAATGTGAAATGTGAAGTCGAATCAGTGGGAATGTTGCTGTTCTTGGAAACAGAGCTCTGAGACTTCCCCCCACCCCAGAAGTGATGACATCTTCACAGAGCAGCTGGGTAGTTTATGGACCTTGCTGCCTGCATTTTTGGACTCCCCATGGAGGTGTGGCTATGGGGCTGCTATTATGAGCTTCTGTGCTAGATTTTTGACAGCAGCTGCTGCAATAGTCCTGTTTCAGTGACAGAGGGGGCTGCACAGGGGGCTGAGAAACTGGCACAAGCTGACATTAGATCTCCTTAACCTAATGTACTGCTGCTGGACAGTACAATGTAATACAACCAAAAAAAGGGACTTCCAGGTGAAGCTCTCTGCTGGAATCCTGTACCCTTGATCGTCAAGTGTCCATTTTTTCACAGGCCCCCACATACTCCACAGGATTCTTTTTCATATAAGAAGAAGCTTCCTCTCTCTCCTTGCTCCCCTTCCTCCTCCTCATCTCCATCAACTTTCCTTGTTGAGTTAGGCAGCCAGTGCACACAAACATACTCTCCTAGGAATTTTCACGTTGAATGACATGGGTTGCTGCCTGCAAAAATAGGAACCAACTTGGCTACCCTGTACCTCTGAATCCAGGGACACAGGCATTTCCCCACAAACCCATCCATCAGGTTTGATAGTCTGAAGTGGGGCTTAGCTGTTTTCCCCTTATGTAAGAAAGGACCACAAATTATAGTTGAATTCCTCCAGGAGATCCCAAATAAAAAGGAAAGGTCTGCTCATCAGCCCACACATCTTATGTTGTGCAGGCCAAGTTTTAAATGCTTCCTTTTAAATGGATGAATTTCATTGGAATTATAAAATAGTATGTGGCAGTTGAGCCTGTGTTTTATTTGCAGGGAAACGGATCCTGACAGGTTGCCACTTCACCTTGCTTTACTAGTGCGGACAGCATGTGTCATGACGGCAGATTTATTCTGCTGTATAAATAAAAATACCCATTGCATGCTACTATTTATTTAATTTAATTTATATGCTGCCTTCCAGGGGAGTTTACATTGAATTAATGCAAGCATCAAATGTGATTAAAGACTGCACTGAAACCAACAAGATTTAAAACTAGCAGAGCACTAAAACCATTACCAGTAACGGTAAAAAATCAGCTCAGTTGACATACCAGGGCAGGTCAAAAGGTAATGACTGATGGACTGTATTTCTATGCTGCTTCCCATTCAAACAAATCCCAAAGTGGCTTACAAACAATAAACAGCAATAAGGTAATAGATCAGCAGAAAGTACAGCATAAATCATATAAGTAACAAACCATCAGTAAAACAATTATTACCTATGGAACAAACCAGCAATTAAAAATAAGCTAAATATCACAATTACAGCATGTCATGTTATATGATTAGGAAATCAATAAGGCATTTATAATCTTCAAAACAATGTTAACAAAGTATCAACTAAAAAAAATTCTAAACACTATCACAGAATCACAGAATCATAGAGTTGGAAGAGACCACACAAGGGCCATCGAGTCCAACCCCCTGCCAAGCAGGAATTAAATTGATATCCATGCACACACTTGGACTCATAATCTTTCACCCTGTTCATTTCATTAAAATACACATACACACCTAAATCAGCCCCTACCATGGTTGCAGTACACGGGTTCTCCAATTCCCTGTTTTATCTTCACAACAACACTGCAAGTTGATGGCTGGCCCAAGGTCATCCAGGGAGCTCCACAGCCGAGTGGAGGCTTTCAACCTGTTGCTGTCCATATCCTTTGGACTACAGCTGCCCACCAGTCCCAGCCAGCATACACCTCACCTTCTCTCAGTGAGGAAAAAGTAAAAAGTGGAAGAACTGCTGTCCTCTCCCAGCTCAGCATGAGAGCTCGTGGGGTGCAAGGGCTGGAGCGCTGGACTAGGACCTTGGAAACCAGGGTTTGAATATCCACTCGGCTGTGGAGCTCCCTGGGTGACCTTGGGCCAGCCATCGACTTGCAGTGTTGTTGTGAAGATAAAACAGGGAATTGGAGAACCCGTGCACACTTTGCTCTCCTTGGAGGAAAAGGTGGTGCATAAACGTAATAAATAAACTTGACCTTGCAATTTTGGCTTGCTCACCTAGGCTTTGACAATGGCCAAGGTATGCGTGGGTGGCACTGTAGGTTAAACCACAGAGCCTAGGACTTGCCGATCAGAAGGTCGGTGGTTCGAATCCCCGCGACGGGGTGACCTCCCGTTGCTCGGTCCCTGCTCCTGCCAACCTAGCAGTTCGAAAGCACATAAAAGTGCAAGTAGATAAATAGATACCGCTCAGGCGGGAAGGTAAACGGCATTTCCATGCGCTGCTCTGGTTCGCCAAAAGTAGCTTAGTCATGCTGGCCACATGACCTGGAAGCTGTACGCTGGCTCCCTCGGCCAATAAAGCGAGATGAGCGCCGCAACCCCAGAGTCGGTCACAACTGCACCTAATGGTCAGGGGTCCCTTTACCTTACTAAGGTACATAAGTAACACTAACCATGGTTAGCAATGAAAATGAAAGAGGGGAACCAAGAGTGAAGAACTAGAAATGCAGTCAGTGAGGGCTGGTCCACTCGGGCAAATGGAAGACCATCCCACCAACCTCAGTCAGACTCCAACCAGCCCCTGCACCGATATCCCTGCCTCCTTATTTACAGTCAGTCAAGGGGGTGGCACTGACTGTCATCTTCTTCTTCCTCTTTCTCAGTGCTGCCCTAGTAGACCTCATTGGGTCTGGCACCACCTTCTGCCAGCCTCCCTGCCATCCACCCTCCTGGTCTCAATGGGACCCATCCACCAGTGCTTGCAGTGCCCTCACGATCGGTTAACCATGGTTACCTCCAGTGCTACTATAATAGAAAAAGAGGTGCCTGAA
This sequence comes from Podarcis melisellensis, assembly GCF_964234715.1. Classification (NCBI taxonomy): domain Eukaryota; kingdom Metazoa; phylum Chordata; class Lepidosauria; order Squamata; family Lacertidae; genus Podarcis; species Podarcis melisellensis. The sequence continues at coordinate 20,671,800 of NC_138539.1, read as the reverse complement.
CACTCTGTGAATATTCTCTTAGAATGGCAATGGCACTGACCTGAGAGGTCCTGGAATCCCCATGAATGGTGCCAGAACTGAGTTCTCGTGAGTACCGGCTGAAAAAAAAAAGCCCTGGTTACCTCAGTCTAAAACAGCAGTAAAAAAAAAAAACCTCTGGGTTGTCCTTGGTGGGAAACGACCTTAAGGACAGAGGATGACTTCATCCCTGCAAATAATGGCTGTGAAATCAGAGCCATTGCCTGACTTGAGCACAGTCATGTCACCTCCATAATATTTACTGCTGCTGTGTCAGAAGCCCAGCCAAAGTTCACGGGCCCTTGGCACAGGCATTGTCATAGCTTGACTGGCAATTAATCACCACCACAGAGACCAGCTGACACGGTTCGTTCTCTGGTCTTAATGAAAATGCATTCCAAGGCGATGACGCTCAGAGGACCAGATCCTCAGTGGCTGCCTTTGGCATAAATGGAGGATAATGGCTCGTGGTTTTCTTTGCAGGGTTATTCTTGGGCTGCCCGGAGAATATCTAACAATATTGCATTACTTTCTCTTCTAATCTGGCCACTGGCCTTCCAGATTTTTTGGCTTAGGGACAATGTACACTTGGACTGAACAGTGTGTGTTCCATAAAGGATTAGACAGGCAGTGATGGCTCCTTTTCCTTATTTGTAACCATAAATTTAAGGAGCAGAAGAAGCCAATGGTCTTGAGTGTTTGCCCTTCCTAGCCCACACCTGCCAACGTCTGAAAAAAATAACAGAATAGAGACTGAGACCTAGTTTGTAGAAACTGCCAAATTGTTCCTGGCGTGGACCATTGGCTGGGTGTATATTCAAATGATTGGATGCTCTTCCATATTAAGAACAAACAAAATACCATAGGCTACATACCAGAGAACCCTTTTGCTGATGAACTATTTGTGTGTGTTAGGGGATTTTTCTTAGCATTTTGATGTGAAACCATCTCATTCGCACTGCGTACAAACCAAAACCCAATTATCCTTCGAAATTTGAACTTCTCTGCATTTTGCAGTGCACTTCTCCAGCTGCAGGGTGGGTGCAAAAAAAAAATCATATTGGGGAAAATCACATAGAGCAATGCATAATGGTGGGTAAAATCATTTTGCAAGAATGTGCTACTTAGGAGAAATGCGCCCTAAAATGCTGATGAAATTCCAGGAGGATCGTTTTTTAATATATGAAAAGTGAAGATTGTTGCAGAGATGTGGGGAACTGAATTTAAGGCTGGAAAAAATGAGAAACTGAAACCCAAATTGTCAGATTTGTCCATCCCTATTCAGCATGAAGCGACATAGTCCAGGCACAGTCTTAAAGGTAAAGGTAAAGGTACCCCTGCTCGTACGGGCCAGTCTTGACAGACTCTGTGGTTGTGCGCCCATCTCACTCAAGAGGCCAGGGGCCAGCACTGTCCGAAGACTCTTCCGGGTCACGTGGCCAGCGTGACATCGCTGCTCTGGTGAGCCAGAGCCGCACACGGAAACGCCGTTTACCTTCCCGCTAGAAAGCGGTCCCTATTTATCTACTTGCACCCGGAGGTGCTTTCGAACTGCTAGGTTGGCAGGCGCTGGGACTGAGCAGCGGGAGCGCACCCCGCCGCAGGGATTCGAACCGCCGACCTCTCTCGATCGGCAAGTCCTAGGCGCTGAGGCTTTAACCCACAGCGCCACCTGCATCCCCAGGCACAGTCTTACCACTCCATATTTGTGTAATCTAAACTATAAGGTGCTCCCTTGCTCTGGATACAAGGTATCCCTTGCTCTGAGCTCACCATCTTCAAATTCTTTTCAAAGGGAAGCCAATAAGACTGAAACTGGTAGGGCTCCAGTTGCCACAACACGCACTTAAAGGGACTTGGGGCTGCCTAGTTGCACTTTCATGCTTGCAGGAACCTTTAGCGGAATACCCGCACCACAGAGGCTGCAATGAGCTCTTTGAACAATGCAAGCCACTGCTTGTTATTGCAGCCATCGAACGTTGATCCTACCTCTGCAAACCCACAGGATGTCTCAGCAAGTGCTGAAGGAAAACACAGCATGTAGTGCACGACTAAGGAACAGAAAAAAAGATAAAGGAATTGGATGACAAACCAAAATTTTGCAGCTCAGTTGTCTCTTTCCTGCATGTGTTTTGGTGAAATTCTGGATCTCTTAAACATTGGCTGGTTCTGGAGTTGTTTATCTGCTCTTTTCCGGCCTCTCTTTAAACCCTTTAAAAGTTGCTAGCTAGTAATTTTCCATCTCTGTTTGTGATTTCTCCTTTCCTGTCCATATTGTACAGTGTTTGATGTCATCAGCTGTTGCCAAGGCAACCCAGAATCCTGAACTCAGGCTAGTCAGGGAAAGTGATGAAGGAATAAATTCCGGGAATATGTTATTTGCGTTTTCATTGATGCTGTTACATTTCAAGATACTCAGATTAATGTATATTAAAGGGAAGACAAAAGGGGCAACTAAACCTCTAAAAAGGGGAAAGGAAGAAGCAATAGGTTTGTGGAATGGCATAGATTTGTCTTAGCTCAGTGATGCTCAGGAACATCAGGCAAAACCTGAGTTGCTAAAGTCAGAATCTGGACTTGAGTTTCTCCAGCAACAACGCACAAGCTATGTTTTACCTTAAAGACAGTCTGGTGCTAAAGAGACAGTGTGGTGTAGTCATCAGAGTGCTGGACAAGGGCTGGGGAGACTCAAGTTCAAATCCCTGGGGTGACTCAAGTTCAAATCCCTGGGTAACTTTACAATAGCCAAGCTCTTTCAGCCTAGCATACCTCCCAGAGTTGTAGTGAGGAAGGGGGAAAAAGCCCCTTGGGGGAAAGAAAGAAAGACAGAAAGACAGAAAGACAGAAAGACAGAAAGACAGAAAGACAGAAAGACAGAAAGAAAGAAAGAAAGAAAGAAAGAAAGAAAGAAAGAAAGAAAGACAAGATACAAGTGATGCCAGTCGGGAATCCCAATGGTTTGGATGCGCTAGTCATTCCTGTGATAGATGACGGCATTCATCCCAGGAAGTGAGGAGCTAGGAGAGAGTTTGAATTCCATCCTGCATTTTGATCAACAGTCTTTGTTGGTAGTAAAGGTTGTACATTCCTCTATCAACTTCATCTGCTATGTAGGTAGCACCGTTTCTGAAGGAGAGAGATGCTGCCCCATTGACACACACTTTTCTAACTTCCCAGGGCTGACTGCTATAAATTCATGATATGTGTGACAGAAGTTTCAAATACAGTGGTACCTCGGGCTACATAAACTTCAGGTTACAGACTCTGCTAACCCAGAAATAATACCTCGGGTTAAGAACTTGGCTTCAGGATGAGAACAGAAATCGCGCAGCGGCAGCGGGAGGCCCCATTAGCTAAAGTGGTGCTTCAGGTTAAGAACAGTTTCAGGTTAAGAACAGACCTCCGGAACGAATTAAGTACGTAACCAGAGGTACCACTGTAGTTGGAATACCATTGCCTGTTCCTGCTGCATGGCAGGTGGCTATAGGCATACTCAAATTGTTCCAGGGAAGCTGTACTACAGAGATGGTGAACCTGGGGCACTCCAGATGCCACTGGACCAAAACTCCTGCCATCCCTATTGGCCATTGTGACTGGGGCTGATGGGAGATGGAGCCCATCAAGTTATGGAAGGTCACTGCCCATGTGTGCTGTACTTGCTAACACTTGGCTTCAGGGACCAGGTGACCAGCTATGTGTGTACATTTTGTAATTTTATAATCTGTGTGCCTTTGCTGCTCCATTGATCTTTCTTTACATGGTATGTTGTGTTGTATGTATTGTGACTTTGCTTTTAATTTCATTCATTAGAATCTACTAACAAATTTCTGGTTTGGAGTGATTTTTTGTTTGTTAATTTATAGTTTGCTTATTTTAAGGGTGGTTTTATCATGTAGCATTATACGTACTAAAATATTGAATATTATGATTTAAGGTGTTTATTCTCATAGCCACATCTTTCACGATGACTTGTTTGCATTGGATCGGCTTGTTATAGGAATGCATGACCTTGGTTGTATATTTTGTTCTTTCTATGGTTTGTAAGCTGCCTTGGGTACAGCAATGTAGGAAGGTGGTATACAAATGAAAAAATGAAATGGAATTGAATTCAAGGTGGTTGTTCTTAACTCGAAAGCCCATTGTTGTCTGGGACTCACACACCAAACCATTGCCTTATTCAAAATAATGGTTCATGCATTCTGTCACAGGACATGCTATTTGGCCCCATAGCTGACAGACATGCACAGAGCACAAACATCTGCAGGGAAGGAGCCTTTGCAGTTGTGAAAGTAAACATCACGGGGTGTTTGTTTATATTATTAAGGCTGCAATCCAATATACACTTACCTGGGAGTCAGTACCTCTGAACTCAGTGAGGCTTATTTCTGACAACACAGGTATAGGATTGCACTGTAACATCTTTCCTTCCAAGGCTGCTAACAAGGCTAACAACAAAAACAACAGGAGGGACATCAAAACCCACTAAAATGACAATACAGCCACAATAAAATGGCAGCAGAACTGAACAGTGTCAATGAAATGTATCTCTGACAGAAGCTTGCCAGAATAGAATGGCCTGGGCTTCCATGGGCACCAGGACCGGTCCTACCTTTAAGCAAAGGGAGGTGGCTGCCTCAGGCGGCAGAACCTGCAGAACTGGTAGTGGCATTAAAGTGTTTGAGAGCAGAGCTGTGTCTGCACAGCTTTTCAGGTAGCCTGCTGCCCTCTGGTGGAGGACATCATCTCATCCTTTAACTCAGGCAGCAAAGTGTTTTGGGCCAGCCCTATCAACACACATTTATACAGGCATTTCCTAACTGGTGTTTAGATGACAGGGAAAGGCAGCTTTTGGGTTATCCCAATTACCTTCCTTTCTTTTCTGCTACCAAGATGCATGTTGCTGCTAGTTAGTGGATGTCAGTAGTATGCAACCTGCAAAAGCCAGGGGTTTCTACAAGCACACGTGCCACCCCCCATCCAAACAACCATTATCATATTCCAAGGAAACATTCCAGCTGGAAAAAAAGTCATTGAGGGGGTGTTGCCCAGAGAGAGCCTCAATAGTTGGAGAGACTTGGAGAGTCGCATTTGGCCCCTAGGCCCCAGGTTCCCCAAAATTTCTCTTCACAGCAGACTAGATGCTGTGAAGACACATTATTTAAGGATAACAAGATACAGCGTTAAAAAAATAAATAAGCAGAACAAAGACTAGCTGCTTTTACAAAATCTGTGAGGCCTCCCACCTACTTTTCCGAAAGTATCTGATGATATTATTTTCACTTGTCTTGTTTGCTATCTGCAACTGCAAAAGGCTTTTAGAATTAACTGAGTAGGAGTCGCAAAGTGGAATTTCACTTAGTTGTTAATTGGAGATGTCTCAACAAGCTGAGAGTAAATAAAACAGCCTGGACATACGATTGGACTCCTCAGAGAAGCCAGTGGAAATGAAGCTGGTACCCCCCCTCCACCAGTGCTCTAAGAATTTATTTGTCCACAACAGAACATTTTTATTAGCTGTGCTTCGTGTCTTCCTTCTGACACCGTGCTCGACCACTGTGACCTTTCAATACTTAATTGAAAGCAAAGGCTTCGCATGGCTCGCTTTGCACCCTAGCCTTTTGCCCCCCAGTTCTTCTTTAACAAACTGCATACAACTTGTGCCAAGACCCAGGGATCGCTGTGGGAGAGAGCATTGCTGAAGGGAGTTCATGATCCTGGCATCTGTCACTGAAAGCTGGAGGACTGCTGGCACACAGGCCTGATCCATCCATTACCATTGTGGCATTGCTGTCTGCAGGGACCTGAGTTGCGTGCACGTGGTCTGAAGTGGACGGAAATGTCACCGGTGTTTTCTGCTAGCTTTGCTCAGCAGATAGGTTACAAGACTCGTCACCTCAACAATGTGGGCTTTGCTCAGCTAGTGAAGCAAGCAAAACAGCACTCAGGTGGCTCAGTCTCCCAGAAGCAACTGTGAGGCCAGGATAATGCATGAAGTAGGTATTTGCATTTGCATTTTATTTAAGGAATTTATGGCCTGCTTTTCACAATATGACTGATATCAGTTTAGACTATTGCGGAAATTAATATTGCACAGCATGAAGCAACTGGATGCATAAAAACAGACTCCTTTTGGAATAAAACGTTGTCCAGACCCATTAGATATTATTCAAAGCTTTACTTGCAGAACTTTTTTCAAAACAGAACAAAAAACACACAACAGTCAATGATACATCCAAACAGTTCCATAAGATCATGTGCATGCCCAGCACAGGCCCATCTTCTTAGAAATAAAATCACTTATAATCAGAGCTGACAAACATAACTCTCTCTCTCTTCATTAGCCTGCATTTCAGCCCCAAGGTTGTTGAGTTCCTAGAGTGAGTCATTTACGCAATCTACTCCCACTCTGGTTGGGAACAAAATATCAAAGGCAACTCCCTTCAAAATGGTGATTTGTAATTCAACACCTTAACCACCAGATCTAAGGTTAAACACTACATGTTAGCTAGCAGAGAACCACCACAGTTAATTATCACCTCATCTAGGAGCTTAGAGAGCTGCTCTTGCTCTTCTTTAGCTTCAGCGGAATCTTCCAGTTAAGCCCTTTCAGTAATACATACAGGCATTCTCCATTTCAGTGTAAATTAAACAATGATACTTAACAGTGACTTCTGTTTACAGGGATAGGAGCCTTGAGAAAGGGAAAGGTTGGCAACTCAGGTAGGTAGGAAGGAGCCAACCGAAGTTTCTCTTCTGGGTCTCCAGTTTGCCCTGCTCCGGCTTCCCTTAAGCCTCCTTCTCGGGAGCTTCTTCCTTCCATTAATACGTGCCTTTTACTGCTCAGCCACCATGCCCTTTTGTGACATCACAGGAAGTTCACAGGCAACGGCAAAAGCTGGGGAGGCATCGCCTTCATCTCTTCAGACCTCACAATTGTGGGTGTAGTTCAGCAGTGATTTGATTGTGTGTTTGTTTACTATGAATTTATCTTTATAGTCCTCTCTTCACCTGCGCTGATAATGGCCTGGGAGCATAATAAAACTGGTACAGAGAATGTTTTCCAGCACAAGGACTGTTTTTTCTTGCAGAGAACCTTCCAGAGGCTGTATGCCAGCAACGGGCAGGATCAGAGGCATAGGGGAGCAAGGAAGGTGACTTTTATCTTTGAACGGTGGGCTCGATTCCAGCTGCACAAAAGGCAGAGGCTTCTACCCCTCCACCTCCCAATATCTGAATCTAGTTAAACAAAAAGCACCAGCATAGTTTAAGGAAACTTGAGGAGAGCACAGAGGATCTGTTGAGGATCTTGGTATGTGGAGCATCTTGACAAACAAGTTGATTGGCCTGGAGGGCTGCATTTGGCCCAAAGTGCAGAGGTTCCCTGTTCCTGACATAAAACCAGGGTGCTGAGAATTGTTCCCCCTCACAGATCTACATTTCACGGTTTTCCCTGGGGAGAGGGACTGATTGTTAAACCACTCTGAGACTTGTAGCTGTGTGAGAGGGAGAGAGGCCTCCTAACAAGTCCCAGTGTCCAGAACAAACTACCCTTCCCAGAATCCTTTGGGGGAGGAAAGCTATGCCAGTTTAAAGCATATGATGCTGCTGCAAATGTATGGTATGGATGTTACCTCAGCTCTGGCTCATAAGATCAGACAGGATCTTGTACCACTTGTAAACAATGGCACTGTTAATATGGAACGAGAGTTCCTATGCAGCTTTGTCTAAATTTAAACTGATTTTTTTTTATGTTGTGGCTTTAAATGTGTGCAATTAACCCCTTCCCCCCCAAAAAAATTAAAAGCCAAATTTATACAATTAATCTGTCAATCAGTATGTCAATCATTCCTGTTCCTAAAGTTCCCTGGATAAATTGACAGCTACTCTGCATTTTCTGTCTTATACTGACATCTAGTGGCTTCTATACAGTTCATCTCCTTTCCTAGCAGAGATGCTTACTGTGCCTATTACACAAATGCCTATTTGAATCACAGAATCGGAGAGTTGGAAGGGATCCCAAGGGTCATCTAGTCCAACCCCTTGCAATGCAGGAATCTAAACTAAAGCATCCGTAACAGGTGGCCATCCTACATCTACTTAAACGCCACCAGTGAAGGAGAGTCCACCACCTTCTGAAGGAGTCCGTTACACAAAATATATATTGGCTGAGTATACCGTATTTTTTGCCCTATAGGACGCACTTTTCCCCCTCCAAAAATGAAGGGGAAATGTGTGTGCGTCCTATGGGGCGAATGCAGGCTTTCGCTGAAGCCTGGAGAGCGAGAGGGGTCGGTGCGCACCGACCCCTCTCGCTCTCCAGGCTTCAGGAAGCCATCCACAAGTCTTGCAAGCCTGGCGGGAGGTCCCGCGGGCTCGCAAGGCTTGCGGGCAGCAGCCTTCAGCCCAAAAGCTCGGGGGACAGCGGGGAGGTGCAGCGCCGCCACCCCGCTATTCCCCGACCTGATCTGGGGGCTGACGGGGGGGGGAGAGAAGCAAGCTTGCTTCTCCCCCTGGCCAGCCCCACAAGCTTGGGGGACAGCGGGGAGGTGCAGCGCCGCCACCCCGCTATTCCCCGACCTGATCTGGAGGCTGGTGGGGGGGGGGAAAGCAAGCTTGCTTCTCCCCCCCGCCAGCCCCACAAGCTCGGTGGATAGCGGGGAGGCGGAGCCCCACCACCCTGCTATTCCCTGACCCGATCTGGAGGCTGGCTTGCTTCTCTCCCCCACCAGCCCCACAAACTCGGAGGACAGCGGGGCAAGCCGCTGCCCCACGGAGGCTAGAGAGGCTGTCCTTGAAGGCAGAAGAGGGAGACGGAGCACTCCTATATGGAATTGTGCTAGAGGAGACTCTTGAGAGTCCCATGGACTGCAAGAAGATCAAACCTCTCCATTCTGAAGGAAATCAGCCCTGAGTGCTCACTGGAAAGACAGATCCTGAAGCTGGGGCTCCAATACTTTGGCCACCTCATGAGAAGAGAAGAGAAGACTCCCTGGAAAAGACCCTGATGTTGGGAAAGATGGAGGGCACAAGGAGAAGGGGACGACAGAGGACGAGATGGTTGGACAGTGTTCTCGAAGCTACCAGCATGAGTTTGACCAAACTGTGGGAGGCAGTGGAAGACAGGAGTGCCTGGCGTGCTCTGGTCCATGGGGTCACAAAGAGTTGGACACGACTAAATGACTAAACAGCAACAACAGCAACATATATGGAATTGTAATTGTTAATTCTTATAGTGATATAGTATACCTCTCTCTCTCGTTCTCTCTCTCTCCCCCCTCCCTCCCTCATGTCTTTACATTTTAGTCTTATTCTATGAAGTGTTGTTTTAAAAAAATAATAAAAATATTAAATAAAAGTCCCTTCTGCTCCTTATAAAGATACAGTGGATTCTCAGGTTGCGAATGTGATCCGTGCGGGATGCATGTTCGCAACCCGCAGCAGCACGTCACATGTGTGGGTTGTGATTTGGTGCTTCTGTGCATGCGCAAAGCGCAATTTAGCGCTTCTGTGCATGCGCGACCGCCAAAACCTGGAAGTAACCTGCTCCAGTACTTCCGGGTTTCGGTGGGTCCGTAACCTGAAAAAACACAACCTGAAGCGCCTGTAACCTGAGCTATGATTGTATTGGTGATATCTGCTTCACGTCTTGGTATGTGAAGCAAGCTAGAGAAAGAAGGCATCGAATGATATCCTCTTTTGTTAAAAAGAAAGAGAAACGATGGAGGACTACTTGGGCCTTTCCCTTGGTTCAGCAGGCTCTCCTTTTGTTCTAGACCAGCCTGGATCAGTGTGTGTGTCTGGGGGGAGGGGGGCAGTGTGCCCCTGGCAGCAGCAGGTTGGGATGGCAGCGGCAAAGAAGTGTCCTGCATGGAAAAAGGAAAATGGCAAGCATGTGCTGGGACCGCAGCACACCTCTCTCCAACATGCTGTGTCCTCTTTGGAACTTGACTCCTCTTCCTTTACATTCCTGATAAAATTTTGTGTTTTTATGACATTTTCTGGTTATACAAGTACAGAGGTACCTTGGGTTACATACGCTTCAGGTTAAATAAGCTTCAGGTTACACACTCCGCTAACCCAGAAATAGTACCTCGGGTTAAAAACTTTGCTTCAGGATGAGAACAGAAATCGTGCTCCGGCGGCACGGCAGCAGCAGGAGGCCCCATTAGCTAAAGTGGTGCTTCAGGTTCAGAACAGTTTCAGGTTAAGAATGGACCTCTGGAACAAATTAAGTACTTAACCTGAGGTACCACTGTACAGATTTTGACACCGTTGGGTATATGGGGTATTAGGAAAGGGGTTGTACCTTTGGTGGTGGGGGGAACATCATGATCCATCTGGGGGTGTTTGTCCACCTTTGGTCCCCACCTTGTACTCAGCTCTCTCACTTGCGGCTCCTAGAAGCTGTCAGTGTGCGACTGCAGCCACACCCCAGTAAACTGCTTTGACTGGATGGTTAAAACAGGTAAGGGTAGCTGATGGGTCTCAAACCTTGGTGAGTTTGGGGCTTTCCCTGCACGTGAAGACAGGCTCTGGTGGATTGAGCAGGTGAGACCAAGAGCGGGTCCAATGGCTAAGATTGCACTTACTTCCACCCCCCAGCTGGATCACTGAGAGGACCTGAACGCCCGGCAACAACAACAGCCATTGGGGAAGGTGAGCAGACTTTCAGAGTATCTTTGGGAGAGAAAATGGCTAAGGAGTAAACACTACACAAATCCGGAGTAGAGTCCTTTTTTTGGGGGGGGGTAATTTTTATTTGATTTTACAATACAAAATATCATCATCATTATTATTATTACCCCACCCATCTGGATGGGTTTCACCAGCCACTCTGGGTGGATTCCAGCAAAAGATTAAAAGTACATTAAAACATCAGTCATTAAAAACTTCCCAAAACAGATGTCTTCTAAATGTCAGATAGTTGTTTATTTCCTTGACATCTGATGGGAGGGCGTTTCACAGGGCGGGCACCACCACCAAGAAGGCCCTCTGCCTGGTTCCCTGCAACCTCACTTCTCGCAGTGAGGGAACCACCAGAAGGCCCTCGGAGCTGGATCTTAGTGAACAATGGGGATGGAGACGCTCCTTCAGGGATTGGGTTGAGGCCGTTTAGGGCTCTAAAGGTCAGCACCAACACTTTGAATTGTGCTTGGAAACATATTCCATCTGCTTACAGTGGCCTCTTAAATAACTTATAATTTCCCCCCATTCTTTTGCAAAGTCTCTGACCTCTTGGTTCCTGAGTTTTCCAGTCAACTTTGCCATTTCAACATAGTCGATCAGCTTGGTTTGCCATTCTTCTCTAGTAGGAACTCCGTCTTCTTTCGATCTCTGGGCTAGTAGCATCCAGGTGGCTGTAGTCACATACATAAAAAGTCTTTTCTGGTAGAGTCCTTAAGGTGGTTGGATGGTGCCTTGCACTGCTCCCTCTGGCAACTCCTGCAGCCAAACATATTGTTCTGCTTTCCCTTGGACCACATCAGTGAGGCCGAGAGGGGAGGTCTTCTCATCTGGGCAGCCCAGAACCTCCATACACTCTGCCCAGGCTTGCACCCCAGGAAGGTCACTTTGGTGCTATTAATGCAGCAGTTTGACTTCATTGCCTCTTCAGACACTTTAGATATTTTTAACATTTTGCACATTTTGGTTAGAGTAAAGTTGGATATTTTCATTTACATTTTGGCTTCGTATTGGAGCTTGGGTTTTCATGGGGCCTGTTTTGTGTTATCTGTCCTAAATCTATGTGAGAAAAAACAAATTGCGCATTAGAAATATTTTAGATCCTATCTCCACTTCATTTAGGAGAGATGCTGCCTAGGTTTTTGGCTTCTCTGTTTCTGCTTCCAGATAGATTTAGTTTTAGGAACAAAAAACCTAGTATTGAGCAAAAATGGCCTCCTAGAATTCCCCATGTTATTTGTGAATGATTAAATGTGGAGTGCGGAGGGGACATTTTGCCTAATATTCTTCGGGGGTGTGTGAAATGATTCCATTGTTTCTCTCAGAAAATTATTTTCCCCTGAGAAATTTCAGCTTCAGCCCCTTGCTTTTGACATCTATATTAAAATTAAATTAAATGGTATCAAAACTGGTTCCATATTACTGGTCAAAAATAAGGTATTGCAAAACTGGAGAATCTATCTATATCTATCTATCATCTATCTATCTATCTATCTATCTATCTATCTATCATCTATCTATCTATCTATCTATCTATCTATCTATCTATCATCTATCTATCTATCATCTATCTATCTATCTATCTATCTATCATCTATCATCTATGTATCTATCTATCATCTATCTATCTATCTATCTATCTATCTATCTATCTATCTATCATCTATCTATCTATCTATCATCTATCTGTCTGTCTGTCTGTATCTATCATCTATCTATCTATCATCTATCTATCTATCTATCATCTATCTATCTATCTATCTATCTATCTATCTATCTATCTATCTATCATCTATCTATCTATCATCTATCTGTTATGTAGTGTAGTTTCACCCTGGGCCAACAGGGGGATACTGTATATAGTTTTCACTCAGGTCTGTAGATAGTTTTCACTCAGGTCCGCCTCAGTTATTTTAGGCGGGAACTCTGGGCTGTTGTTGTTACAATGTTGACAGCCGGCTGCCTATAAAAGCAGGCCGGCTGAGCTGTTTGGAGTCAGTTCTATTCCAGCTTACAAAATAAAGAGCTACTTGAAGAAATCGCTGTGCCGGCTGCTATGTCAACCCACTACTTAATACTGGCGACGAAGGTGGGATGGATGGACATCAGAGCACAGCCAGATGCGGCCAGCCTCTGAACTGAGCTGAATCACTGAGCTGAATCACAGAGCGAAATCACTGAGTGAAATCACTGGGCAGAACCAATTCAGAGCTGACTGTTCTGGCTAGAGCACTGTGTTCCATCCATCGCCCTTCACGCCGGCATCGGAATCATGGCTTCACTTGTGCCTCTACTGCCGTTTGCGCCAGCCTCTGAATCATGGGACTCCTACCTCGCTCGGTTCGACTGCTACCTCCAAGCCAACGAGCTGACAGCAGTATCAAAGGATCGGAAGCGGGGCCTATTCCTCAGCCTCTGTGGGCCTGAGGTGTTTGAGACGGCCCGAGCATTGGTTGTGCCTGAAGCAGTCCAGGCAACACCATGGGACACGATCCAAGAGAAGATCCGCAACCACTACGCACCAAAGCCGTCCAAGATTGCTGCCCGCCATGCGTTCTACCACCGGAACCAGGCAGAGGGGGAGTCAATCAACAACTACACCACCGCCCTGCGCCAGGCTGCAATGCACTGTGAGTTCCGAGACTTAGACGATGCCCTGATGGATCGAATCGTCTGCGGGGTCCGGGACATCCATCTGCAACGGCGTCTCCTAGCCAAGCCAGACCTCACGCTACAGAAAGCCATTGAGGAGGCTGTGGCCTCAGAAGCTGCTGAACGCTCCGCCCAGGAGATCCGCAAGTCCAGCAGCCCGCGTCTTGCTAGGGAGCCAGTTCCGGTGCATCATGAAGAGGCCAGCAGTGATGAGGCATCCTCCAGTGAAGACGATGACGTGCACCAGACAAAGCGGGAGCGCAGGAAGTTCCAACAGAAGTCCAAGGGCCAACCGGAATGTGCTGGCTGCGGAGGCAACCATTCCCGTGCGAAGTGTCGATTCAGAGACGCCATCTGTAGGAAGTGTTCCAGAAGGGGCCACATCGCTAAGGTCTGCCGATAGGCTCCGTCTGACACCCCCCCTTCATCGACTCGCAAGTCCAAGTCTTCACTCCAGTCTGCCAAGGAAAGTTGTTTCGCTCTCACCAACTGCCGCTGCCCGTCTGGAACCACGATTGGCCAAACCGATTCGCCTACGCGATGCAAGCTGAACGTCACAGTGCTCATTGAAGGAGCTCCATGTGACATGGAGATCGACACCGGGTCTGCCCTGTCCATCGTGTCATGGAGCACCATCAAAAGACTGGTACCCAGAGTGTCCAAAAGGCAACTCGACTCTCACCGCGTACACCTGAGAGACTACCAGGGAAACGACATTCCCGTGGTAGGCGTTGGCCGGTTCCGGATCGCCTTCAAGGATTTTTCGGGCCTGCTCCGGTTGGTGGTGGTCGAAGGTCAGCGGCCAAGCCTCCTAGGGCTAGACTGGTTTGATGCCCTCGGCCTGGAAGTCACCGGCATCAACTGCATCTCTAACGCAGAGACTGAGGGTCTGGTCAAAGACTTTGCCAAGGTTTTTGACGGCACCTTGGGGCAATATACAGGTACGCCCATCTCCTTTAGCCTTGATCCACAAGTCGCCCCCATCAAGCTAAAGCCACGCCGGGTTCCCTTTGCTCTCAAGGCTAAGGTGGACGAACAACTGGACAAACTGATCGCCCAAGGAGTTCTGGAGCCGGTTGACCACGCCAAGTGGGAAACCCCCATCGTCACGCCTGTCAAGCCAGATGGGTCGGTGAGAATCTGCGCTGACTACAAGTGCACGATCAACAAGGCACTTCAGCAGCACGCTTATCCGGTTCCTGTTGTCCAACACCTGCTGCATTCCCTGGGTGAGGGTAAGGTCTTCGCTAAGCTGGACCTTGCCCAAGCATATCAACAACTGCCAGTCGATGATGCCACTGCTGAAGCCCAGACGATCGTCACCCACCGGGGGGCATTCCGTTGCCGCCGGTTGCAGTTCGGGGTGAGTGTGGCTCCTGGCATCTTCCAAAGCCTTATGGAGCGTCTCCTGCAAGGGCTTCCGGGCGTGGTACCATATTTTGATGACGTCTTGGTGTCTGCAGACTCACACCCGCAGCTGTTCGAGCGCCTCCGTGCCGTGCTGACCAGGTTCCAAGAGGCCGGGCTGAAGGTAAAGAGGGAGAAGTGCCAGATCGCCGTTCCACAGGTAGAGTTCCTGGGCTATCTTATCGATGCCTCCGGCCTTCACCCAACCACATCCAAGATCCGCGCTATCCAGCAGGCCCCCACCCCAAAGAACAAAACGGAGTTGCAGGCATTCCTGGGGCTGCTGAACTTTTATAACATGTTCCTGCCCCACAAAGCCACAGTGGCTGAGCCTCTTCACTGACTCCTTAGCACTAAGACGCCTTGGGCCTGGGGTCATCGGGAGACGGCGGCCTTCAACGCGGTCAAGGCTCTCCTTTCTTCAGACAGTGTGCTGGTACAGTACAGTGAATCCAGGCCGCTGGTCCTTGCCTGCGATGCCTCACCTTTTGGCATCGGTGCTGTCCTTAGTCACCGTTTTCCAGATGGAAGAGAAGCACCGCTTGCCTACTTTTCCAGGACACTATCTCCGACGGAACAGAATTACAGCCAGCTCGACAAGGAGGCATTGGCACTTGTGGCTGGAGTGAAGAGGTTCCATGAATACCTCTATGGCAGGACTTTTGACCTCATCACTGACCACAAGCCACTCCTGGGCCTCCTCGCCGGTGATCGTCCAACTCCACCGGTCCTCTCGCCACGCATGCTGCGATGGACTGTTTTCCTGGCTGCCTACCACTACCGGCTCATCCATCGCCCGGGGAAATCGATGGGCCATGCCGACGCCCTCAGCCGTTGCCCTCTTCCAGCATTTGTGGAAGACCCGGCTCCAGCTTCATCGCTCCTTCTGATTGAGGATCTTCCGGCAGCGCCTGTATCGGCTGCCACTGTGGCCTCCGCGTCTGCCCAGGATCGCACCATCAGCCGGGTGCTCAACTGGGTGTGGAGGGGGTGGCCACAAGGGCCTTTTGCATCGGAGTTCCAGCCCTTCGCAACCAGACAACATGAACTCTCAGCTCATTGCAGCTGTCTGCTGTCGGGAGACCGCGTCGTGATTCCCCAGGGACTCCGTCAGCGCGTCCTGGAGGCTCTGCACGCTGGCCACCCGGGAATTGTCAAAATGAAGGCGTTGGCTCGGTGTTACGTCTGGTGGCCTAATATGGACGATGCCATCACTGCCTGGGTGTCCGCCTGTCAAGCGTGCCAAGAGTCGAGGCCTGCACCACCGGCAGCTAAGGGACACACCTGGGAGACGCCAAAGACACCCTGGTCGAGGGTGCACATCGATCTGGCTGGCCCCTTTCACGGCTGGACCTTTATGGTAGTGGTGGACGCCTATTCCAAATGGCTGGAGGTCGCCCTGATGCCCTCCACCACTACCAAAGCTGTCATCCGGGTGCTGCGAGGCCTGTTTGCAAAGCATGGGTGTCCTGATGTCCTTTTCTCTGACAACGGACCGCAGTTCACGTCAGGCACGTTTGAGCGGTATCTTTTGGGACTGGGCATCCGCCATGCCCTAATGGCACCCTTTCATCCATCCAGCAACGGGCAAGCGGAAAGAATGGTGCGCTCGGCAAAAGAGGCACTGGCGCGCCTGGACCGGGGAGACTGGCATGAGCGGGTCGCCGAATACTTGTTCGTGCAACACATCACCCCTCATGCGGCCACAGGGAGGAGTCCTGCTGAACTGCTTATGGGCCGCCGCCTCAGGTCACCGCTCGACTGGCTACACCCGGACTTTGCCGTGGCTGAACCCCCAGGCTGTGCCAACGTGCCACGGTCATTTGTCCCAGGAAACCAGGTCTTTGCCCGGAACTATGTGGGGGACATTCCTTGGGTGCCAGCCACAGTAGTGGGAGTCACTGGACCTCGCTCGTACCAGGTGGCACTCGAAGACGGACGCTTGTGGCGACGGCACATAGACCAGCTTAGGCGCAGGGTTGGGGACTTGGACACTACCGAGGTGCCCCCAACTATGCTTGCGGCTCCAGAAGAGACACGTACAGATGGCGAGGCCCCACCTACACCTCCCTCGCAAACTGCCAGTGTGGAGCCAAACCAAGCCGCTTCAGAACAGACTCAGACCACTTCACTTGCGGAGGCTCCACCCACAGCAGCGGATCCAGGGGAGTTGGTTCCAACGCCACCTAGGGTCGCACCACAGCCTCAGCGAGAACTGTGTGGCCCTCCAGACTTGGCTACCAGTCCCCGGCGGTCTGGCAGAGTTTCCAAGCGCCCAACTTATTTAAAGGACTATGTTGTTGGACATGTATCACTGTTGGTCTAAGTATGGGAAATGTAACCGATATGCTTTTGTGCCTAATTGAACCATTACGCGTAGTGCTGTATATAAGGAAACCATTACGATTGTAACTAACGCCTTATCTCGGTGGGGAGGGGTGTTATGTAGTGTAGTTTCACCCTGGGCCAACAGGGGGATACTGTATATAGTTTTCACTCAGGTCTGTAGATAGTTTTCACTCAGGTCCGCATCAGTTATTTTAGGCGGGAACTCTGGGCTGTTGTTGTTACAATGTTGACAGCCGGCTGCCTATAAAAGCAGGCCGGCTGAGCTGTTTGGAGTCAGTTCTATTCTAGCTTACAAAATAAAGAGCTACTTGAAGAAATCGCTGTGCCGGCTGCTATGTCAACCCACTACTTAATACTATCTATCATCTATCTATCTATCTATCTATCTATCTATCTATCTATCTATCTATCTATCTATCTATCTATCATCTATCTATCTCTATCTATCTATCTATCTATCTATCTATCTATCTATCTATCTATCTATCTATCATCTATCTATCTATCTATCTATCTATCTATCTATCTATCTATCATCATCTATCTATCATCTATCTATCATCTATCTATCTATCTATCTATCTATCATCTATCTATCTCTATCTATCTATCTATCATCTATCTATCTATCTATCTATCTATCTATCTATCTATCTATCTATCTATCTAATCTATCTATCTATCTATCATCTATCTATCTATCATCTATCTATCTATCTATCTATCTATCTATCTATCATCTATCTCTATCTATCATCTATCTATCAATCATCTATCTATCTATCTATCTATCTATCTATCTATCTATCTATCTATCTATCATCTATCTATCTATCATCTATCTATCTATCTATCTATCATCATCTATCTATCTATCTATCTATCTATCTATCTATCTATCTATCTATCTATCTATCTATCTATCTCTCTCTCTATCTATCTATCTATCTATCTATCTATCTATCTATATCATCTATCTATCTATCTATCATCTATCTATCTATCTATATCTATCTATCTATCTATCATCTATCTATCTATCTCTATCTATCTATCTATCTATCTATCATCTATCTATCTATCCATCTATCTATCTATCATCATCTATCTATCATCTATATCTATCATCTATCTATCTATCTATCTATCTATCTATCTATCTATCTATCATCTATCTATCTATCTATCTATCTATCTAATCTATCATCTATCTATCTATCTATCTATCTATCTATCTATCTATCTATCTATCATCTATCTATCTATCTATCATCTATCTATCATCTATCTATCATCTATCTATCTATCATCATCTATCGTCTATCTATCTATATCTATCTATCTATCTATCATCTATCATCTATCTATTCTGCAAAGGATGGTCTGAAATTGTCCAACAGCTGAGAGGATGAAATGGGGAGGAAGAGTACAATTTATACCACCCTGTGTACATATTAATCAGTCAATCACCTTTATTGGCATAGAGAAAATACAAAAAATATATATGGGTCAAAGTATAACACTGGCATCTGTTCATAGAAGGAGATACTTATAGAACTATACAGATCTAATAAATTTTAAAAGTGCCTCTCAAGTCTTATAATGACACCCTCAATAATATCAGCTATTTAGTAAGAAGGCAACTCTGTAGGAGTCACAACAATTTAACCTTTTATGGGGTTTGAATATTTATCATGGATTTTTGCATAGAATGGACAGTAGAATAAAACATGCATGGTGGTTTTGACCTGTTTTATCACCTGTGCACATAAATAAACACATAAATAAGGGTGTCAGAAAGAAAATAAATAAATATTTGACAGAAAATTATATTCCGATAAACTTTCCCTTGGCTCTACCTAAAATTCAACTCTTAGGTTCCTACCCAGAGATATAATCAGTGCTTTTTTTCTTAAAAAATGTATAGGGGCTCTCTCATTTTGACTCGAGAAAATCACCATTTTATAGTTCAAATTGGGAAAAATAAATACAGTAAATGGACAAAAGTACAAAGATTCACAAAATGTTTAGGGGTATGCGTACCCCTGCATCCCCCCAGGGAAAAGCACTGGATATAAGTCACTCTGCATTCAGAAAGAAATGGCGGGCAGGGAAACAGTAAATACTAATTAATTAGTAAATAAATGATATTAGGAATAACCACACCTGCAATACTGCATGTCTGCCACTGTGTGGCACTGTGTCTAATGACAAGCTTTCAGGGCTTAGATAAACTGGTACGTGATATTTCTTTGCAAATATATTTGACAAGCAGTGCCTGAAGGTGGGAGAGCCAAGTATTGTCAGCTTGAAATAATTCACTTCCAGCTGCCCAGGGGGTGCATCAGCCTCTTTCTCGGTTATCTCCCCAAGCATAATAAATAGCAAACACTGGGAATATTGGATGCATGCCTTCAGCACCAAGAAGTAAGCAGCTATGAAGTGCACTTCTTTAAAAAAATCAAAATCCATAATATATGTAGAAGTTGGAAGGATCGCATCTTGGGAAAGTAATAAAACATTTGCTACGAACCAGAATGGCTGGCCTTTCTAATCACGATCTGGGTTCTTGGTGGCTGAATAGCAAAACAGCTAAACAGTCTCCTGGAAAGGCCGTCAAAATCTTTACTTTCTCGACTATATCAGTGACTGGAATTAATAAAGGGATGATTTCTGCCGCACACCCCTTTACCAGATGAAATTTATCCTTTGTGGTTTGTCCCTGCCTGTCCTAATCTACATAACCCCCTTTAGCTCAGGTCAGGTGTGGGGAACACGCAGCCTTGCAGATGTGTTTGGCTCCATCTCCCATCATTCCTAGCCCACTTACCTATTGGCCAATGAGCAATGGATGATGGGAACTGGAGTTAAACACTTGGAAGGTCGCAGGTTCCCCATCTGTGGGTTAGGTGAACCTGATGCTCTTTCTAGTACAGTGGTACCTCGGGTTAAGAACTTAATTCGTTCCGGAGGTCCGTTCTTAACCTGAAACTGTTCTTAACCTGAGGTACCACTTTAGCTAATGAGGCCTCCCGCTGCTGCCGCTGCGTGATTTCTGTTCTCATCCTGAAGCAAAGTTCTTAACCCAAGGTACTATTTCTGGGTTAGCGGAGTCTGTAACCTGAAGCGTCTGTAACCCGAGGTACCACTGTACAGCCATCTAGTGCAGGTGTTTTGAACCACAACTCCCATCAGCCACAGACAACAAAGGTATGCCACTGGGGGATGATGGGAGTTGTAGTCTAAACCATATTGAAAGCACCAGGCTGGAGAAGAACCAACACAGAGAACTAACCAATAGGCCATTGTTTAGAAGATTGGCACCTGCTGTATATATGATTTTTTTTTAATAAAATAAAATAAAACCCATTAGCAGTAGCTTTGGGCGTGATACGGGAGTACAAAATTCCATCGTGGATTACTTTTGTTTGTTTTTTGTTAAATATTTTATGGAAAGTTTTCAACATAAGATCAATAAAAGCAAAACTGATCTAAAAAAGAAAAGAAAAGAAATACAGAAAAGCCAAAATAAGAGAGAGAGAAAAAAAAAATAGGCGAGAGAGAAATAGCTATAAAAACTCCCTATCACTATTGTATCATAATCCTTTATCTATACACAGAAAAGTGATTAATGAGGTTGTTTGCATGGCACCATTGCTGAAAAAAAGAAAGAAATCATTTTAATGGTAATTAATAGTTGCTGGCGATAACGGTTCGTCATTCAGCGCTGAGGTAGTGAATTCGCTGCTTTTTATTTCCCCTTTCAGCTTGGGTTAACAGATTATTATTATTATTAATGGCATAAGTGAGAGATGAAATGGATTAGCAGATAAGGCTATCTTGGTGAACTCCCACAGAAGTGGCTGGTCTGTAGGTACCCAAAAGCTGCAGCTGCGTTGTGCTGCTCTCAGCAACCTGGTCCTGCTGAAAATAGCTATGATGCTTATAAATTGCTTGCAACTTAGGTTTAATAGAGCACTGGGAGAAGAACGTTTGCCCAGGGTGTGTCTCCTGTGGCAGGATAGGGGAGGCAGAGGCAGAGAGGAGAGAAACTTTGACCAGGGGCAGCGGGTGGTCAAAATCTGCGCAAATAAGGCCAATGGGAACGAGATGCTTTAAGATTGCTTGGCAGCTGAAGGTATCACGCAATTCATGCAGAGAAGTGGTCCGTAGGCCAGATTTGGACCAGGTAGACTTGGACTGAAAATCCACACCCAGCCATTCAGCCCAGTAGGGTCAGGAAGATCTGTCCATTTTGGTTTCTCTCGGTTTCTCATTTTTCCAATGGCTCATTTTACTACAATGAGAAACCAAGCCTTTAATGGCACCAGCCTAGGTGTTATGTACTGGGTTGAATAGGATCCAAAATGCAGCAGTCTGATTGCTCCTAGAACAATAGGATTCAGAATGCAGCAATCTGATTGGTCCTAGACCAATAGGATTCAGAATCCAGCAGTCTGATTGGTTCTAGAACAATGCAGCAGTATGACTGGTCTGCAGAAGCCACCCAATCCAGCTCCAGGTGGAAGTGAATCCACAGCCTGATTGGCCTACAGGAGAATCCCAGAATTAGCCAATCATGTGCAGCCCATTGTGTAAATAATATATATAAAGCAGATATTTTGGGGGAACTTTCATTCCTCCTCACCACTATGAGCTGAATAAAGAGCATGAAATCCACTCTCGACGAGTATATTTCACTAGTTCTGACCCCCACTTACCTGGAAATAAGCACTACTGAGTTCAACAGGACTTCCTTCTGGGTAGACATGGTTAGAGTTTACACATGTTACTTGCTCCACCCACTTTTGCCTTTGGCTCCACCCACCATAGACAGGTGGCCCTCGAATGGTTGCCTACAGAAGGGAATGCTGCCCTTGAGCTGAATAAGGAGGTTCTACATGGCTGCCCAGAAGCATCCCGAAGTGATGCAAAAATATAAATAATGAAAACATGCCTTAAAAACAATTTTGGATCCAATCTACTTGGATAAAAATCTCCCCTTGCTAGGGCTTGTTGGGAAAGGAACTAACTGAAGACAAAGCCTCAGACCTTGGCATTTCCATGCACAGCTGCTTCTGAACTAGGCAGTTTTCTGCCGTCTCAACAAGTCTCTTCCAAAATAGAAACATGGACTTCAGGATTGTGGAAGCAATGGACAGGAATCAAATCCCTCCTCTGAGAAGTCCAGCCAGAGTCCCAGGCGTTAAGGGCAATAAACGTCTCACAAATGTATTCTGGGAAAATCTCCAACACCGCTTAATTTCCCACACGCCAAATCTGTGGGCCATGCAATATTTGGGCAATAGCTTTGCCCACAAAAACCTTGGGGGCTGAATCCACCAAGCTGCAACTTCTAGAGCAGCTACATTTTAATGTCACCCTAGTGAATTTAGATCCAGGGAGATATTAAAACAGATGGACGCTGTTCAATTTCATGTCCACCCCATGTCCATTTATGTCTCTGGGCAGGCTTGGCTCTGGTTTTATTTCTCATTGGCGAGTCACTCTTTCTCAGGCTGGTCCAAAAATCCTCCTTGAAGTCTTCTAAGAACCACCTGCATCACCGAGACCCCTGTCTTGTCGTTCAGCAGAGGCAGATTTAGGGCAGTGCAACCGGTTCCGCCACATGGATGCTGAACCTTGGGAACACCGCAGGGCATTGCAGCTATGACATCGTGAATTGAGCAGAGGGGAAGGAGAGAGGTGGTGGCAGGGAACCAAATTTTGGCCTTGCACAGGGTGCTGCTGAAATTAGAGATACCAAGATCTGCCCCTGCACTCAATCTGCACAGAACAGTACAGGGTCTTTCCACTCCCTGGCAGGGGGAGGTTGCAGGCTATTCATAAGAGTTCTTCGGATGCACTGGGTTGTATCCAACTAAATCATTGTGCATGCTGGATGTCAGGGGCTCAGGAGCAGAGAAACAGGAGAGGGAGGAAATGGAGAGCGAGGGGGAGGAATACGAGGGGAGCGTAAGCGATGACAGTGGTCCAAGGAATTCCCTGAGTCTCTCCAGCGAATCGGAAGATTCACAGAAGGGGGCGCCCATGGCCAGAGCAAGGGGGTGCCTAGGGGGACACCCCAGGAAGAAGGGGCCAGAGGGGACTCAGAGAGCAGCAGTTGGAAATCAGGACCAGCTTCCCCACCAGAGCGCAGTGGGGGGGAGGAGTCCCAGGTATCGGGATCAGGCTGCTCACCACCAGCGAGAGGAGATGAGTCAGGATTGACCACGCCTCCATCGGAGAGCGCGGAAACGGTCGAGAGGAAGGTTGGAGGCTGGGCGCGCGCGCCAAGTTCAAATGTACAGGCGAGCGGCACAGCAGGTAGCCCGGATAGGGAGCCAGGTCCTAAAGCCCACCGGAAGGAGGGACAAGAGTCAGGGGGGTCAGTGTCAGAAGAGTCCAGAAAGGAGGAGACCCCAGGGGGCAGAAGGACCCAGAGGAGGAAAGAACAACGGAAGAGGTGGAGTAAGGCTAGAGTCTTAAACTGGTGTACAGGGGGCGGAGACTCAGACGGAGCTTCGCCGGTCTAGGTTCTAGACGTAGAGCTGCACGCTGCGGCTTGTAAATGGAAACTGAACTTCAGTAAAGACTTTTGTACATTACAACCGGCTGGCGTTGGTCCTCTGTGAGCTGGGACCTGGAGGCAGCTCTGACACTGAACAATTTCCACAAGTGCAACAGGACTCCCCTCCCCTTCCTCATGGAGAGCTTTGTGAATACCGAGAGCTGATGGGATGGTTAAATGGGATGCATCAAAATTATAGTTAGAGCAAAACTGTCTTCCTCCGTTAATCCGGAAACGGACCCCACAATATGGAATTAAAAACTGCCTTTTCTTCCCCTGAGGCATTTATCTGGCTCTGTTTCTTGTTTGTTGACTGCTGGAAAATAAAATAGTGGTGCCACTTGCTCCTTGTGCTAAGTTAATAAATATTACCCCTCTTGTTTGCAGGAATGTCAAGTGAATAGCTATACTTTGCCCAAGAATGTGCGCTCATTCACATGCAAACAACGGCATTCACTCCAGTGTGAACAAGTGCATTCGCTTCCTCTTGGACTATTTGCTGCCTTGTTTTCACATGTCAGTCATTATTTGCCTGCATCAACGAAGGTTCTCACTGGGAACTGAAAGCAATGAGAGGGGAGCCCATTGGCAGAGCCATCCTTGGCTGCAGAGGAAGAGGGACCAGACCATGCCATCAGGATGCATCCTCAGGTTGCTCTTTGGTAGTTTCTCATGCAAATATTTCCAGGTCAACCTGGGTACCAGTTTAGTTCTCTTCAGGCCTTACCTTCTGGGCTCTGCTCCTTTCTTTCCTGCTTTCCTGCCTTTCCTGCCTCCAGCTCCCTTTGGACAGACACCACAGGCTGTTGAACAACTTGGTTTTGGATGGCCTTATTCTGCACAGTATCCTTAAACCAGTGGCTCATAGCTATGGCTGGCCTGTGACCCTTCAGGTATTCAAGCTTGCCTCTGCCTTAGAGTTGAACTTGTATGTGTCGTTGAATGCATTCATGCATTTAACAAGTCTAGTCCCTGTCCCACAGAACAGCACCCATGGGAGAGCCCAATCAGGATCAGGGCAGCAGTGTGTGGGCAAGAGTGGGTGTCAGTGCCAATCAGCACTCCACTGTCCCACCCCCTCAAAAAAAAAAATCTGGCAAAAAGCTGCTATTAGCTCTGGGAGAAAAGCTTTTAGTGGCAACCACTGGATTTCTCATGAAGGGTACATATTCAGAGATGCTTTCAAGCGGACAATTTGCAGTGTGAGAACAGAGCTGGTGGTGCCGCTCCCATGGGGAGCCTGTACCACTTTGGTGAAGCATGCTTGGCTTGGTTGGCCCTTCGCCACCAAGTTTCCAAACCACTTTCTGTCAGCCTGCCTGGGTGCATCCATGCTGTTCCCTCGCAGGCCGAGACTGAAAGACGGCACTTCACCCCTCTTTGCCATTTGCTCCTTGCGGCGGCCGGGTGCGTCCAACTTGTCACAGCTCCCCTCTTAGGCACGCACATCGTTTTTCATGGAACGTAAAACCTGATTAACGTGAAATATCATCCGCTTTATTCGGAGATTAGGAGGGTCTCTGTAGAAATAACGGGATGAAAGACTACCTCCCGGTGGACATATTTAAATGACACATTTGGAAACACATAAAATTGTTATGGAAATTTAAGCCCTCTGTTGGAAAGGAAAGTTGGGAGAAACAAAATGACGACGTCTCGGTAATGATAACAGAACAATTAGGCACTGGGGTTTTGTATTGGGGGGGGGGGGTTGTACAACATATAACAAAATGTGAACCTCCAGCTGCCTAGTTTGGGCCAGCTTCCCAGCTGCTGTAAATTGTTGTAGCTCCATTCAAGTTGGAGATGTTTGCCTGTGTTACATCAGCAGGGGAGCCTATATAACTTGTCTCCTGCTGGAATGGGTTTTAATGAAGAGTCCATCTTAGTTATACAGACCATAAACACCGGGGATTTCAACTATGGAATAACGTCTGAATGAGGATTTCCTTGTCAATTTTGCTCAGCCCATAACTTTCCCCCTTTGGAACAAAGGGATAGGAAGGTGAGTGTTTGCTATTTGAAATTGCCCTGTTAATGTTTTGAGAATCCTCCCTTCAAATTACAGATGGTGAGGCTGATTTATTGCAATTCTTTTTTCCTGTGGTGAGAAATGCATAAACTCTCATGTCATTGGAAGTAGGGGTGGCCCGATACATTTTTCTGCTGTGGAGAGAGATACGTTGGTGTTCTTCCTGATCTGTTCCACATACACAAGCCATATGAGAGTAGCACCTGAATGTTAGGCCACATTTGCACCTTACATTTAAAGCACTATTAAATCACTTTGCAGTCATGGCTCTGCCCAAACAATTCTGGGAACTGTAGTTGGTTAAAGGTGGTGAAAGTTGTTAGGAGACACCCACCCACCCCCAAAATTCCAAGAGTTCCCTTTGAAGAGAACTTGACTCCAGAATGTGGCAGCTAGCCTGGTGACTGGGGGTTGCGCTGGGACCATATGGCACCGGTCCTAAAGGATCTGCACTGGCTCCCAGCACATTTCCAAGCACAACTGAAAGTGATGGTGCTGACCTTTAAAGCCCTAAACGGCCTTGGTCCGGTATACCTGAAGGAGAGTCTCCATCCCCATCATTCAGCCCAAACACTGAGGTCCACCTCCGAGGGCCTTCTGCTGGTTCCATCACTGCGAGAAGTGAAGGTACAGGGAACCAGGCAGGAATTAAGAAGACCCTGATCATGGCTCTCCTTCCTTATATCCCCTTGGACCCAATCTGAATTGCTGGCGTTAAATGAGAAGTTAAGCTTATCAGCAGGCAGAACAATGACCAGAGAATGTGGTCAGTGTTTTAGGAGGAGAAATGCTCATGGCCTGTATCAAGGCGGCGTTGCGGGTGACCTTGGCAAAGAGAAGCTGGGAGACAAAGGTATAACAATAATCCCATCTAGCAGGAATGCTTGACCTTCATGATGTCTAGCTGGAGTGTGGAGGCTCTGTAGGTGGGTGTTTAATTTAGCCAAAGCAAAGAATTCCACACAGACATAGCCTGTCTCTTCAGGAATGTAGCTAATAATAAAGGAGGTCTTCCCTACTCTCCTGCCCCTCTCCAATAAACCCTCTTCCATGTCAACAAAATCCCTGCTTGAAAGTGGCTTTGCCCATGATGCACAAGCATGGAGAGAAGATGGTGGATTCTTCCAATACTTCCAAGAGCTTCATCTCTAAGATGTAGTGTAAAGAGATGTGTTTAGAGGAAGGGGCAAAGCTCAGTAGAAGAACATCTCCTTTGCATTCAGAAGGTTGCCATTTCAGTCCCCTGCATCTCCAGGTAGGTCTGGAGGAGACCCTTCTCTGAAATCTTGGGGAGCTGCTACTAGTCAGTGTGGTTGAGGGCTGAAGAACCTCCACCCTGTGAGCCTAATCCAGACCAGCAGTCCTCTCTACCCTCACATTCAGATACAGTCGTACCTTGGATCCTGAATGCCTCGGTACTCAGACATTTCTGCTCCCAAACGCCACAAACCCAGGAGTGATTGTTCCGGTTTGTGAACATTCTTTGGAACCTGAATGTCCGATGGGACTTCCGCAGCTTCCAGTTGGCTGCAGGAACTTCCTGAAGCCAATCAGAAGCTGCACTTTGGTTTCCGAATGTTTTGGAAGTCAAACAGACTTCTGGAACAAATTCCATTCAGCTTCCAAGGTATGACTGTACTCCTCTCTGTTCTCCATCTAGGAGGCATCTTCAGAATTCAAGGACACATTCGAGCCAGGAAAAACATCAAAGGAGGGTATGAAGTAGAGTTGGTGAGGGCTATTGCTTAGGCAGACAGTGTGTGACTGAGAAGCGAGTGTGGCCTGGAGAGAGTCTCGGTGGCCAGGTAAGCCTGAAAGGTTTCCCACCCCATCCAAGATGCAGTTGCCTGGCACTGTCAGGGTTGAACCATGGGCACACACCTGACCCATAATTTGTTCTGGGCAACAATGGAGTGTGCATCTGGGAGTGTTATGTTAGCAGAACAGAAATGACCTCCTGGAGGCACAAGCCTGGGCAGTGTGTATGGAGGTCCTGGACTGCCTGGACGATGACCCCCCTCTTGGCCTCATTGATGTGGTCCAGAGGAAAGCAGAGCAATATGTTTGGCTACAGGAGTTGCCGGAAGGAGACTTACAAGACACCATCCAACCACTCTGGATTTACTCCTCAGCCCTTTCTTTTCCAGAATATAACCTGCAAGGCTTTTGAATTATGGTGCTGGAGGAGACTCTTGAGAGTCCCATGGACTGCAAGAAGATCAAACCTCTCAAACCTCTCCATTCTTAAGGAAATCAGCCCTGTGTGCTCACTGGAAGGACTGATCGTGAAGCTGGGGCTCCAATACTTTGGCCACCTCATGAGAAGAGAAGAGACTCCCTGGAAAAGACCCTGATGTTGGGAAAGATTGAGGGCCCAAGGAGAAGGGGACGACAGAGGACAAGATAGTTGGACAGTGTTCTTGAAGATACCAGAATGAGTTTGACCAAACTGCGGGAGGCAGTGGAAGACAGGAGTGCCTGGTGTGCTCTGGTCCATGGGGTCACGAAGAGTTGGACACGACTAAACGACTAAACAACAACAAACCTGCAAGGCAGCAGAGGTTTAGGGTCAGAGTTTTCCTTCTCCTAGATGGACTGCCTTTCCAGGTTGATGAGCCCCATCTGTCCCCCTTCCCCCTTTCCCTCTACAGCATGTGCAGAAACCGCCTTCCTGATTGTTGGACCCACTATTGGTCTCATCTGCTCAATCCACTGGAGCCTGACTTTACAGGCAGGGGAAGCTCCTAACTCACTGAGGGTTTGAAACCCATCAGCTACCCTCACCTGGTTTAGCTGGCGAGTCGAAGCCATTTTCCTGGGTGTGGCTGCTGTCGCATCCTGACAGCTTCTAGGAGCCACAGGTGAGACCAAAGGTGGACAAACTACCCCAAAAGGAGCATGATGTGTCCTCTGCCAAAGGTACTACCCCCTTCCCTAACTCCCCAGACACCTCTGGCCCATAATATCAGTCTTTTATACACAACATTAGTGCTACATAGAGTTGATGTATATTGCAAATATATGATTCCTGCTAATCATGATTTGGCTCTGCTCCCTCAATCTCCTGTGTTCCTGGTTTCAGAAGAGCCCTGCAATGTGGACACCAAGTTGAGAAGAAGGGAAAGGCTGTGTTTCAAACTTCTCCATCCTGGGTTTTTTTTTTTGGTCAAAGCAAAGGTCACACCTTCAGTCAGTGCTGTCAGCATTTCAAAAAGTTGTCGAAACTAATTAGACTGCTTATTTTTCATAATCACCAAGCTGTACAACGCTGCCCATCCACTATAAACAATTGCACAGCCGATTCAGAAAGGAAGTTTAAGAGAACAAATGGCTTCTTTTAAAGATATAAACACTAACCACAAAGAAGCTTATTTTTCTAAAGGTCCACACCAATAACTAATTAGGACCCTATGGCCTATACGACGCTGTTGTAAATAATTAACTGACTGATTCTTTTTAAATACTGTGTGTGTGTATAAACATTGTTGTGCAGCATTTGTAATTTTAGCAGATTTACATCTGCAGTTAATGTAGTGGTGGGCTGATGGTGCTTCTATATTCCTGGTGATGATAGCCGAGGCAGCAGTATTGTAAAGGAGAGAACAACAAGTTTCTTCATGAGTTAAGAAGCTCAGGGGCAGCCTAGTAATATGGCTCCCTGAGTGAGGACAACGTTTGGTGCCCTCCTAAATATTTCTTCTTTTCACAATAATCCCTTTTGGTATAGTTGCTTTTTATTCATCTTCTCAGAATCTAAATCCAGAGCAGAGAAGCTAATGGATTATTATTATTATTATTAAGATTAAGATTATTATTACTACTCTGCCCATCTTGCTGGGTTTGCCCATCCACTTTGGGCGCCTTCCAACAAAATATTAAAAATACAATAATACAATGAAATACACAACCTACACAGGTGTAAATGTACTTACTCACAGCTGCTAAGCCATTATTTCCAATGTTGGCTTTCAGCTGACATATTCTGCAATGAATTTTTTTTTGTCTGTTTATTCATGATGTGATTTCTACCCCTGCTTTCTATACTGCAATAAAACTGGGAGGTTGAAATGTCCCCGCACTGGGCATTGGATGGTGCCATTTCTGGCACGTGATTTGGTCTGGTCCCCATTTCAGTATCTTTATGACGATGATAAGTGGCTGTTTTAGCTGGGCAAAATATGAACAAAACAAGGCCAGTGATTCACAGGGACAGAGACCTGAAGATAGTGGTTGTCCCTTAGAAGAAGGGAGCATACGGACGAGTAGGTGTACTTTCCAAGTGCCAAGACAAATGGATACTGCAGAGCTGACAACCATTAAGTTAATCACAGCAGTACTTATAAAATTCTGAATTTGGGGGATACGGTATTTATGGCATTGCTGCTTCAAACTAATAAAGGCAAGAGATTGTTCCTGTATTATAGTCTCCATAGTACAAACAGCCAGTCATACAGCAGAGATTTTGCTTACAATCTATGTTGCTTTCATGGAAGGTTGTTCTTTGCATTCAAAGAAAAATAATTCCCAGACTTTAAACTACTGTCAATGGGAACGGAAATACTACATTGTCAAGCACTTGAAATGTTTCAACTGTAATAGAACCCTGATCCTTGATTGTCCTTTCTTAATTACCTTTTTGGCAAACAACACCACCCATAAAGATTTCCCTTGTGTGAATCGCTGTAAGAACAGAATTTGCAAAATAGCAAGAAGCTTCAGCTCCCTCCTTGCATCATTTTATTCTGCTATCACTAGGTTGGGCACTGCTTTCCCTTTGAGTGACGACAGAGGCAAAGTAGGTGTTGAGCAGTTTCACCTTCTGTCATCCAGTAGCATTTCTCTGTCTTCTCCACGCAGAGGGCATAAAAGGTAAAGGTAAAGGGACCCCTGACCATTAGGTCCAGTTGTGGCTGACTCTGGGGTTGCGGCATTCATCTCGCTTTATTGGCCGAGGGAGCTGGCGTACAACTTCCGGGTCATGTGGCCAGCATGACTAAGCCACTTCTGGCGAACCAGAGCAGCACATGGAAACACCGTTTACCTTCCCCCCGGAGCGGTACCTATTTATATACTTGCACTTTGATGTACTTTCGAACTGCTAGGTGGGCAGGAGCAGGGACCGAGCAACAGGAGCTCACCCCGTCATGGGGATTCGAACCGCCAACCTTCTGATCGGCAAGTCCTAGGCTCTGTGGTTTAACCCACAGCGCCACCTGTGTCCCTACGCAGAGGGCATACTACTTGCTTATTCTTTTTGCTTCAAACATAGCCAAAGAAATCTTTTAAAATTAATTTTAACCTGTCTTGCGAGCCTGAGCTCATTCTGAGCTTTGGCCCGGCCTGACTTCCTCTCTGCAACTGTTGGCTACTCAGGTATATTCTTCCTTCATGATTTCTCCTTTCTCCCATTTCTTAGGCATGCCTTTCTTAAATCTCAGCTCATCTCTAAGGTCCTTCTGCAGCCATACTGATTTCTTTAGATGCCTCCAC
The DNA here is from genome assembly GCF_964234715.1 of Podarcis melisellensis. NCBI lineage: Eukaryota > Metazoa > Chordata > Lepidosauria > Squamata > Lacertidae > Podarcis > Podarcis melisellensis. Next base: position 20,640,598 of record NC_138539.1, on the reverse strand, counting down.
TTTCCTTACTTCTTAGAATTGTCTGCACTTGTGCGTTTGATATTTCACCTTTAAGAAACTCCCACCCATCTGAGACTCCCTTCTCTTTGAGTATATCTGTCTATGGGATCTCATCTAGTAGTTCCTTAAACTTTTTGAAATCAGCCTTCTTAAAGTCCTGAGTGCATGACCGACTACACTCAGCTTTCCCTTGCCTGTGTATAATGAAACTCAAGAGGACATGACCACTTCCTCCCAAGGTCCCCAGTACTTCCACTTCGTCAATCAGTTCCTCCCTGTTGGCGAGGACCAGGTCCAAGTTAGAGGATCCTCTTGTTGCTTCATCCACCTTCTGGAAAATGAAATTGTCAGCAAGGCAATTGAGGAATTAGTTGGACCTTATATTCTTGGCTGAATTTGAGTTCCAACAGATATTGGGGAAGTTGAAGTCTCCCATGACTACTATATCTCTCCTTTTTGAATGTTTGGTAATCTGCTGTAGGAAGGCACCATCCAAGTCTTCAATCTGTCTGGCTTGGCGGTCTATAGCAGACACCCACAGTAAGCTCATTGCTGTTTCTCTCTCCTACAATTTTTACCCAATTTTTACTCAATCTGCTTTCCATGCTTCAGTCGTGGATTTCTTCACAAGTGTACACATCCTTTACATATGCAGTGGTACCTCTGGTTACGTACTTAATTCGTTCCGGAGGTCCGTTCTTAACCTGAAACTGTTCTAAACCTGAAGCACCACTTTAGCTAATGGGGCCTCCTGTTGCTGCCGCGCTGCAGGAGCACGATTTCTGCTCTCATCCTGAAGCAAAGTTCTTAACCCGAGGTACTATTTCTGGGTTAGTGGAGTCTGTAACCGGAAGCGTCTGTAAACTGAAGCGTATGTAACCCGAGGTACCACTGTAATGCTACTCCTCCTACCTTCCTCTTTGGTCTATTCCTTTTGAATAAATTATACCCCTCAATTTCTACATTCTAGTCATGAGTTTCATGCCACCTAATAAGCAGTTTTGAGTGTGTATAGGCATGTGTTATTAAGCAACCAAATGTGATAAAAAGCAAAGTTTTGGTTGATTTCTAAATAAAAGTGTATGTGCGTTTATCTATCTTCCAAACTCTCAATTGATCAGATTCATACTCAAATAATGCTCAGATCGACAGATAGAATCCTAATAAAAACTATTTGAAAAAGAGCAATGAAATAACATCACAAAAACACAGCAGACACCAAAATATGTGTGTATATGGGTGTGCATTGGTGTGTGTACACACTTCTTTCTGTCTGTCTGTCTGTCTGTCTATCTATCTATCTATCTATCTATCTATCTATCTATCTATCTATCCACCTACCAGGATCTGTATATTCTCGAAGTCTTCTTTTTTAAAAAGTGACTCCTTCTGTGTTAGAAAAACAGAAGCTGGTTTGGAATAAACTTCTGAGAAGAGTAAATGTTTGAAATAGAAAGTTACAAGGAGAGAAGGAAGGGTTGTTGCTGAAAAGATAACAATTTGGAATATCTACCACAACGCCCTACATGAGAGGAACAGGCCTTGGTGAGGTTAGGTCAGGAGGCACATGTTTTAAATTAGTGCTTTCTAAACAAGGAAGTGACAATTATTTGTTATGATTATTTGTCAAATAATCACATCTGTCCCTAATTACCACATATGCTCCAGTGTTTGTATTGCTCACTAGGCAAAATTCACAAGCAATAGGTTTTTAAGAGGCAGCTCTTTGAGCCTTTGTTTTTTTGGAAAAACAAAATAATTCCTCCAATGATACCTTAAGTTAGAAGTTCTAAATATAACCTGTCCCCTCTGGCTATAGAAAAATCATTCTTCTTAAAAACAACAACACCTACATGCAAGGGAGACTCCAGTCATAACGGGAACCATGCAATTTGGAATGGTGTGAATTGTGAATGTTATGAGATTGGCTGTGTGTTTTGGTTCTGTTTTGCTTAAACAATAATTGCAAAGAATTAACAGGTGAAAACCTGTGTCCTGTGTTGCATGAATAAACCAACATTGTGAAAGGAATCAACCCAGAGAAAAAGCTTTTCTCCAAACAAATCAAGACTTTTAATCCCGTTTTGTAGCTGTGCTCAGTGAATTTCTATAATGCAATAAAATAATAATAATAATGCAATGATGAAATATTTCTCTTCAGATCGTACAATGATGAAAGATAGTAATAACAACAACATTTGTGTAATATGAAAAGGTGTTGAATACCTTCAAATGGAAGATTACTTCATAGCCAGCAGGTATTGTAAAGATTAATCATTATCCAAACAAGGCTCATAAAATATAAAACCTGCTTTACCTGCTTGCCTCCCTTTCCATTTAACCAAGGGATCTGATCGTGCCATGCTTAATAAAATCACAATTTCTAGGCTATGTCACGACCAAATGAAGTACAGTCATACCTTGGAAGTTGAACAGAATCTCTTCTGGAAGTCCGTTTGACTTCTGAAATGTTCGACTTCCAAAACGCGGCTTCTGAATGGCTGCAGGAAGCTTCTGCAGCCAATCAGAAGCCACAGAAGCCCCTTTGGATGTTCGGCTTCCAAAATAACATTTGAAAACTGGAACATTCACTTCCGGTTTTTGATCTTTCAGGAGCTGAAACGTTCGACTTCCAAGGTGTTTGGGAGCCGAGGTACGACTGTATTCTGCAACCTATGAAAATAAGGCCCTAGTAGGCTTGGCCTGTCAGTGACTGATAGCTGCTGGTGGCCAGCGGCAAGGCACTTTTGAATAGCACATCCTGGAGAACAAAAAAGAGAGAGACCTTCATCCTCATGACTTGGGGACAAGGTTCGCTCAGGCCAGATGGACTGGGCACACATCTGTACATGCAAATGCTGGGCTCACAGGCAATATCATTTGCATGATGGTGGGCATTCTTATTTGCAGAACATGAGTTTGCCAACTCAAACTCGCTGCCCATCTGTGTAGACAATACTAAGCTAGAGGGACGTATGTTGGACTGACTTTGTTCCTATCTACATGGAAGCTTTTATGTTACGTCCTACACTTAAAATGAAGCCTTGCTTCCAAGGTGATGTGTAAATTGGGTCCCTCGTTGTCACTTCAGTGAAACACGCCCATTTTGCTTCTTGGGGATTTGGGCTTTTACAGTGCTCATCCTTAACTCCCTTGCCTCTTCCTTTCAGTTCTGGTTTTGGATACACTTCTCTAAACACTGCCTTGTCCTTGCCAAGTTCTGCAATGTGCCAAACCTCTCTCTTGTGGAATTCTCTGTGTCCCTCTCTGTCAAGCTACACAGAGTCTGCCCACTTGACTTCCTGCCTCCCGTGCCTTTGATGGCCTTCCACATTTCTCCAAGGCACTGTCCCTTCCTCCCACTTCTGCTACTCCTGAAAACTCTTCACTTTCTACCCCCTGTTCATCTCCGCCTCCAGTTCTTGACACATCTACCCTGCTTTCCCAATGAACTATTCACCCCTCTCATCAATGGGCTTAGGTTACCTCCTCCATTTGATATCTCTGTTGTGCAGCTGAGCTCCATCTCTGGAGGAAACCAAGGAACTGGGCTGACTTCCTGCGCAATAAATTGACCCTTTCCTCCTTCTCATCTGACATCTACAAGGCCAAGCAACATTACTTGACCTCCACACTAACCTGAGGTGTTTTCAGTGTGTCTTTTGATGCCACCCTAAGGCTCACCCTACCATGTCCTTCCTCATTATTCTCTGCTGAAAAACTTTACTTCCTTCTTCAGTGCTAAAATTGAAAGCATCTACTCTTAGCTCTCAGTCTTTTTTTCATCCAACACACACCTTTACCACATCTCCATCTCCTACCCCAATCTCAACCCTTTCCTCTTTTCTCCATCTCCATGCTTGTCTAACCCATCCATGTCCATCGTTGATGCCCTCCCTTCCTGGCCACCATTTCCTCTATGTTTCTATTGTTTGCACTGCAACACATGATGCATTAACCCTTGTTTTGACCACACAACTGACCTCTTTCTCTCTTTTGAATTCTTCCCTGTTTGCAAGGAAGGCAAAATTGATCACTGTCATAGATTGGCATGGGGTCCCTGTTATTATTTACTATTAGGCCAAGTTACTTGCTTTGTAGGTCCAGGACAAGCGGCTGCTTCTTGATGAAGAGTCTTAACACACAACTCCAAAGGAAAGTGAAAGTAACCACAAGGACAAGCTAAAGGGTGGATTCTTAGCTCCAACCCATAATGACTGGAGACAGTATTTTACTCTATAATTACCAATTACTACAGTCCCCTTCCAAATTGTGGTCTATAATTCTGTTGGGGAAAATAACATGTAGAGATGCAGGGTACTGTTTAAATGGGTGGGAGCATTCAAACATGAAAGATTCTGCCAGCAATGTGAAGTGAAAAACTCCTAGCAGGGTGATGTTCTGAATACCAAGGCTGAGGTATTCACACACAAAATCTAGACAACACACACACAAAATCTAGACTTCCATGTACCCAATAGGTGGCAACAATAATTGTCTTACGACTTTGGATGGTCTATTCATGCAATGTAAAATGTGCACAGGAGAAACAAGTGAAGGCACATGTTGGATCAGATCAAAATCTAGACCAAGTCGTGCCCTTGTATCTGCTCTGGCACTTATCTTCATTGTTTTTTGCAAAACCGACCTCAAGGCGCCTTAAGGGTAAAACTCAAAATCCGCAGCGCCTACTTGGGTGTTTGTTATAACAAGATATAATTGGTTACATAATTGGATCTTGAACCACAGTCTGCTTAAATGCGAGATCCATAATTTGTTTAGCTGCTATGTGGTTGATGATATCAATTTTCTTCTCAGAGAAGCAATCTGAAAATAGATTGTTTGCTGTTTTATAGCATTCTTCTTCTTCTTCTTCTTCTTCTTCTTCTTCTTCTTCTTCTTCTTCTTCAAAATATGCCTCTCTGGTGTAGGTATGTCCAATAATCATACACTTATCATGATCAGACCAATGACAAGCTCCTTGACGTGCCCGCTTTTCCATTTGCAAATGGTTACTTACACTTTATGGCAGGGTTACTTAGCCTTTATGGCAGTGGAAAAAAGAATGCCCTCTTGTTGTTCAGGGGGAAAAGATGCTTGAACACCTATGTTCAGGTAGTGCTGTGTGTAGCACAAATAACAATTGCCAGAAAGTACAACAACAAATATACAAAATTCTTACACCAATCTTGAGCTGTGTACACATTAGCATTTACTCCAGCTTCCATTGCTGGTGTTGGTTGAAGCTGGGTAAACACAATGTTAGGGACAATCCATATATATGCAGCAGCTAATTGGGAAAGATTGTTGTTTGATACGTTTGCCCTCAAATCAGCATCCACCCAGTTTGAAAATGTAAGCCACATTTAAGCTTACTTGTGTACATTTGAGACACCCATTGCAGGCACCCTGCAGTTCCAATAACCAGTAAATAAACTCTGCTTCTCTATATATTTTCCCTCTCTATGTTTCTTAGTTTGGTCATATATCAACTCATATGCATCAATTTTAGGTGGGTACCACTTCCTGGGAATCCCAACCCCCACAACCAATTCCTTTGTGTTTTCAAAAAGACACCAATTAAACTTGCACCACTGGAATAAATTTGTTGATTTTTTTTTTAAACACATCATCCCAACAAGATTGATGGTGGAGTGGGGTAGAGGAGGCATTTGAAATACAAAATAAACAGAATTATTGGGTCATTTTTTCTCAAACATTTTCTATACATAGTGAGTATGCTTGTGAGTGAATGGACATTGTTTATTACTACACCAATAGCTCAGTTGGTTGGAGCATGGTGCTGATAATGCCAAAGTTGCAGGTTCGATTCCCATTATGGGACAGCTGCAATTCAGGTGTGGGACTAAATGATCCTACAATTCTATGATTCTACTCTGAAGGTGACAGTGTCTTGGAAGGACTACATTGTAGCTCTACATCTGGGGAAATTCTGCAAGCAGGAGTGACAGCCAGCGTGTCTTAGTGGTCAGTGTCAGTATGACCCAGGAGACCTGGGTGGAATATACACACATATTAAAAATGCTGTGAAAATGCTTTTTAAAAAAGTTTTGAAAAATACATTGACTTTTACATAGCTCACTGTCACCATCTAGAGTCACATTTGTATATTGCAATTTACAACACATTGATAACTTTTTGTTTGCACCTTTGTAGCTGAGTCCCAGGGTTCAAATCCCACTCAGCCATGAAGCTCACCTTGGACCAGGCATTGTCTCTCAAGATTAGGCTGCCCCACAGGGTACTTGTCAGAATAAATTGGGGAGGGGGAGAACCATGTAGGTCACCTTGAACTCCTTAGAAGAAAGGTAGGCTATAAGAGTAAACAAATAATACATTACTTTCAAACCCCCACCCACATATATCTGGGTCAGAGTGTGACAGGCTTATCTCTCCCACTGAAATCAACGCAACTCTCACGTCCTTAAGCATTGCTTGTTTCCTGCCTCAATAATTGTGCTGGATTCCTAGTGCACAACTCCACTGATGCCAATAAAACTGGCCGTGAACATTTGCAACACACCTCCTTGAGTCAATGGGGAGTTTCTCAAAGGTTGAAGATTCTGTCGCTTCTCTTCCTTCCCAAGGATTTGAAGAACCTTCCCAAAGGAGTTTCAACTTAAGAAGCAATAAAACTGATGTGTGGTTAAAGCCCCTTTCTAATTCTCCCCAAATCTCTTCCATGAAAATAGGAATTCTTGAAAGGCTCGCAGCTACTCAAACCATATACTTTTAAATTTTTCAAAGACAGAGTTCTAAGTTCTGCCAGCTTTCGTAGAAGTCTTCTCCTACACAACCCCAGGACTTCCAAGGCTGATTCTGTGAGGTCATTGAGCCTCCCAAGGAAAACATCTTTAGTGCCAGCTCTATTTAGGAGTGACTGGATGCTATTAAAGTTGGAATTTGTCATTTTTTATGAAAGCACTGACAGCTTTATGTCAGGAATCGGAGCAAAAAAAATAACATTATTTGCATTTCATCCCTTTTTATTTCCCTTCTTGGCTATGCTCTGGCCATCTTGACAAAACCATCTAAAGCTCCAATATGGCCAGCACAGGCATCTTACTCAAACAAATTTCTGGGAATATTAAGAAGATAGCGACCTGCATGCTTTTCATCTATGCAGACAACCCCCTAGTGGCTGCTTTTGACAATTGTAGCTGAGGGTTTATAAGATGCTCCTCTGTTTGGGCAAAGCTGTATATATTGTTGCATGCCTCCCCAATCTCCGAGTGGTGTTAGATTTCAGGGGTTCCAGAAGGGGTTCTGTGTATTAAGATTATTCCATGTACCTCGCTTAGAGATACTTTTTTATTAAGCAGTTTATGTTTTTCCCCTAACTAACCATCTAAATAAATTGGCAGTAGAAAAGCTGAGAAAGATCTCCTTTGCACTTTTCTTCCCAGCCCCCCCATCTTTATCTCCAGTGAATCTATCCTGTCCATATTTTTTCATTTCTTAAATGCATCTTTAAAACGTGCCTTGTTCAGCCGCTCCGTATTGTACATTTCCATCGGTTTGTGAATGTGCATCGTGCTCTGGTTACAATTTGCTTCCAGATTTTTGCTAGTGCTTATTCCCCATTTGTCAAGTACAACTCTAAAATTACATTTTCCTTGGTTTGGTTTCTTAGGTTTCTGGAACGAGAGGTTGTGTCCCACAAAGTTCAAGAATGCAAGTTCTTCCTCTCCCATTTTCTTTTACTGAAATGGGAACATCAGATTTGTCATATTAAATCAGAAAATGTGCCTATCGTCTTTTCTCGTGGCCGGTTCCCAGATGCTGGGCAGGGAAGTGAAGACCAGTTCTAGATTACTTCTCTGAAAGTGGAGCTGTGCAAATGATCCCTCTGCCCCCTTTAAGCAACATGGTCAGAATCCAGCAGTCCTCCTACCCAAGTCTCAATGAATCCTTAGAAGCACAGAGCTGGAAGGGATCTCAAATGTCATCTAGTCCACTCCCATGCCGATGCAAGATATCCACTGTCTGGCACTGCCATTATGATGTGCAGCTCCCATTCATCTCATTGGGATGTATCCTGGCATCCTTTCTGTTGGATGCACTGACTTGTGGGATGCAAATTCCTCCTCTGATCTTAGAGGTTAAAACTCCAAATGTATGCACACTGTTTTGGGACTGAGCCCCATTAAATTCAGTGGGGCTTACTTCCAAGCAGACAGGAAGACCATAAAAGTACAACTGTTATCTTGCCTTGATGCAGCAAGATAATTCTTGTGGTGTAGTCTGATGCAGTAATTCAGCACTAGACTGGTCCAGTGGCCAAAGTAATCATTTTGGTAGAATCCTACACTGAATGTCATGCATTTCTGACCTATATGTAATGGATCCGAGGGACTTGGATGTCTGCTACATTGAAATTTTCACATCACATTCAACAAGCTTCTTGCATGACACTACAAATTCCTTACTTCCAGCATGGTGGAAAAAACTCACCCTGTGTGTGCACTGGAAGTTATAGTCCTATATGCTGGAAGTCCAGAGAATCTTGTTTGTTAAGTTCTCTTATTTTACAAACTTAGTTTAGAACAGCAGATCTCAAACTGTTGAGCAGGCCTCCAGAAGGGGAAAAAGAACTAGACAGGGGAACTGAATTCCTTAAAAAGTAGAGCAGAAGTTGCCAACATGGCATTTCAACACTCTTGATTTTTCTCCAAAGCATCTAAACTCTCACCACTTCAACTGCCTCCTTTATCATGAAGTGTGGCTGTGTGGCTACCTTTTTCTCCCTTGCAAAGTACATATCATTCCTTGCCTTTTCTGCTCTCAGGTCCAGAACTGTTTCTATCGCCATTTATTTGCTAATGACTAACAATGGTAGCTGCACACAGCTTTGCTTTCTCCAATTGATTATGTTGTGTGGTAACAACAAATGATTGGTGTTATCATCATTAGATAACTGGCAAACATAGAAGTCATACATCTCTTTAGTGATGAGGGATGCATTTTTTGTAAGAAAAAGGAAGGAAGGAAGGAAGGAAGGAAGGAAGGAAGGAAGGAAGGAAGGAAGGGAAGGAAAGTCCTTAATGGACAAAGGTTTCCAATAAACTCCTCTGTTTTGGAATGTGAATAATTTTCCTCGGCAGCAGACTTCTCCACAGATGGTTACCATTTCAGCATCAGATGGCAGAAAGCACCATATCCAAACAATTACAATGCCTTTCGTTACAGAACCAAGCAAACAGGCTGGCAGGCCTTAGTTATCGTAATTTCACCCAAATCAGAGACACCTGCCTCACCAGAAGGAAGGGTAGGTTGTTGTATTGGGGCATTTGATTAAAAATGGCATACCCTATGCCATCCCAATCACTTTATGGAGTCAAGCAGGAGAAATAATTTTAAAATACCTTCCGTTTCACATACCAAACATAAAAAGGTGCTGAATACAAACTGATCAAGGCGCTTTAAGAAGAATTTAATAGGGCCTCCTTGTGTTGTGCTGTATCTAATTATAAGAAATATTTTTACTACTTTTTTCTTGAAGGAATGCTTTACAAGATGGGGTCCTTCTTAGATCCCTACTTTGTATTCTTTGGCATTTGCAATTGCTTGGACTTCTATATTCTTGCATTTGATTGTTAAGTGATCAGTTTGGGTTTTTGCATACAAATTTTCCACGTTATGAGATAATTCTCACCAAAGTGCTCAACTGCAGCCTAATAAAAGCAAGTAGTTTAGTTATATCCCCGTAAGATGGGCTCCATATGGTTTGAGATGGAACTTTGGGATGACGAGATGATGATGTCAGCTAATGGGCAGGGTGGGGTTTGATTCTGTGTTGCCAGTTTTACAGCTGGGAACAGGCATGCATAGCCAAAACTCACAGCGGGGCTGTTTGAAAGCCCTTTTGCAAACAGCACCATGCTGCTCTTTCAGCCTCCAGATTTTGAAGGTTGAAAAGGTAGAGGGGCTGTTTGCAAAGGGCTTTCAAACAACTTTGCCTTGTGCTTCGAAGTACCAACAGTCACTATGACACCAGGCGATAGACAGGTCTTGGATGACAGGCTTGCTGGAGTTGATGGGAACTGAAGGCCAACAACATTTGAATACTCCTGATCTAAAGGTGAAGGTGAGATGCAGGTTTGCTACATCAGTGAGGATGAGTCCTATGTTAAAACTGGGAAATTCCATCCCTATTATAGCTAAAAGACACAGTTTAAAAGAACATTGTGTAGGCCTCAGTTTCCAAAATCCAGTGTTTTCATAAACAGGAGTTCTGGTCAGACTGGATTATGTTGGCTCAAAATGCGGCCTATTTTGCTCAACTGTGTCAGTGGCCAGGCCTTTTCCCGTGTGGCTGATTTTGTGGTTATCTCATCTTTATAGAAAGCACAGCCAAGATGTCGTCCCCTCCGCTCCCCAACTTGGCTACATCTTCTTGTTTGGAATCAGATTTCAATTTCATGAAAATAAAATTCTGAAGAACTCCTTGTTCATAACTGATATAAACGTAGCAGAGGCGTCCATCGTCTTACTGGCTTTCCTTGTTCAAATTATATTTGACTTACCTTATTTTAAGTTATTCCATAAACCAGCCTTTTAAAATATATACATGGCAGAGAGATCCACCAGCTTGCATACAATAAACCGTATAATGTAATAATTTGCTTTTTGGTTTGAGATTTGGGAATTAACTAAGTTTAAGTGGGCTGCATTTACAGCATGATTGATTTGGCGGCAAGCGTTTGTATATTCTATGTAGCCTGGAACAATCCCAATAAGCGCAGTACATCTGTGTTTAGTATTTGTAACTTGAGTGGCTCATTATATTTCAGAGAAAGAAAGCAATAATAGCAGATGCATTTGTGTAGACGTTCTTTTCATTAGAAGGTGCCACACAGCTGGGGTCCACCTGAACAAACTCTGAATAATTGTGAGTGAGTGGCTTCTGCATGAAGCCCTGAGGAGTCAGCAGGGCCGGCCCACCCATGAGGCAAGGTGAGGTGACTGCCTCAGGCAGCAGGATCCACAGGGGCAGCAGATCTAGATGTACATATTTCTTCCCTCCCCCTTGTGGTGGGGAAGGGGAAGCCATTTTGGGGTCTGCCCCAGGTACCTCCCCAAAATGCAGCTTCTTATGCGCCAATGAGAGGAACTGAGGGGCAATGAATAGGTCTTCCACGGCTGTTCTTTTAGTGGCCTGCTGCCAAGTTGTAACCGAATGTTTTGCTTTCCCCACATGTTTTTCAGCCTATTCCAGACATCCCTATGTACCATTGGCCCATCTAGTCTGCCATCCTATTCCCACAGTGGCCAACAAATGATGGTGGGGAAACTTGCAAGCAGGACCCCTTCTGTAGTTTCCTGAAGGAGTTTCTTCACCCATCGTTCAGCTTGGACACTGAAGTCCAACTCTGAGGGCCTTCTGGCAGTTTTCTCACTGCAAGAAGTGAAGTTACATGGAATCAGGCAGAGGGTCTTCTCAGTAGTGGTGCCCGCACTGTGGAATGCCCTCCTGCCAGATGCCAAGGAGATAAATAACTGTACAACTTTTAGAAGACCTCTGAAGGCTGACCTGAACAGGGAAGTAGTTAATGTTTTATTATATTTTTATATTTGTTGGAAGGGACGCAGGTGGCACTGTGGGTTAAACCATAGAGCCTAGGACTTGCTGATCAGAAGGTCGGCGGTTTGAATCCCCACGACGGGGTGAGCTCCCGTTGCTTGGTCCCTGCTCCTGCCCACCTAGCAGTTCGAAAGCACGAAGTACAAGTAGATCAATAGGTAACACTCCTGTGGGAAGGTAAACGGCGTTTCCATGCACTGCTCTGGTTCGCCAGAAGCGGCTTAGTCATGCTGGCCACATGACCCGGAAGCTGTACGCCAGTTCCCTCAGCCATTAAAGTGAGATGAGCACCGCAACCCCAGAGTCGGCCACGACTGGACCTAATGGTCAGGGGTCCCTTTACCTTTATATTTGTTGGAAGCCACCCAGAGTGGTTGGGCAACCCAGTCAGATGGGGTCCTTAGAACTGGTCCTCTGACCATGAAGGCAGAACATATTCAGTAGTCATTGAGAGGCTTATCCTCCATGAATTTGTCCAGTCCTCATTTAAAGCAACCCACTTTGATAATGACATAAGGACTGACATCACCCGGAACCAGGAAAAAGGACGTTGGATAAATTTAGAATGAGAAATGCTTTTTGTAATAAATCTATATTTATGGAATTAGTGTAATACTAATGAAATATTAAGAGATGCTGGTAAGGAAGTAATTGGCTTTAGCAGAAAGGTTAAATATGGTTTAAATTTAGAATTTTTAGAGATTTGAGGACAAGATAAAATTAATGGAATTAATGCAAAAAAATGAAGTGGTTTGAGTAATAAGGTGAAATAAGAATTTGCAAGAATGGTTTGATTATAAATGAAAATATGAAGTAATATTATATGGGGACACATAATTAAGGGTAAGATAAGAGGGTATGAATCTGCTGAATAAATTTTTAAATGGAATACAAAGAGGGAGGTGAGAGGAAGTCAGGAAAATAAGTAAAAGAATGGTAGAAATTGAAGGGAGGGATTTTTATTTTTATTTTTCTCTTTTTTCTCCCCCCCCCTGTTTTTGTGTTGAATTTTTGGTTTTTGTATTTTTTTTTTGTTTTTATTTTTTTCTTTGTTGTTTTGTTTGTTTTCTTGTTGTTTCTGTAACATTTTTCTTCTTAAAATTGAATAAAATATCATTAAAATAAAATAAAATAAAGCAACCCACTTTGGTGGCCATCACTGCTTCACATGGAAGAGAGTTTCATTGTTGAACTGTGTGTTGTATGAAGTATTAGAACTGAGTATCCTAAAGATTGGGATATTTCTCTTTTGGAGAAATTAACAGAGAATTTAAGAACTGCCAGGAGCAAAAAGTAAAAAGGACAATTTTGTAACCGTTCCATTCAATTTCATCTCAGTTTTATTGATGGAAGAATATAGCCAAGAACCCCGTCTTGCTTAAACATAAAGTAAACTTAGTGTTTTGATCAGTTTCCCTTGACATGGTAGGGTTTTATGATCCTGTTTCTGATTTCAAGCATGATGACTGAACCTGAATCACTTACCCACCCTACAGCCCTAAGTATAATTTTTTTCAAACCTTTGGTTTGTAATATCTTGTTATATGCTTTACGGTTTATTTTGTATATGGCTAAGAACAACTGTCTGTTTGACAGTATACTGTAGCTGAGAACTATTTGCAAATTTGGAAATGGATAAAAATATTATTGTTGGTTCCCCCCCCCCCAAAAAAAGAAGCACTTTCTTACTGAGGCTGATGCTAAGAGGGTGTTGGAGTCCAGCCACTTCAGCAGGTAATTCCACATTCATGTAGTTCCACCCCCCATGCTATAAAGGCAGATATATCCCCATTGCTGCATCTTCTACTTCGGCCTTCCCATGGCTTTACTTTCAACCCAGCAGTTGCTTGAGATGAGATAAAAGTGATTTGATTTCTGTCCCTCAGGATTAGACATCGGAACTTGGTGTGATGTCCAGGCATAGGCGACGTTAACTGTTTTGTGCTGTGATTAAGTGCTATGATATTGCTGAGCCTGGGATTTAACTGCAAATGCCTGTGCTTCCTGATGCAGCGAAGATAGTATTGTTGAAAGAAAAGCATTTGGAAATCCCTGTTAAGAGAGAAGGGATTAAAACGCAATTGGATATTTTGTTCTTTGAACGGAGTGCAGTTAATGGTGCGCGTACATCGAAATGATCGGCATTGCTTTTTCTGGACGATGTGTCTGCATCGATACAATAGGCATGAGGAGAAGCAGGGGGAAATGGTGCAAAAGGGGCTTAAGAAGCAGATTTCTTTCCCCTTGGCAGCCTTGACAGATAATAAGGGTGATCAAGAATGACAAGTTTAGACAGATGTCAGGGATTGCCAGAATGATCGATGCCTTCATTTGGGAAAATCAATGGAGGTTGTCATCTGGTAGTGAAAGATCAGCAAGGGGGCTGAGACAAGAACGGCTTGTGGTGAGATCTAGTTAAAAATTCCATTATTTTGAAACCTGGGGCAGAGAGAACCACAGGCCTCTTCTGGGCCAGAGACCTTCCCGTGTGGCGGCTACGCTGCCAGTAGTTAATGCAGAGTTTGTACTTGCAGTTTGCTTTAGAGCAGGGATGATAAATCAGATGAGAAGCGTCAGATTAAAAAGCAGACTAATGGTGCTCGTCACACAGGGAACATAAGGAGAGCTTACTGGATCAAGCCGATAGCCCATCTAATCCATACCTTCCAACATTCTTCAGATGAAAATAGGGACATTTCTCTACTCCCCCCTCAAATTGACCCACCTCAAACCTCCTTTTTTGTCCACCCTCACAGAATATTTCCTGTCAGAAGAAGTAAAAGTGCCGCCACCACTTTGCCAATGGGACACAGCGCACATGCCATTTGCCATCCTGATATTTACACAAAAAAGCACACACCAATAAAGAAATTTTAGAAACAGGCAGGATTAGGTGTGGACACCCAAAGCATTTTAAAATAATAATAATTTATAATAATAATAATAATAATAATAATAATAATAATAATAATAGGCTTCTTGTGCTCTGTTTCCCCTGTCTTCCTGCCCATGGTGGCCCTGCCCTCTGCTCACCCTTAGAGTTGGCACATCACACAGGGCTGGGCCTTGGCAGTGGCAGCCTCTTGTCTTCCTCACCCAATCTCCAGCAGCTGCTACGAGCTACCAAAGGGAGGAGGCCAGCAGTGGCAGCCATGGAGAGGCCATGGAGACCCTACCCGTCCACAGACTGTCTTGCCAGAGTGGTGCATGCTCTGGTTATCTCCTGCTTGGAGATAATGTGGTGCTCTATGTGGCGCTACCTTTGAAGGTGACCCAGAAACTACAACTAATCCAGAATGTGGCAGCTAGACTGGTGACTGGGAGAGGCCCCCAAGACCACATAACACCGGTCTTGAAAGACCTACACTGGCTCCTAGTACGTTTCTGAGCACAATTCAAAGTGTTGGTGCTGACCTTTAAAGCCCTAAATGGCCTCGGTCCAGTATACCTGAAGGAGCGTCTCCACCCCCATCATTCTGCCCAGATGCCAAGGTCCAGCGCCGAGGGCCTTCTGGCGGTTCCCTCACTGTGAGAAGCAAAGCTACAGGGAACCAGGCAGACGGCCTTCTCGGTAGTGGCACCTGCCCTGTGGAATGCCCTCCCACCAGATGTCAAAGAGAAAAACAACTACCATACTTTTAGAAGACATCTGAAGGCAGACTTGTTTAGAGAAGCTTTTAATGTTTAACAGACTATTGTATTTTAATATTCTGTTGGAAGCCGCCCAGAGTCGCTGGGGAAACCCAGCCAGATGGGCGGGGTATAAATAATAAATAATATATTATTATTATTATTATTATTATTATTATTATTATTAGGCCACGGGATGTTCTCTCACCACTGCTGCTTGGGACAAGTGCCGGCTCATCCTCCTGCCTGAGCTCAGTAGTGGCAGCAGCACTGGCAGGGGAAATAGGGACATCCCAGGAGAAAATGGCTTCACCATTTGGGTCCACAATGCATTTATTAGGGTCACAGGTGGAGGTTTGCAACCTGCGACCTAGTGGTTGGGTATCAGCATTGTTGACAATTCATGGTATTCATTCTTCAGGGTTTCAGGCAGGAGTCCTTCCCAGCCCTTCTTGGAGATACCAGGGTCTTTACCTGCACCTTTTGCATGCAAAGTTCTGCCACTGAACTATGACCTTTCACCAAAGATTGCGCTTGAATACAAAATGGAGCCCCTCTCTGTGAAGCAAGCTGTTACAAGACATGGAGTTTCGAGCCACTTCAATTTGAAGGACTCGTTTTTCGCAACTGACAAGTACTCATTTGGCAGCGACCTATTTGTTTCAATTTGCTCTCAATAAGTTTTGGGGGTGGGATCCAAGTTGCTGTTAAGATGTAGTTAAAAATATACCCATCTTAACTTCTTATATAATAAGATCATATTCCACTAACCCGAAGGGAAATATTCTTGTTGGAATTGCTTGCTTTAGAACACAGGGGCCAATCAAAGCTTTGTAATATTTTCACTATAACATACAATAATATTTGCACTACACAGCAAAATTGAAACAGGAGGAGGGGAAATCTGCCTATCTGTTATGAGAAGCAGGGCAGGAGAGAGGCTGTGAAGAAACTGCTCCTTTAATTGCTACAGAATGCAGCAGTATAAATCTTTATCAGCGCCCTACCCTTGGATTTTCAAAGGGATTTGTTGGTATCCACAGCAAAGTAAAATTAAAATATTTTAATTATCGCCCCAACCCCGTCTGTGGCTCTGGATTTATCTATCTATAAATCTTTTAATGGGTTTCATTTTGAATTATATGCCTTGTTCCCATAGCCTTGGCAAAACCATTTGCATTGTGTCACTTTGTAAAAATGCATGATGGATGAATTATTTCAGGCATTCATTCAATATGTGTGAATGGTAGCATAAACCCAATGACATTTCCCTTCGAGTTTGGAACCAGGATCTGAGATCAGTAATCACAATTTCCAGTAGAAAATCTTAAGATTCTGCAGGAACACACTAAAAAAGAATGAAAAAGTACTCGAAGCACAGTACAGTGGTACCTCGGGTTAAGTACTTAATTCATTCCAGAGGTCCGTTCTTAACCTGAAACTGTTCTTAACCTGAAGCACCACTTTAGCTAATGGGGCCTCCCGCTGCCGCCGCGCCGCCGGAACACGATTTCTGTTCTCATCCCGAAGCAAAGTTCTTAACCCGAGGTAATATTTCTGGGTTAGCAGGGTCTGTAACCTGAAGCGTATGTAACCTGAGGTATCACTGTATACTTTATTGCAACAGATTTGGTATCAATACCATACCCTGCAAGTGTACCTGGAAAAAAGAGACATCCCATTTTCTCACGCAAGAGCATGGTAGCCATTTTGAGTGCTGTCATCTCGCACAATTTCACACTGAGATCTTGCGTAGGAAAATGCTTTGGGGGGGCACCTGCAATCTCACATGGCACCCCAAAACATGTGTTTGGAGGGGAGTGTGATCTTGTGCAGTTTACATAACTTGCATGGGAACATGGGTGAGGAGACATACCTCCTGGTTCTGGGACTCAAGATGTTGGGGGGTTTGCATTACAATTACTTAGAGCCCTCTTGTGGACCAACCTGGCATCTTCTGGGGGTACATCTCCCATCATCCTTTGGCCAGCGCAGCCATGCTGGTTGAGGATGAAGATAGTTGCAGCCCAAAATATCTGAGAAGGCACTAGACTGACCTTTTTGGATGAGGTTAGCAGTCCACACAAAAGTTCTCATTCCTGTGTGTGGTGGCATCAAATTCCATGAGCAGAGCAGATCACATCAGGCGGGTGGCAGAAATTTGACCCCTGTACCTGACAGAGGGCTGTCAGTGGACATTTCAAAAGCAGTTTGTGCTGCAGCATGGGGAGGGGAAAGTATGTTCTGTTCTTAGCAGAGGTGTCTGTCAAAGTTGCCCATCAACCATTTGCTCCTGAGCAAGTACACAGCTGACCTGCTCCCAAGCTTCACCAGGAATAATAGTAATTATTCCTGAATTAACATCTAGACATATAAATTAATGCTGATGCTAATCTGATTATTTTGTGCCCTCCTCTCCTTTTTGGATGATGAATTTCCTTTCTTTTATGGTGACGTTTATGCAGCCACCTGCACGTATGCAAGATCCTCTCAGGACTGCTCCTCAGTTATAGAAGGGGGTTGCTGTGCAAATGAAAAGCTGAGGACTAGAATATTGAGTCCAAGACACTGAGTTCAAGAGTACTACTTTACCAAAAATGCTACACAGCGCGTGGTTAACAATTAGCATAAGCTGTGAAATAAAGAATTACAAGGAGGAACAGATGTTTCTCCTGACATGGGCAATGCTTTAAGCCCTAAAAGGCGGCACTAATTAAACATCCGTCAAAACATCCTAAACACAGTGCCTAAAATCTCAATAAATTTAAGAAAATCCCCACAGGTATCTGGCACTTAATTGCTTCAACAGGTGGGTTCCAGAAGGCCGCAAGACAAGGCCTGCACAGTTTTAGTAGGGTTACAAGTTGCAGCAATTGTATTTTAATTGCAATCCTTATTAAATGGGTATTTAAAATATAAATCTTGTCAGCGCTTCATGCTCTGTTTAATGACTGCCTAATTAAGAAAAACAAGGTGCAGGGCATATTTTTTTTGCATTCACTTACTTCTTCTGCCACTCAGCCCTACAAAGAAGAAGATAAGATGTGTATAGAAACATTTGAGCTATGATTCACAAACTTTGGAATGCGTCCTCCTATTGTAACTCTCGCCGGATAAGTTAGAAAGCTTTAATAAAAACATGGTTAAGCAAATGCTCAGCCGGTTCTCTATTCTTCCCTCAAGGGATTACTCACCATTCTGGTAGATGCTCATCTGAAAGCAATTGAAATCAATAGGCTGGCATGATCTAAAGCTGTACTTGCATTCCTCACTGTCTTAGTTTTTGATGCATTATTTCTGAATGATGAGAGTGTGCTCAACCGGATTTTCCATCAAAGGGTGAGCCTGTCACCAGCTGGCCCTGATGGATCCACTGACTTGGATCCAGAATAGGGCTCCTTCTGTTCTGGAAAAGGGCTTGGGTGTAGCAGATGCTCTTGCTCACAGGAAAAAAAGGAAGCAATTCTTCCTGTGCCATCTTCCATGTTGTGTTTTGTCGAGCTGCGGCAAGATTCCAGGGGGTTCTAGGTGCTCGTCCATGGTCTGTGTTCCTTTGAGAAGCAAGACATGGCAGGGCCTGTCATTCCCTTAGGAATATGGTTTAATCACACATATTTATACCTTTAGTCTGCATAGAGGGAGTACAGATGTTACTACAGGGACGTGGGCAGGGGCGAACGAAGGTGTCGTGGCACCCAGGGCGGGGTGTTGCTACTTTGTGCGATGTCACTACATACAACACATGCGTTGGACATAGCGCCACTGCACATGCGCTGTACATAACAGTTTGCCACTGCTCCAGAACTGTAAGGACAGTGCTGGGATCCTCTGATCTTGGCTGCAGCCGCGAATGGATTATTCTCTGTTCGCAGCTGTAGTGACAGAGGGATCCCACTGCTGTCCATACGGCGCTCGAACAGCGCCGGCGGCAAACTGCTATGTACAGCGCATGTGGGGCGTCGCTACGTACATAGCAGCGCATGTGGGGCGTCGAATCCCCACGACGGGATGAGCTCCCATTGCTCTATTACAGCTCCTGCCAACCTAGCAATTCAAAAGCACGCCAGTGCGTGTAGATACTTAGGTACAGCTGCGGTTGGAAGGTAAACAGTGTTTCCGTGTGCTTTGGTTTCCGTTACGGTATTCCGTTGCTCCAGAAGTGGAAAGCGGTCTGTGGACAAATGCCAGCTCCCTTGGCCCAAAAGTGAAATGAGCACTGCAACCCCATAGTCGCCTTTGACTGGACTTAACCATCCAGGGCTCCTTTACCTTTTACAGATCTTACAGTATGATCACCTCAAGAGGGAATTGCTCCCCACAGCAGTGCAGCGCTGGAGTCCAAGGCATCTCTCCCCACCTTTTACAAACCAGCCAGCCCAGATCATTCTGGTATTTTCTCAGCTATTCCAAGCCTCACACCAAAGACTCCAAACTCTTCCTGTGATATCGCACCCAGTTACCCTGGCAACCTCCCAAATCTCCTGTTCACACCTCAGGGCAGTGGGGAAGGGTGGTTCTCTTGCACTGCCAGTGGTCCTCAATGGCCCTTTATTGTTTCTTAATGGCCCTAGCTTGGCCAGGTCTTTCTGCATAGACTAGCCCAGGAATTCCTCTGCAGCTGGTATTTCTCCCTCTCTATCTCAAATCATCAAGATCCTACCATTTATTAATTTCTAGGGTTTAATGGGGTCTCCCCACTAAACCCTATATCCAGGGAGGGGGCTCAGAGGGCAGATCACTTTTCTTCCTTTCCATAAGTGCGAGTATTCTGTGAGTGTGTTCCAAGGATCTCTGGATTCAACCCAATGGTCTGAAAACAGAAGGCATTAGTCACACCTAAGCAGAACCATTCAGCCCGAACTTATGTAGAACTACTCAGAAGTCTTACAGTGTTCACCGAAGGGCAAAACATATGGCAGCCACATGAGTCCCAAGCAAACACTGTTGCACAATTCCCTTATTAGAAGCAATTAAAATGGCAAAGCAGTGAGAAAGCTTTCAGGCTAGAGAATGGGAGAAAGAAAGGAATCAGAGAGAAAGATGCTGGTGGTAAAGGAGATGCTGGAGTATTCAATACATGAGAATGTTAGTAACATAAAAAGAGCTTTGCAGGATGAGGCCAATGGCCCATCTAGTCTTGTAATATCCACGAGCAACAAGAGATCCACTTTTATTTTTTCATCCTTTGTAATTACAGTTCTTTCTCCTGCTCTTCCTCTTTTATCTCTGTCCTCTTTCTCCTTCGGGGGGTGGGGGGAAGCCTTAACCAAATAAACAGAAAGACATAAGACCCATCTCAAGAGGGAGCGAAGCACGCTGTTGACTCTCTTGTGTTTTCCTGCAAGTCTTTTGTCCGGTGCTGTAAATGTTGGGATGGCTTAGATCTCTTTCAAGCCCTCACCTTCTGAAGCTACTCATCAGTTGTTTGTTGTCTCAAGCCTCAAGCCTACAAATAGAATCTAATGTAATTACAGCTTCTGGTCTTTCATCTCCCTTGATGGGCCAAGTGTTTTATTACTGTCTTAGTGGCCTTCATCGCAGAAGATCTTTATCATCTGAAACATTATACTGGGGTCAAGAAATGAACAGCATCAGGAAAAAAATGTTTTGCTGTGAAATGTAGTTTCTTTAAACCCCAAAATATTCTCAAAGATGCTCTGATTTCATTTTAGATTTATACAGTCCTCCTTGTACATCACAGCTTTGAGGTTTCAAATCACACAAGGGAGGATTGGCCGTTTGAAGCAACCTAATAATATCCAGTTCCAACAGCTAGTTTGTTCATAACTTGGATGGCTCAATTTTCAACTTATTTTTAAAAATAAAACAACAACAACAACAAGAAGAAAAACAACAACTGTATTTAATTATCTGCATTTTATACTACATTCAATCATATTCCAAGGATAGTTTGCATAAAAAGATGACAAAACAATTAAAATATAAATACACAAGCCTAATGGCCTACAAATATCACAAGTTCTCAAGACCAACATTAGAACAAGGTAGATTTTTAAAATGTGCCTAAAAGGCTCAAGAAAAGGCAAATCTCTTTGGGAATAGCATTTTGAAATCAGAGCAACACCAGCAAGAAGACCCTCTCTCTGAAACTGAACGGAAACAGAAATTGCCTAATTCACAATTTCTGAAGCAGTATGCAAATGGCAGCACAGCCCTTCAAAATTCACGCTTCTCTGAATTTTGTCGTATAGTTCTCCACTCGAAAAATATGCACAAAAATGCAAATATTAGTGAAAGCAACATAGAAAAATATTATTATATTAGTCAAAGTTGAAATGTGCTTCTTAGGAGAAATGCACATAAAAATCTGATGGATTTTCACGAGGATTAAAAATACAAAACCACAAATTCCTGTGGAAATGTGGAGAACCCGAGTTGAAGATGGGGGGAAATGAGGACCTAGAGAAGCAAAATTGACAGATTCATCCATCGCTGTTGTCCAGTGCTGGTTGATGCTTGAAACACTGATTTGCAAAGTGAATTAAATAGTTCCAGACCTTTGGACAGCCTCCAGTCTGTCAGGAGTGATGTTAGTAACGGAGGAGACCCAGCTCCTTTTTCGCATGGAGATGGTCCGTCCTGATCACACTTTGTACACATTTTGTCCACAGGCAGAACACCTTTCTTTCGTATAGCAAGGTAGCCAGCTTGGAATGTGGGCAATGATTGTGAAATCACTGACCCATCAATAGTTCCACAGGACCAAACAGAAGCCAAAAGCATGTAAATTGTTGCAGATTGAGATCCTGGCAGGGCAGTTGCCAGAATGCCCCCAGCTAATCTTTCCTTCCTTGGCTTTTGAGAAGATGCCGTTGAAGAGGGAGAACCAAAGAGGCCGGAGAGCCGGACCCAGTCTCACTTTAGTGTTTGCCTTTCTGCATGCACACAATTGAATTAACCAATTTCACAGACATGAGGTGTGAGATCTAAAAAGCATGAATCCTCAGCCAGCTGTCTAGACATTGGTGCTGATGCATAAACATGCAGGCTGTATAACTGAGCATCAAGATCAACTCATGAGCATGGAAGATGGTTACAAGTACATTTGCAAAATGGTGCTCACTCCTTCATCAACAACTGTTTCCCATGGGACTTTTTGCTGCCTGTTGGGATGGAGCTGGTGGCAGACCTTCTCATTTTAATAATGAAGAAGTTGTGATGTCTAAGATATATATATATCACATCCTAGATGTGTATTTATTTTTTTAGTGAGGATGATTGGACTAATGTGAGCCTTATGTTCTCACTTTGAGCCTAGCCAATCATTGGCAAACACCCCTACTTACATGATCTAATGCTTACATGCTTGAGTAGTATTAATCTGATACATCTGTGTTTGCCTTTAGCATGCAGATAGACACATCCTGAGGATGAAGGACACATCCAGGGGAACTAGCCCGAAGGCTCATCGGTTCTGATGGGCCTTTATGTATTTACCACGCTAGAAACCTTTCTGTTCACTTTTAACAAGTCTCTGCTGCTTTTCTGGGCTGGTGTAGCATTCATGTTCTGTCTGCTTTCTGAGATCTAGGCTGTAAGTCTGTGTCTTCACAATATCTTTGCTTTAGAGGTTGTTTGCTTTTCATGCATCAGAAATAGCCCAGTGTTCGTTTTTCTGAATTTTGTAGAAAGCGCTGCTCATCTACAATTTGCTCCCATTTTTGGTTCCTCCAGTTCATTCATGTTTTTATTTTCCCTACCTTATAAGTTATTGAAGTGGATGTTCAGTGCACTGATACAACACTGCAAGAGAAAGGGAAAGGGAAAGGGAATCTTGATGCGATTGTATTGAGATTCTTTTTGTGTAGTGTTTTACCAAATAGCAGGAGAATATTATATGGCAGGAAAACACTGTGAGGAAAGAATATAAATTAAATTGTACAATGATAAGATCAAACATGTTTTGTGCCAGTCTTTTATAAGTGTGCACATATGTGACATAAAAATTATGGGGAGAAATATGCAAATTAATGGAAAGCTCCAGTAAACAGTTCCTACTTCAGTTTTTGAATTTAGAATTTTTCTTAGTTAAGCTGGTATTCAGTATTGGAAAACAGGTCCAAGTGAGTCCAGAAAACAATAAAATAAGGGAAGTGGGGACAATTTGTTCATCTTAGAGCCACTGATTTTACTCAGGTTAGCTGCTTTTCTTTCAACAGAAACCAACTTTTGATTTACCCCTTTGATAGAGAGGGCTGGAAGTGAGTTTTTTACATCAAGATAACTTCATGGGTAAAGTAATCAGCTGTCAACCAATGAGAAAATGTTCTGCTCTAGCTGGCCATTGTATTCATTGTTGAGCATATCTGTGGAACTCCTTCCAAAGGGAAATATATTTGGCTCCATCACTACCAGCTTTGAAACTCATTTATGTTTCCAGCTGCTTTTAGCTGAGTTTCTGAGTTGTAATGATTTGTATTGCTGCTCTTTAAAATAAAACTGCTTTCTCTAAAAACTAAACAACTTAAAAATTGTGTCAGCTGGTATTATATGAGTTCCTGGATTGTGAAATATTTTAAACTTCTTTTTAAAATAACTGTACTTCATTGGAACGAGATATCGAATGGAAAGTCTGTTTGTGTTTTAAATGTAAAGTGTACAGGGTGGGGGCAGATTTGCCCTGAAGGGTGGCATAGACATATTTTTAAAAATAAGGAACTAAAAAAAGGGGGGGATTGGGGTCCCTTCCTCAAGATTCCAATGTGCTTTGGGGGGTCGTTTATTATTTTTTCCTTTTATGTTTTGTCTTTGGAAATATCAAACATATTTACCTTAAACCATGGGTTAATTCACTTTCCCATGAGGAACTGGGTATGTCTCCAGCTGTATTTTGACTGAATGTTACTCACGGACCATTAACATTGTTTGAAGCAAAGCTTTATCTTTCGAAGGGCAAAATTTATGGCATTTTTTAAGGAAGAGGAAAAAACTAGGTGCCTTTGGAGTAAAACATGGTTATGTGGGTGGGAGTGAGGAGGCGGTCCGAACATGTTCCCTTTGAAAACTTTGGCTACTTTATTCGACATATGCTGTTTAAATATAGTGCTCTGTGATTTGTGTGTGTGTAATAACAAGAAGGGTCAAATAACCCAACACAGATTCCAATGTTGCATATGCCCATTCAAACACGTTGGATGGTAAAGAGCTCCCACAGTTGCTAAAATTGATTTAGGTTCTGCACATGTTTCGAATTGGGAGCTTTGTTTGTGCAGAAGGTTGAAATCGGTGAGTTGGTGAACCTGCAGCAGGGATGTCCTCAGATTCCCCCCGCCCCCCCCATTCTCATCTTTCTCCTTGATCTTGATGTGAAGACGGTTATTATTTTACCAGCTACACAAAAATGCAAACATCTCTTGCATATCATATGCATTCTTACACACATTAAGATATGCTTATATTATATGCATAGATGCTCCAGGTTTCCTAAAGTAGCAACACACAAATAGATACATACAACAAAGCAAATAACTGTACAAAAATACCTATGTATTAATGGACATAAAGCCTGCTTAACACAGTTTTGTTCAGGGAAGCCTATCTAGAAGTGGTTGCTGACTTGTTTTATTTGAGTCATCCAGTTTCACAGCTTATAAGCGGGACTGTGTAATTAGTGGCAGAGTATTTTGGCCCAGCCCTATATAAACCTGTTTCCACAGCTGCCCCCAAACCTAGCTGGGATAAGGCAAGGAACACTAATAAAATAATTTAATTAAAACCATAATAAAATCACAACTTGAAAGCTTCAGCAAAATCACAAATAATCAGGAAGTCAGCTGAGAACAGCAGACTATTTAAAACAGCAGCAAACAACCTAAGCCTGTGGAAACAAGAAGAGTATATGAATTGCTTAATATTACTATAGTTGAAATTAATAAATGGTAGGATTATGATTATTTGGGGCATTGAAGGGAGAATTGCAGGCCAGTGGAAAAATGCAAGCTAACCGGGCTTCCAAGGCCAGGGCCTCCCCTAGGACTAAGGTGTTAACATGACAAAGGTGTAGGTGGCCCACCTAAAAGGAATCTTGGGCTTGGGCAGATGGAGGTGGCCAAGATGGTGCATGTTTGTGAGGTGAAAGGAGAAGAGTCTTTTTAGTGAGGTACACCGGGGAGAACAAGGATGAGAACAAAGACAGATCCATTTTCGGCAATCTAGCTGCAGGCGGGCTCAGAGAGATGCCGTTGAGTGCACTGCGGTGGGAAAGAAGTCCTTCTTGAGATGGAGTTCCTCCATGCAGACTGAAGGTGTAATATGTGAATAAATCATATTCCATATATAAAAATTATTAATTTTTCTGTTTTACAATTTAAAGTACTCATTTTTACATCCTTAAAATATTGATGACTCCTCTTCTCTTTCCATGGTTCATTTTACATATCATAAATCCTTGCATATTTTACAAAAACTATACCATTCAGTATTCTATTATTACACCCATCAAAACTTATTTACACTGTTGAATTTATCTTAATGCTGCCAGCGTTTTCAGCTGTACAGAGATATTTCCCATATAATCAATAAACGTTTTCCAATCTTCTCTAAACGTATGTTCTTCTTGTTCTCTTATTCTATACGTTAAGTCTGCAAGCTGCACAAATTCTGCAAATTTAAGCTGCCATTCTTCTTTGGTTGGGACCTCACTTGTTTTCCATTTTGGGACTAACAAAACACGGGCCATATTAGTGGCTTACATAAATATCCTTTTATGACACCTGGGAATTTCAGTCTAAATTATCCCCAACAGAAAGGACTCTGGTTTGGGGTGGGGGTGGGGAAAGTACTTTAAAACATTTTTTTTTCAATTCATTATGTGTCAGTTCCTTAAAGCTATGATGTTTTTGCCATGTATTCAATTCTCCAAAGGAGTATAGACCCTGGGTAAGTGCCTGGAACCCCCTGGAATCTTGCTACTGCTACCCAACTTTTGTTACAATACAAAAATATTACCCTTCTTCCAAGGAGCTTACGTTTCTGAGCACAATTCAAAGTGTTGGTGTTGACCTTTAGAGCCCTAAATGGCTTCGGTCCAGTATACCTGAAGGAGCGTCTCCACCGTTCTGCCTGGACACTGAGGTCCAGCACCGAGGGCCTTCTGGCGGTTCCCTCACTGCGAGAAGCAAAGCTACAGGGAACCAGGCAGAGGGCCTTCTCTGTAGTGGCGCCCACCCTGTGGAACACCCTCCCATCAGATGTCAAAGAGATAAACAACTACCTGACATTTAGAAGACATCTGAAGGCAGCCCTTTAGAAGACACCTGAAGGCAGTTTTTAATGTGTGACATTTTAATGTATTTTTAATCCTTGTTGGAAGCTGCCCAGAGTGGCTGGGGAAACCCAGCCAGATGGGCAGGGTACAAATAATAAATGATGATGATGATGGGGTACATGTTTCCTTCTGCCATTTCATCCACGCAACAATCTACAGTGGTAGGTTAAGAGGAGAGAGAGACTGGCGGAATACCTCCGAGCAAGCTTGATGGTTGATTGGGGATTTTAGCACAAGACTCTGGTTTAAGTCAAGCACAAGACTTAAGGCCTTGTGAATGCGATAAACAGAATTTAGAAGGACACATTCACAGAGGCCAAAAGGTAGAAGAAAGGTCAAAACAGGCTCTTCATTGCTCTTCCCATGAACTTGTTCAGCTCATTTGATTCCTTTATTATTCCTGAAAGGAGTGAACCCCTCAAAAGGATTTATTTATTCTTTTTTTACAATCAGCTTCTTACAAAGTAGGAACATCTATTGGTCTGTGCATTGGGGGCTTTGGGGTTTAAGCTCTGCTGGTTGTATTGCTTACTGCAGAGTTATGCAATGAGAAGAAATTCTGATATCCTACCCCATGCTTTTTAAATATAGTGCTTTGGCGCAGAAAGTGTAACTCTATCCTTAAAAAGGAAATTCAAGCCTTCAGCTCTGATTCCTATCCCATACAAGATTTCTCATGCCTAAAACATCACATCGTCAGTCATATAAAATCACTTGCCATTCCAAGAGGTTTAAAACAACAAAGTGAGGTTACCCTGCATTTTATTTTTTTTAAAAAAGCATATCTCTCCATTATCTTGGTTTGTCAGTTTGCGTTAGATCATTAGTATTGGTGTTTTTTAAAAAAGTATTTATATATGTATATAGATATTAATAATGCTTGTGGACACAAGCTTTGTTCAGGGCATTTCTGTTTTATTTGTGTTGCCATGATTGATTTGCTTGCTTTATAATATGCTGGTTTCAAATTTCCTGCAATGTGGATCAAGTTTATAATCTAATTTGAAATTTATCCTCTGTGTGTTCTGGTCCAAATCAGATAGCAGATAACATTTGATCTTACATTTGTCATGACGCTCCCCCCCCCAGCCCTACTTTGGAAGTTTTATTAGATATTTTAAAGTAAGTTTAATAGGACCCTTGGGGTTGCCAATTCCATGTGAACCCCTGAATCAGAAGACCAAAGTTGTCATATCCCCCCTAAATTGACA
Organism: Podarcis melisellensis; assembly: GCF_964234715.1. Taxonomy (NCBI): domain Eukaryota; kingdom Metazoa; phylum Chordata; class Lepidosauria; order Squamata; family Lacertidae; genus Podarcis; species Podarcis melisellensis. Next base: position 20,612,865 of record NC_138539.1, on the reverse strand, counting down.
TACTTATACTTTTAGCTGCTTGTTGCATTAATATGATATATTTTGGCTTGCCATCCCCACAAAACACCATCAAACTCTTGCTTTCACAGCATCATAAGCATTTAGGTGTTGCAGTGAACCTGAAACATTTGATGGTCTTTTTTTCATATTATTATTAGGGAGTGAGGGTTATTCATGGACCTGAAGAAGTCTTCATATCCTGGTCAGTGCTGGTTCCAATCCTTGGCTTAGCTCATCAAGTACCTTCCTGGTGAACCAGAAGTGTAATGTTGGTCTTCTACTGATTCTTTCCAAAGACTGCTGGGAGGTGGTTACTGGTGGCTGCTAACTGGCCGGCTGCTCCCTGCACAGGTGTGGTGGGATGGAGATGGGCATGAGGGCATCTAGCTAGTCAGTAACCACTTTCTGGTAGAGATGGAGATTCCCAACACCACCCCTTGTTTGCCACACATTTGATTGTGGTCATTCCTACTAACGGACCACTTCAGAGCTCCTGGTGGTGCCAGTGATGCAATGCTGGAAATACCTAAAGCCAAGACATGTTAGCAAAGATGTGCTTTAACATTTTAGCTGCCCTAACCAGCAACTAACAAAAGCAGAAACTTTCCAGGTACCAGAATTTACACTCCACGTCCAACTAAAAAGCTGGTTGTGTGGGTGGCCAGGACTGCATGGTACGATGCTGGGAAAAACTACTTGTAAATAAGAGAAGAGTAATTGGATGGGTGACTGAGTGAATTGGGTTGTTGCCTTTATGGATTCACACCTGCCATCCACATCAAAGCAGAAGAAAAGGGTGTTCCACAAAAGTGTGGGAAAGATAGGATTAGCTGTAAACCTTCCACAAAGATTGCTCTCTTTCTGATCCAGATGAGACCATGATACGGAATGTAAAAAAACCAACTGCCCTCCAAGAAACATTGAAGGATTATTTCCCTTGAGTACTAAAAGACCTTTCCAAATGTGATGTAGATGCTGGGCAGATGGGAGATCAGATCTACTGGTAGTGATTTGTAGTACACTGGCAATAACTGCTGACTCCAAACCGCTTAACAATGACAACAAAATGACTTTACCACCTAAATTAGGCATCTGAAATAAAGCAAACTAATAAGGAGTGGAGTTTTGTGCAAAAGAATGGTGTTCAGATCAGTTCTTCTACTGAAAAATGAATTCCTAGGCTCAGAATGTGCTCAGAGGCACCCAGTTTGCTGATTGGTTGGTAGAGCTTGATGTTGTAGGAAAAATATAAATTTGACCCGGTAAGTCTGAACTCTGCATGCTCCTGACATGGAGGGTGCAATGTTGGGTTCAAAGTCCCCAGTTGGCCGTGGAGCAGATTGGATGGCATTGAGTCAATTGGAAGCTCTCAGCTAATTCACTGAATAGGGTTAATGTGAGGATAAAATTGGGAAATTGGGAAGCGCAGGGAACCCTACACATACATTGGAAGAAGAGGAATTTATCGTTCTCTGCTAATTAAATAATAAATAAATTAAATTAAAAAAAAGAGATGCTATACAAGAACTTCTGCTGTCCTACCACAAAAGCTTCCTAAATGTGCTGACTTCGTAGGTTAAGATTATGATTATTTTTATATAAGCAGACTTTGATTGGAGCCTTAGAATTCCTTAAGACCTCACACCTATCTGGATATAAAGTCATTCACCATCTCTGCCACCTTCAAGCCACCTAAATTTAAACCCACTTAGCCCTTTAATGTTAAAACATTTATCTTTCATTTGTTACCCATTGAGATCCAGTGAGTCTGCAAGACACTGCCGTATTGAAACATCTGGGTTTGATTGCTTGCATTCTTTTAACCGCAGCCACTTTGATCCATTCCAGATGTATGATAACTAAAATTACATTTGAATTGTTAATAACTGCTTTTTTTTGAGGCTGGGGTAGGATAAGCCAGTCTTAAACTCCATACCTCCAAAGAAGAGAGACTTCTAGAAAGGTATGCCTTGGAACATATGCTGTTCACATACCAAAACCTCCAAGGTGAGATAAGCCCAACACAGATCAGCTTGTATACCATAAACACAAATAGGATGAAGCATACAATATTCATGGAACTCATTGCCACGATATGGCTTTTAAAAGGTTAGGTGGGCCTGGGAAAGGTCTTGGCTGCTAAAAACCCAGCCTTCATAATCAGAGCCATGTGCTGGAAAAAAAAAACAGGGGACCTCCATCTTAAGTTATATTTCAACATCCTTAAGGCTCTGGAATAGCTGTTTTGGAGAAAAAGGCTAGATGGACTTTTAGTCTGACCCAGCAAGCCAGTAATTATGGTTCTTTGCGTTGCTTTATCCAGATGTTTAATTAAATTTATTTGGTTTAAATTTTTATAAACAATCCTTTCCTCTAAAATATTACAAGGTGGTATACACACTAAAAACACAATCTTACAATAAAAATCAATATAAATGTCAAACACATCAGTAAGAACAGTAAGAACACATCAGTTAGAACTGGTTGGCACTGGATCTCAGATCTGAAAGGCCTGTCTGAATAATACAATTTTTAGAAGATGTCTAAAAGCAAGCAGGGATGATTGCTGCTGAACCTTCATTGGCAAGGAGTTCCACAGGGCAGAGCCCATCACACTGAAGGCTTGGCACCTGGTAAAGGCCAACCAGGGGCATATGCCCCATCAGAAGACTTTGGCGTTCAAGGAATAAAGAATCAGGAGGTCCTTGAAGTACTTTGGCCCAAGTAATTTAGAGCTTTGTGAATTAATAAAAGAACTTCAAACCTGGCCTGGTAGCAGATGTTAAGATCTGCAAGTCCTTGGATGGAGAAAAAGGAGAATAAAGTGGAAGTAAGAGATGCTCATTTGTGGGTCAATGGTAAAATGCAGCTCCACACTTGACAGATTGTTGTTGTTTAGTTGTTTAGTCATGTCCGACTCTTCGTGCCCCCTGGATCAGAGCACACCAGGCACTCCAGTCTTCCATTGCCTCCCGCAGTTTGGTCAGACTCATGTTTGTAGCTTCAAGAACACTGTCCAAGCATCTCATCCTCTCCTTCTCCTTGTGCCCTCCATCTTTCCCAACATCAGGGTCTTTTCCAGGGAGTCTTCTCTTCTCATGAGGTGGCCAAAGTATTGGAGTCTCAGCTTCAGGATCTGTCCTTCCAGTGAGCACTCAGGGCTGATTTCCTTAAGATCTTCTTGCAGTCCATGGGACTCCCAAGAGTCTCCTCCAGCACCAGAATTCAAAAGCATCAATTCTTCGGTGATCAGCCTTCTTTATGGTCCAGCTCTCACTTCCATACATCACTACTGGGAAAACCATAGCCTTTACTATACGGACTGGCTTCCTATTGCAAGTAATGGCCATTGTGCAGCCAGAGAAGAAAGGAAGAAGTATTACTACTGGGAAAACCATACCTTTAACTTGACGGACCTTTGTTGGCAAGGTGATGTCTCTGCTTTTTAAGATGCTGTCTAGGTTTGTCATTGCTTTTCTCCCAAGAAGCAGGCATCTTTTAATTTCGTGGCTGCTGTCACCATCTGCAGTGATCATAGAGCCCAAGAAAGTAAAATCTCTCACCGCCTCCATTTCTCCCCCTTCTATTTGCCAGGAGGTGATGGGACCAGTGGCCATGATCTTTGTTTTTTTGATGTTGAGCTTCAGGGATGGTGGGTGGGGGTTGGAGAAAGATGGACATTGGGATCTGCTGCCCCTGTGAATCCTGACCCCTGAGGTAGTTGCCTCAGCTTGCCTCACGAGTAGGCCGGCCCTGTGTTGGGTGCTGGCTTTCATGTGTGTATCTTACTGTGGACATGGCACTGTGTGTCAGATTGGGGATATGCATGTACATTTGTATGTATCACAGTGAACTATCCCTGCAATCCTTGCAGGCCTGATTTTGAGATGGACCCCACTGTGTGTCACTTGCACAGAGGACTCCCCTGCTCAGTGCCTGAGGGCCCCAGTCCTGCCACTCACCACCCGGCCTAGGGTGGGGCCTGATGGGCTCCATAAAGGACTGCTGCCGCTGCTGCTGCTGGGCTGAGAGGGCTCCATTTTTGTTTTTGTTTTTTAAATTGCTGTTATTTTTTACCTATGTCATTTTGAACTGTGATATTAATGCTGTATTCTTAGTTTTAGATTTATATTGTTTTCCATTTGGTAGTATATTTTTTGATGTGGTTTATTTATTGTTTATGACTTTTGTAATTATGTAAATCTTGTCATGTTGTAAGCTCCACAGTTGTTTTTAACTGTGGAAAGGCGGCATACAAATAAAATGAAATAAAATGATGGGGGGGATATGAAATATACCCGAATCATATGAGCCCCATACGCCAGGCATAGGCAACCTTTGGCCCTCCAGATGTTTTGGACTACAATTCCCATCATTCCTGACCACTGGTCCTGTTAGCTAGGGATCATGGGAGTTGTAGGCCAAAACATCTGGAGGGCCGAAGATTGCCTATGGCTGCCATATGCCATCACTCAAGCAGTATTCACAGACTGGATGAATTTGTGAGGCGAGGTTCAGCCACTAGGTGACTTTTGTAAGTAACTAATAACAGAAGTGGGCAGACACACAGCTGTACTTCCAGTAGACCAATATAGTAGGAAAGAAGCAATGCAGATTTGCATGCCATTATCAGCCTTGGCAGGGACGTGGGTGGTGCTGTGGGTAAAACCTCAGCGCCTAGGGCTTGCCGATCGCATGGTCGGCGGTTCAAATCCCCGCGGCGGGGTGAGCTCCCGTCCTTCGGTCCCAGCTCCTGCCCACCTAGCAGTTTGAAAGCACCCATAAGTGCAAGTAGATAAATAGGTACCGCTGTATAGCGGGAAGGTAAACGGCATTTCCGTGTGCGGCGCCGGTGCTGGCTCGACAGAGCAGCTTCGTCATGCTGGCCACGTGACCCAGAAGTGTCTCCGGACAGTGCTGGCCCCCGGCCTCTTAAGTGAGATGGGCGCACAACCCTAGAGTCGGACACGACTGGCCCGTACGGGCAGGGGTACCTTTACCTTTACCTTTATCAGCCTTGGCAAGAAAGTGACAGCAAATGACCAATGAATTTAATAAAGCACAGGCAAGATTGATTTAATGTTCTGAGAAGCGGCATGAATGTTAGGCATCTAACGAGTACATAGATTAAGCTTGTGTGTATGTGGGAGAGAGAGCGAGAGAGGGAAACTGTGGTAGGAATATGGGTGAGTCTGGTCAACACCTCTTTTATAGGTCATGGTCAAAATAGAGGTTGTAAAACCTCTTATCAAACATTGGAGCACAGTCATACCTCTTGTTACTTTTGCTTCAGGTTAAATCTTTTCAGGTTGCGTCCCGCGGTGACCTGGAAGTAACAGAAAGGGTTATTTCCGGGTTTCACCACTCGCGCACGCGCAGACGTGGGTTGTGTTCTGCTCATGTTGTGAACGGTGCTCTGGAACGGATCCTGTTTGCAACCAGAGGTACCACAGAGGATATGGTCTTCCTTCCTTCTCTGGCTGCACAATGGCCATTACTTGCAATAGGAAGCCAGTCCACTCCTTCCATAAGCAACCCTACAGCTGCCCCTCTCTGGTTCTGGCCCACAAGCTGTTCATTCTGAGTGACGTACAAGCAGCAGCAGGTATAAACATCCAAGGGCCAACTAGGAAAGTGAATGGATGGAAGCAAGATTCACTGAGCCCTATACTGATCCCTTCCATGAACGTAGCATTGTATATTGAATGTGCACCAACTTTCTACTATTTATATCCTGTTGGAAGCCATCAGTCTCTGGAGACAATGGGGGTGAAGATATCCAGCATTCAGTAGTCTTCCCATCCTACCTTTTGAGGCTAAGAAGGAAGGGAATTCTCACTGTATTGGTGAAAAGAATGCAAATGCTCAGGTTCCACACTGTCTTTCGCTAGCAGTCTTTGCTTAAAGACCTCCAGCAAAGGAGATCACAGAGTGAGTTGTTTTGTGCCTTTGCTCCCTAGCATATCCATTTCCACGGGGTTTGTACGCGATGGCTATGGCCACATCCTCACCATGCATTTCATAAGAACTGCTGCTGTTGCTGCCCAGGAGGACTCCCCTGCTGTGAGTGCCTGTGGGTCCCGTTCCTGCCTCTCTCCACCTGGCCTAGGGCGGGGCCTGACTGGCCTCATAAGAACTGCTGCCGCCCAGCAAGGACTTGTGTATTTTGGGGGAAGTTTTGTCGGGAGTTTTTGCTGTTATTGATATTAATTTTTTGTATCTTTATTTTTATGTGGAACTTGTTCAGTTTGGTTATGAAGTTTTTGATGTGTCTTGTTTATTTTTATGACTACTTTGCTATGTTTATAACTATGTAAATCTTTTCGTATTGTGCATTGTTTCGTATTGAGCATTGTTTTAACTGTGGTGATGATGATGATAAAGCATGTTCACAGCTTCCCCCAAGGAATCCTGGGAATTTCACTCTATTAAAGGTACTGGGAACTGCAGTTCTGCGAAGGCTAAACTACAGTTTTGGGGACGCCAAGTGCTTTAAATGTTAGGTGTGGATTTGACCTGTATTTCTGCAAGTTGATCAATAAAATTGACATGCATATAAACATAAAAAGATGTTGGCTCATTCTTCATGTGAAATTTCTCGTTCTGTTTTCTCTTTTTTTTAAAAAATGTGAAAAATCACAATGGGTGGAGTGCATTTAGAATGGCATAAGCATCAGTTATACACAGCTACCATTGTGATAAGCAACAATTCCCAAGACATACATATATATGTAACAAGGGTGTGAACCATCTTGGGCAGAAGTGGGATATGGTCTTCCTTCCTTCTCTGGCTGCACAATGGCCATTACTTGCAATAGGAAGCCAGTCCACTCCTTCCATAAGCAACCCTACAGCTGCCCCTCTCTGGTTCTGGCCCACAAGCTGTTCATTCTGAGTGACGTACAGGCAGCAGCAGGTATAAACATCCAAGGGCCAACTAGGAAAGTGAATGGATGGAAGCAAGATTCACTGAGCCCTATACTGATCCCTTCCATGAACGTAGCATTGTATATTGAATGTGCACCAACTTTCTACTATTTATATCCTGTTGGAAGCCATCAGTCTCTGGAGACATGGGGGTGAAGATATCCAGCATTCAGTAGTCTTCCCATCCTACCTTTTGAGGCTAAGAAGGAAGGGGATTCTCAGAAACGAATGATTCATGGATCAAAGGCCCCGTCCATAGCTTGCTCTATCTTGTGTTGATGTGCACAAGAGGAAACAGGTGCAGATTTTAGGCTCTGCGTGGTGATCAAGGCGTACAAGGGTGCTAAGGAAAACAAGAGTTCATTTCTTTAGTGGCTGACTTAGCACCGCGTTCAGGAAACAGTGAAATGGCCTAACCGAAAGAGCAGGGAACTAATCAGATCAAATGAGTGCTAAGTCTGCAGCGGAATGCTTCACAAAATTGGAGGAATGTGGCGCTAATGTGCTAGCTTGTGTTACAAGCAAAGCAATGGCCTGCTCAGACCGCAGAGGGTGTTGCAGCCTAGTGCAAATAATTCCTTTGCCACAAAGATGGGGAGGATTTATTAGCGGGCTGACTTATAATTGAAATCTTACCCTTTTTAGGGATTATTTCTCACTGAGCTGAAGGAGAAGCATTGTGCTAAAACAAAATATTTGTTTTTCTCGCTGTTTTGCTAAATGGACATTGAAATGAAGGTTCAGGGAGAAAGGTTTCAGACAGATGTCTCTTAAAGCACCAGTGTAAAATACACAGACACACACAGGTCATGGTGGAAACCATGAAATGCTCCCACACACACACCATAGGTTTGTAAGCTTACTTTAAGCATTTATGTTTGCCAGATCCTTCAGAGTTGCTACTTAAATACCCCTAGCAGCATGCTATTAATTCATTCTCTCATTCATTAATTGCATTTATATCTCACCTGTCCTCCAAGGGACTCAAGGTGGTGTATATAGTCGCCTCTCCCCCCCCCCCATTTTATCCTCACAACACCCCTGTGTGTTAAGATAGGCTGTGAGGCTGTGACTGGCCCAAGCTCACTCAGTGGGGATTAAAACCCTAGTATCCCAGGTCCTAGGGACGCGGGTGGCGCTGTGGGTTAAACCACAGAGCCTAGGACTTGCCAATCAGAAGGTTGGCGGTTCGAATCCCCGCGACGAGGTGAGCTCCTGCCAACCTACCAGTTCAAAAGCATGTCAAACTGCAAGTAGATAGAACGGTACTGCTCCGGTGGGAAGGTAAACGGCGTTTCTGTGCACTGCTCTGGTTCGCCAGAAGCGGCTTAGTCATGCTGGCCACTTGACCCGGAAGCTGTACGCCGGCTCCCTTGGCCAATAAAGCAAGATGAGCGCCGCAACCCCAGAGTCGGTCACTTTATCCCAGGTCCTAATACAAAACTTTAACCACTACACTACCCTGACTCTCATAGAGCAGTGGTTCCCCAAAGTGTGCTAGTTCCAGGTTGTGGAGCTCCATCGCATGAAGTTTATTTATTTAAAGGAGGGTTTGTTGCACTAGGGCAACAGAGTGCTTTAATCCACTTTAATTTCACAGTATTTCTGACATGCCTTTGAATCCCTGTTGCAAAAATACATCTAGAGGTGACCTCTATGCACTTTGAAAAGCATGTTCTTAGGGGCCTGCTATTCAAAGGGCAGGAGGGGAAGGCAAAAATCTTCTCCACTAAAACAAAAATCACACTTGGGCATGCTTAAAAGTTGATATTTGGATTGTGGCCAATATGTCTGCTTTCCACCTTAGGAGGCTAAGTGCCATCTTTTCGGTTATGCTCTGTGAGAAATAACTTGGAATGGCAATATCCTATCAGTCCTTCTTAAGTAGTAATAGTACACTGGGGAAACTGGAGTTGGAAAAAGTACTTTGAAAGTGCTTTAATTTGCAAATTCCCCGTGGCCTGTAGCGCATGAACCCTTGGCACAAATGTGTTCTTTTTCAAGTACAGTTTACAGCAGAGGACGAGAAATTGCATCACACTTTTCTCATCTCTTCTCAGATTTCCTTAGGATCGCTGATTGCAACACTCCAGGCTATTGTGTTGCTCTGGGTGGCTGAGTGAAAATGATCATTTACAGAAACGAAAGCTATTCCAGAGTTGAACCATGAACTGGTTTACTTTTAATCACAAACCCTGAGGTACCAGTGGGCTCCAGCTGAGGGATAGGACCATGGGGTTCAGGCTTTTTATTCTCTGCTACATAAAAAAGAGTAGACTAAGAGGTTTGTTTTTTTAAAAAATATATAAAAAAGGGCTGTATAATCTTGGGTGTTTGGTCAGCACTGATGATTGGACACACACAGATAAACATCATCTGGAGGGCACCATGTTGGTGATTACTGCCTTATGTTAGTAGATCTCCACCAATGCAAGGCCCCTTGTGCTAGCAGACAGACAAGTGTTGGATGGAACTCATAGTTTAAACAGATAATAGGGGTAGATAAACAACCTTGTCAAGAGCATTCTACAGCAAGGGGGTCACCACCAAGAAGAAGGTAATATATTCAGAGAAGGTCCTCAATGCATTCTATATGGAAATGCAGGCAACTCCCCACTTACATGGGGGTTGAGTCCCAAGGCAAGTCCCAAGTGAAATCGCGTACATTTGAAACACTATTGGAAAAATCTGCAAACACCTTCTAAACCGCTGGAAAGCCTTGGAAAACTCTTTAAAAATACCAGCAGCACTGTGTTATGTACTGAGTTGAATAGGATCCAAAAGGCAGCAGTCTGATCGGTCCTAGAACAATAAGATTCAGAATGCAGCAGTCTGATTGGTCCTAGAACAATAGGATCCAGAATAAAGCAGTCTGATTGGTCCACAGGAGCCACCCAATCCAGCTCCAGGTGGAAGTGGATCCGCAACCAGATTGGCCTACAGGTGAATCCCAGAATTAGCCAATCACGTGGGGCCCATTGTGTAAATAATGTATATAAAGCAGACATTCTGGGGGAACTTCCATTCCTCCTCACCACTATGAGCTGAATAAAGAGCATGAAATCCACTCTCGACTTCGAGTATATTTCAACTTACCAGACATCAAACTCCACCACAATCGCTCCTTTCAAACTCCCAATTCTCCACAGGCCTCAATGGTCAGTGCAAGGGCTCCTGGGATTGTATTTGCAAAGGTTCATGGGATTTCTGTTTTCATGACCCCCCCCTTATATTTTTAAAGTCACTTCCTGGTTCAGCATGATGTGTGTGTGCCCGGCTGCGTGTCTGTTGGATGTGTGTACATTGGGTGTTGCCCATACTGGGGGCACTGTGCTGTTCTTAGAGTTTTCTCAGAGATTTCCCAGTCATTTTGCTACCTGAGCCCTTTTCACACTTCTCCCCACAAAACGCTCTGCATACTGAACAAGGTGGAGACAAAATAAGAGACAATATGGCAAAGGTGGACTTCCAGATGTTGGTGGACTTCCAGATGTTGATGGACTTCCATCTCCCATCATTTTTAGCCAGCACAGCTAATGATCTGGTTTCGGCAGAATGTGGAGAGCCACAGGTGCAGCACAATGAAACCACAACACATATGCAACCTTGAGGCTAAAGCTGATGATGGTTTATTTTAGTATCTTGTGGTAAGGAAGAACGTTAAGCGTTGAGGTGAAGGCCCGTATGTCCATAATGGAAGGGAGATTCAGCAGAGGGGAGGAGGGGAGGAATGTTAGTTCAGCTGTTTTGCCAAAGAAAGTTCCCTGAACGCTGTAGGTGCGTGAGAAATCCGTGTTCCCTTCCTGTTTGCCATAGCCAACCACCTGTGAATTCAAAGGCCAAGCAGTTACCAAAGCAGCAAACACTTGGAGTCTAAAAGTTCAGAGTCTGGTCTCCTGCAGGCACAATCTCGACATCATGTTAATTATGTCATTTCTGACAGGTTTCCTATCAACCGATGATACGTGAACTAACTGTAGGCACGCTTTTGCATATGACAAACTTGGCACAAACATCTGGGTTACTGCAAAATGGTTTCCTGCTGTACAAATTCAGCGAGCAGACAGCAAGCTTGCAGGGGAGATGGTGGCATAGGTTTGTTTTGGCAAGCAGCGTTGCACATTATCTTATACAGTGGTACCTCAGGTTACATACGCTTCAGGTTCCAGACGCTTCAGGTTACAGACTCCGCTAACCCAGAAATAGTACCTTGGGTTAAGAACTTTGCTTCAGGATGAGAACAGAAATTGTGCTCTGGCAGCACAGCAGCAGCAGGAGGCCCCATTAGCTAAAGTGGTGCTTCAGGTTAAGAACAGTTTCAGGTTAAAAACGGACCTCCGGAACGAATTACTTAACCCGAGGTACCACTGTAAACAGAAAGTTGCTGCTTGGGTAATATTGGGTGCTTGAAGTTAATTTGGAGATGAATGTATCGGATTTCACTTCAGATGGCAAGCAGCACAGTGGAAAATCCCTAAAACAAACTCCACCTGCAAACTTTATCTAGTACAGTCATACCTCGGGTTAAAGACGCTTCGGCTTAAATCTTTTCAGGTTGTGTCCCGTGGTGACCTGGAAGTACCGGAAAGGGTTACTTCCGGGTTTCACCGCTTGTGCATGTGCAGACGCTCAAAATGACATCACGTACAAGCGCAGAAGCAGCAAATCACGACTCACGCACTCGCAGATGCAGGTTGCATTCTGCTCATGTTGTGAACGGGGCTCCGGAATGGGTCCTGTTTGCAACCAGAGGTACCACTGTAATGTAGAACCCTAATAGTCAAAATTCTGCCCTCCAGGTGTGGCTCATCTACATGTCCAGTTGTCCCTCTACGCTGGCCACACTGGCTGGAGCTAATCATAGAACTGTCAGGTTGGAAGGGACCCCGAGAATCATCTAGTCCAACCCTCTGCAACACAGGAATATGCAGCTGTCCCATACAGGGATTGAACCTGCAACCTTGGCATTATCAGCTCTACCACCTGAGCTATCTCAGTGCTTTTTAATGGGAGGTGAAGTCTGGCAACATCTAGAGGGAGCCACTTGGCAAACCTTGAGATAGCATGTTAAATGTAGGAACTTTAATATTTGAGATTGACGTCTAATACACTGCAGACCTTATTGAGAGAAAAATGAAGATCTCATCACTTTTGTTTGGATTTAAGCCAATTAAACCACCATGAAACAAACAAACAGCTGAGAAGATAACAAACCTGTAAAAGTAAGGAGCATTTCCTTAATGAGTTCAGATGACTGTGTTTTTTTAAGAAAGCCAAAGGTCATGAGATGGAAGAAACATTGATCAAATCTCAAAAATAACCAAATCAGTGTTGTACAGCTCTGACTGCAAACATAAGGATTTTGAGTAGGTAGTATGGAATATTTGTTGATTTTTATTTGTGTGTGTGAGCGTGGTGTATGCATCATAGCTCAGAGACAGAACACCTGCTTTCCATGCAGAAGAATCTTTGGCATCTCCAGGCAGGGCTGGGAGGGGCTCCTGTTTAAAATCCTAAAGGGCTGCTGCCAGCCAGTGTCAACAGTGCTGAGCTAGATGGATCAAGGGTCTGACTTGGCATAAAGGATTTTCTTATGGTCCAGAGTGGTGAATTTTAGTGTGGTGTGTGTCTGTGTTAATGAGTTGCAATCTCTGTTCTTCTAAATATCCAAAGCAGAACCTACAGTACTAATTTCCCCATGCTTCCACAGGCAGGGAGACATGCGTCCTCCCCACAAGGGAAATGTGCAAGTTCTTCTTCTTCTGATATTACAAAACAGGAAGCATAAGTGTGAAATTTGTGCAAGAGAACAGGAAGTACATCTCATAATGATGCTTCCAGGTCACCATACCAGAGGCTCAAAGCTACAAAGGGGGCAAGATTCCATAAGTCTAGAATTACAGGTTCTGCCGTCAAGCGGTTAGCAGATGTTTCATTCTTAGTGTAACAGAAGAATGTGTGAGAGAAGGATTGGCAGCAGGGGAGTGTGATGGAATGGTGGGTGGTGACTGAGTGACAGGCGGACCAAGACTTTGCCTAACAATGACAGGGAGCTAGATAGTTGGACAAAGTTGAGGGAAGAGTGGGAAGAAGATGGAGAGTTATCAGAGACAATGAAGATGCAGGTAAAAAAGATGGGGAGTTAGGACAGGTGATAAAGAGGGATGTCAGGTATCTTATAACTGCTATTTGTTAGTTCTTTACCAAACAAGTTGCTCTTGCTGTTCTTTTCCACAAATACACATTTTCAATTCATGAATGTGTCCTAGATCTGGAGGATTTTAGATTAGACAGGAGAAGCCGATGTGGTGCCTCCATTTCCCATCAGAGCCAGCCAGCTTGGCTGATGGTTAAGGATGATGGAAGTTGCAGTCTAGCAACATCTGCAAGGCACCTGTTGGCTATCCCTGGGTTAGGGAATCGTCCCCTGTGCTGGCTTTGAATGACACAGACAAGTAAATAAAAGGAGAGTCTTCCTACTGCTCTCTGTAAATCAGTAGCACACAATAGGTTATTGAGGGAAGCCTGGACTCAAGGGCCAAGGTATAATAAGGGACTAGAATGCCACTGTTTCTATCCATCTATAGGCAAAAGCAAGAGAGGGACAATGGATGTTGCTCTTACCATTTGATAGTAAGCTACATCCCAGCCATGCAAAAGCCAGGGGTTTCTACAAGCACTCAAACATACAAATGACTCTCCAACTAGGTAAGCAGAAGGCCTTACCTAGGCCACATTCTAGGTAGTCCAAAGCATTCAAGGAAGGCATGAAACAGGTTTGAGTGAGAAATGAGGCCTGTGGGGGGAGGAGTCCAAGGGCCAGACAGAGAGGCGTTCGACCCCCAGGACTTCAGTTCCCCATCCCATATATATATATATATACAGTGGTGCCTCGCAAGATGAAAAGAATCCGTTCCGCGAGTCTCTTCGTCTTGCGGTTTTTTCGTCTTGCGAAGCAAGCCCATTAGCGGCTTAGCGGATTAGCGCTATTAGCAGCTTAGCGGGCTTAGTGGATCAGCTGTTAAGCGGCTTAGCGGCTTGGGGAAAAGGGGGGGGGAGGAAAAAAACCCGCAGGAACTCGCAAGACATTTTCGTCTTGCGAAGCAAGCTCATAGGAAATTCGTTTTGCAAAGCACCTCCAAAACAGAAAACCCTTTCGTCTAGCGGGTTTTCCGTCTTGCGAGGCATTCGTCTTGCGGGGCACCACTGTGTGTGTGTGTATATATATGTATATATATATATATATATATATATATATATATATATATATATATATATATATGCAGGTTTTGGTGTCCTCGGGTGTCTTCCCGTGTAAAAGTTGGGGTGTCTAGGCGACGTTTCGACGAGGTCTCACTCGTCATCTTCAGGCTGGTGCTTTCGGCTTCTTGTTACTGGAACAGAGCAGGATCTCAGTGTTTGAGTTCCTATAAATACTGTTGAGGGGGTGTGGTGTATAGCCTCCAATGTTCTGGGCAGAGAGGAAGTTCCCAGGCTAGTGTGCCTTTTCTTCTTTTGTTCCTTAATTACTTGAGGGATATCTTGAATGATTTCTTGAGTGATATCCTGAGTACCACTTAGGTGGGTCATTAGGTGTGGATTAGTTGCTAAAGTCTTTGTGTCAAGACACAAAGACTTTAGCAACTAATCCACACCTAATGACCCACCTAAGTGGTACTCAGGATATCACTCAAGAAATCACTCAAGATATCCCTCAAGTAATTAAGGAACAAAAGAAGAAAAGGCACACTAGCCTGGGAACTTCCTCTCTGCCCAGAACATTGGAGGCTATACACCACACCCCCTCAACAGTATTTATAGGAACTCAAACACTGAGATCCTGCTCTGTTCCAGTAACAAGAAGCCGAAAGCACCAGCCTGAAGATGACGAGTGAGACCTCGTCGAAACGTCGCCTAGACACCCCAACTTTTACACGGGAAGACACCCGAGGACACCAAAACCTGCATTCCTGTACCCGTGAAAATCTACGAAAGCAAATATATATATATATATATATATATATATATATATATATATATATATATGGCATCCATTGATACTCCCTTCCATAAGTACCATATCTATCTGAGAGAGAGCATACATACTCTGATTTCAGGTATACTCACATGGGTGCTCAGCACTCGTTTGTTCTTGCCCCTGAATCCTAGGAACCAGTCAAGCAAATGGGATTTTCTAAAGCTCTTCAGGGCTACAATCTATAAGCCATAAAGAAAGAGAGCTTCTTAGGACAGATACACACTCCTTTGTGTCCTCCATCCAACAAGCAAGAGACATTATCAGACACATACCAGACAGGCAAAAACTCTCAAGAAGGGTGCAAAGTAGGACTGTGGCCAAGGAGGAGGCTTAGCTTGGTTGGGAAGGGCAAGACAGAGAGACCCAGAGGACCACATTTTGGACCTTGGAACTGAGGCTCCCCACCCCTGATATAGACCTAAAACAAAATGCAGATATTGCCCTAGGAGGAGTGTATGAGCATTATAAATGAGCACCATTACATAAATTCCTCCATAGTTTCTTCTCCCTTTCCCCAAAGTAGAGATAAACCTTGAACCATCTTATACGGGATAGTTTATCTTGCAGTCCTATGCCCATTGACATGGAAAGAATGCCAGTTGAAAGGCTTGATCTGGATGTATTAAGAAAAATATAAGGAATATGCTACACATCAGTTCGGCTGTTTACAGGGATTCTCATTTTTGAATCCGGCCAGCGCAACTGGTCCAACAGCCCCGTACACTCGTCACAATGTATAACTCACATTAGCAAGCTTAGCAGAACAGTCACCCCAGCTTGGGGCAGATGGAAGGCAAGCTAGATGTTGATTCCTACAAGTGAGAGAAAATCTGACACCAATTTAAGAAATTTCCCCCTGTAACCACATTTTGGGATCTTGAAGATCTCAAGGCACAGCTGCCTCATACATGACAAACACTGAGAGAACATTCAAGTAGTAAACAAGCTGTTCATTTTCACTTGTGAAGAGCTGTTAATTTTTTTTTGCTTTGTTTTGCAAGAGCATAATTCAATTAGGAAGCCTAGATCTCAGGTCTCCGCTTTTGGCCTTGTCAGCACCATGTAGGCAATCACACACAGTCAGCCCAGTCCCACAAAGGCAATAAACCACCACCCCTCCATTTTATGGACCAGGAGCAAAGCCACTTAACGATTACAACAAACAATTAACAAGAGACGAAGACGGGTAGCATTTTACTATTTACTACCTCTCGGGCAAGTCTGTCAAACACGTACTGCTGAGTAAGCACTTCGTTCCAGTTCCTGTCCACCTCTTCCCCAAGATGGGCATCGTCAGTTTGCTTAAGCTTTATGAGAGCTGAGACCTGTAAAACATGTGGCTCCTGTGGGAATGTCTCTGCTTTTGACAAAGTTCTGTTTCCAAAAAGCAAAACTTGCACATTGCCATGAATGTTTCTTTCTCGTTCCAAGGCATGCACTCCTTTTTATGCTCTGATCCAATGAACAGGCAGGCAAAATATGTGGCTCCATGCAGCAATGGATAGGCACAGAGAAACAGCAAAATTATGGTGTGGCAGCAGTCTATTTGACCTTTATAGCTGAACTTAGGGCTTGTCCATTCTTCCGCTTGTCTCAGTGCTTTCCCCCAGGAAAACCTACACTTTAGCACTGAATTAGAGCAAACCAGGTGTGACGTTAACATATGAGAGTGCTGGAGGTGAAATAGTTAAACATGTTACCCAATCAGGACCCAGGGGGTGGAGTCAGAGGGACTATAAAACAAGCTCTGGGAGGGGCAAAGGGAGGAGTTCGTTGGGTGGTTGGTTGGAGTGGGAGTGAATTGGGATAGAATTTGTGGGTAGGTTGAGTTAGTGTAGTGAAATAAGCTGAGTCAGGAACAGTTAGGGGTAGGAAGACAAGTAAATATCTGAGAGGTGGTTTAGTGAGTGAGAGCAAGTAGTGGAAGTTATAGGTCTGGATAGGCACCCCACATTTGTAATTGATGGATACCGTTTATGAAACCACACACTTGTTGAACTGCAACAAATAAACAGAAGTTTATGTTCCAATTTAACCCTGACTGGACTCAGTATTGTACCAGGTAGGGCCTGGGTGGTGGCAGTAAGAAATAAAGTGGTAGCACAGGGATCAATAGATGGTGAAACATCCAAGGACCCTGTGTGATTGCCACACCAGGTATCCAGCAGATTGATGTTTGCGCTGATTCAGTGGTAAAGAGCAGGCTTTCCAAGGGAAAGTGGTGGGGAAATGGAAAACAGCTCGGACCCAGGAATAGAAAGCACAGGACAAGCAGACAACCTCTTGGATCCATAATTCAAGGCAAGGGACAAGTGTAGTGTATATGATCCTTTGTTGGTTGCTGGCATCCATCTGTACTGAGAGACAATGGAGTATGCCTCTGAGGGTGAAGTCACACTGCTATGTTAGCAGGACCGAAGTGACCCCCCTGGAGTGCAAGCCTGGGCAGTGTGTGTTTAGAGGTCCTGGGCTGCCCAGACGACAATCTCCCACTTTGGCCTCACTTATGTGGTCAAAGGAAATCAGAGCAATACATTTGGCACCAGCTTGGCTGCAGGAGTTGCCGGAAGGAGGTGTACAAGGTGCCATCCAACTGTCTTAGGGACTCCACTCCAGATTTGCGTAGGGTTTACTCCTTTGCCTTATTTTCTCTTGAAGATGTCCCACAAGATGTCCAAGATAAATGCTCAGGTGCCTAAACCAGTCTGGATGCAATGCACAACATAAAACAAGCCACAAGTCTTACCTGAGCAGAGAACTCATCTTCAGTTAATTTCCGGAGTTTTTCTTCAAAGTGCACAAAGAACTCTTCTATTTTTTTATCAACAAATTCAGTGCTAAAAGTTATCAAGGGCATCAAGAAGAAGTTTAGTTGTTATTGACCTAACCCCTTATGTGCCCACATGGCCTCTTAGATTTGCATAACTGGCACTTTTACACGTGCCACATGATATATGTACATTCTGCAACAAATCGAGGGCATGGCAGGCGCCACTCTTGGGAACTCCCTTCCCATTGATAGCAGGCAGTTAACTGTCTTCACTGTATGTTTTCCATGCCTGCTAGTAACATTTTCTTTTCCGTAAGTGCATAATTTTGCATGCCATATCAACATGTAGTTTTTTAGTCGGTAACATTGTTTTTAAATTAATGGCTTTTTAAAAAATGTAATGTGTCTTTATTTAATTAAGCTATTTATATACCACTCAATAACTGAAGTCTCTGTATGGTCCTTTGTTTTAGGAAGCGGTGCATGCATTTTGTTAGAGGAAATAAATTTTCACATAGGAATTCACAAAGATTGAATTCCGCAGCAAGCATCCCAAAAAGGAAGCAAAGGGACCAACAAGAAACCAGAGTGTCCTGAAGCTCTTGGTATAACATGCACCTGCTAAGCCTGGGGAGACTGAATCTGACAGGCCTCAAATGAAAAATAATAGTAGCACTTATGTGGAATGTATTGCATTCAACAAAGGTAATCTTTTACAGCTGGTTAATTAAGATAACAGTTTCTCTCAAGCAAACAATAGGGAACTCATTTGTTGCTTGAAGATTCATCTCAAATGCACTGCCCGAATATAAACATTCTCAGGTTCTTTATATTACCAGCAATGAGCATATTTTCACAGGCAAGAGCTTCATAAAAAAAGAAAAGAAAGCAACAGTGATGTCTGGTGATCTTGGTTCAGCTAATTGATTAATTATGACGACTACTCAATCGAGACTTTAAAATCTAAGAATCGTATTTACAGCACATAGAAGAAACAGGTGTTTTAAATTCTGGGGGTGACAGCTGTACACATTTGGAAACTGAAACTTGGTTTTTAACACGCTGCAATAAGACCAGGACAGGCAATAAAGCAGGGGGGCTGTGGAATCCAGGATTTCATTTTTTCTAGCTTTTTTGCTCGAAAAACACTGGGTCCTTTAGGTTAGATTCAGACTTTGCCTTTCAAGATCCTTCTATGCCATGGAAGGCTGCTGTCACTGGAGGTAGGGGAGGCAACATTTGCTTATTAATTCAACACCATTAAGTCTGAGCTCTTCTACATTTGTTTCAAAGCAACATATGAAATAAAGGATTTTATGAACTATATAGTCTTATAAAGTCTACCTTTATTAGCTCCCAATCCGGCTAAAGTCCGATGTGCTATTAAGGCAATTGGACTTACGTTAACCACAATGGCTGCATTGGACCAATAACACCTGAACTTAATAAGCCAAGACACATATGAGTCTGATGTCCCCTCTTGCAGCCATTTCACTGTTCCCATCACCTATCTGAATAAACAAGCCAGGATGTTTTCATTCTATCAGTCTTGAAAAGTGATTTGTGTGTCTGTTTGTTTTCTATAGCTTGGGCAACCTCTCGCAATATCATCACCAAGCTTGTCACAAGGACTCCTGAAGTGGTGTTTGTTGTTGATGTTTGGGTGCTCACCACCAGTCTGAATCAAGATGGCGGACCCAAATGTCACTTTGTTGTGACATTGTCCATTTCTTTGGCATAGGCACAGCCAGCCGAATCTTGAGATATCCTGGCCAAACTCATTGTTCCTTTAGTTTTTAGCGTGATTAATTGTACCTGCTTCCAGGCCACAGACAATTCATGTAGAAAAGCTTATACAAGGAAACACATAATGTAAACATAAGCAAACGCATCTTGCAAAAGACACTAAGATTCTCAAGCGCTTTGGAAGAGAGCAGTAGAAACATTATTAATGGGGAATTATGGGACATACTATGCACCTTGGCTGCAGTTTATACTCTAAACATGTCATATCTGTTTTGGAAAAGTGCAGGCCTATGCAGAGCCCTAGAATGTTCAGAGCCCTAGGATGGAAACAATAATATTAAATTTAACTGCTCTTGAAAAAATATTAATAGGCGACTTACTTATATTTGGTTGCCTGTGTTGTTACGGTAACAGAGAAACCCAGGATCCCAGATGTATTTCTTGTGGAAGGGTAGACATGGTAGCTTAAATCAAAGGAAAAGAATAACATTCCACAAGCACAAGTCATTTTATTCTGATCATTAACAAGTACTAACTAGTATATGGGAGCTATCCATCAAAACCGGTTCTCCCACATGCTCAATTAAAGTGCATGGAAGCAATACTTGGTAGATGGTTCAGATTGCATCATTAGAATTAGTGCTTTAAAGCAGTGATTTCATTACTGCCTTTCAATGTGCCAGCTGCCTAAATGGAAGGCACATTTCAAGATTTGTTCTAACTACGTGAGTTGTACTTTTTCCGGGCTAATTCTCTATGCCTTACCGTAACAGTTGTGACATTTGTGACTACAGCATGGCACCATGTATTAAACTGTTTTGGGGGTCTTGTGTTTGCATTGTGTCTGCACCAAAACTGAAATTACTGAACAGCTGGAGAGGCAGGACTTGAAAGGTTTTGCTTCCTGGTTCTTGGTAATGGGATCATGAGAAATTTCGCATGCAGACAAAACCTAGAATGGGCTGGAGTTGGCCCCTGAAGCATCTTTATTTAACTTCCTCCTGCCACTACTATTTATTTAATACCAGATTTGAATTAGATGTAATAAAGGGTTAGCTCTCAGAGTCATCCATTGGAAGATGATATCCAGCATTACTCATATTTAGAGTAACTTTATTCCCTAAATTTCAGTGGGTTTACTCTGATAATGACTAGGACATTACTCACAGAGCTTTTGGATGCAATATCATCCAAGTCTTCTTGTACTGTTGCCTAATGTGCATTTTGGAAAGGGCCACTGGTGATTTTCTTATTTAGGGCTTCTTTTTTGCAAGCTCATTTACACTTCATTAGTGACTTTACAAGCACACATGGTGTATATCTGTAAAACCTTTATTGCTGGAATAATAGAATGGCAGGGTCATCTCCAACTCCCTGGGGCTGGACTACAACTCCCATTATCCCTGGGGCTGATGGAAGCTAGGGTCCAACAATATGTGTTGGATACCACATTAATCATCCCTGGGTTAGGGGATACCAGCTGTATTATAGAGCCTGAACATCTCTGAGTTTTGAATTTTTGACTGTCTCCCTTCCCTATGACATGTCTGGACTGGTGAATGAGGGGGCCTCCAAGAATACAGAATTTGGTGACCCCTGACTTAAACACATTCCATATTTCTATCTATTATTAAATAGCAGGAAGAACTCAGAGAAATCAAGTACTCTGAAATTCTTGTATATGAAGCGATATTTACTGCAAAGCCTTTCTTCAGATGGCAAACTCACCCCAGGGTATTCTTTGTTCGCAAGAAGTCAAAGCATGGCTCCTCCATATGCATCTGAAACAGAGCATGATATTTGCAGGGATATTTTCTTTGACCCCAGAAACAAATATTCAAAATACAAGAAACAATAAACCTCAACACGTGTGACTCTTCCCACCCCCTTTTAAAAAGTTACCAGGTATTGAAAACTTACCTTGGCTGACACTCATCATTTGAGAGTATAATAGGGTGCATTTAAAAAGAAATGATTCCATCATCAAGGAGTTCACACAATATTTTATGCCACGCCTCCTTTTTGGCAGCCATATGATGCTGCAGCCCAGTGAAGTACAATAAAGGAAAAGGGAAGGGAGGGAAGACTTCAACTGGGGAGCTGTTGTACCCTGGATCCCATCAGGGCTTGGATTATTGTGGCAAACATTTACATGGTATTATGTAGGATGGTGTCCAAACCACAAAAGATGGTGAACAAACCACTTCACTGAGAACAAACTCTTAATACATATTAAACATGAGAAAAGTGAAAAGTAAAGGTAAAGGTAAAGGGACCCCGTCCATTAGGTCCAGTCATGAACGACTCTGGGGTTGCGGCGCTCATCTCGCTTTATTGGCCGAGGGAGCCGGCGTACAGCTTCCGGATCATGTGGCCAGCATGACTAAGCTGCTTCTGGCGAACCAGAGCAGTGCATGGAAACACCGTTTACCTTCCCACCAGAGTGGTACCTATTTATCTACTTGCACTTTGACGTGCTTTCTAACTGCTAGGTTGGCAGGAGCAGGGACCGAGCAAACGGGAGCTCACCTTGTTGTGGGATTCGAACCGCCAACCTTCTGATTGGCAGGCAAGTCCTAGGCTCTGTGGTTTAACCCACAGTGCCATACCAGTATTATTATTATTATTATTATTATTATTATTATTATTATTTTGCAACTGACTCCAGATCTAGTCTTTAAGTTTGCGAACTTAGTGTAAAACCTGGACTGGAGATGATCCAGACTCTGGAGAACTGGAGCACATAAGATGCAACTAGGTTCCCTTACATTACATCCCTCTTTTCTTGCCACTAAACAAAAACTCCCATTGCCATGTTGCTAATTCAACAGACCTACTGAACAAAGTGCACTTTACATTAGCTTGTTCCTGAACCTTGGACATTGTGTTTACATAATCAGCAACTGGACAGCATTCTGGGGAAGAAGAAAATGGGCATTCCAACGTGCAGTGGGCAAGGTCCGTCAATGACCAATATGAATGATACACCTTCTTGTTTTGCATTTATTTCACACTTTTCAAAGGATACACTGAAAACCTGAGGATACACATTAAGAAAAGCTTACCACAAGCAGTTCTGTGAGGGAGTAGTCTTTTAAATTCTTTGCACCAGTCTTAAGCAAGAGAGAGAGAAAGAGAAAATGAAACAGAGTCATTAACTGGTCTGTGATTTCTCTATGAACCTGAGAGCTCCATTCAAGTCTCTTAATAGTGAAGAATATGAGTAGTTTTCTAACTTCCTGTCTTTAGGGAGCCTTACCATACACCCCCCCCCCCGTTTTTGCTAAAGAAGTCCTGTCCTGTCACACAAAGTTGCCAGTCAACCTAGCTGAACTTGACTTTTGTCCCACACAAACTGTGTGGTTTGGAATGCATTCTGGGGGACAGCTGGTCATGGCTGACAATCTAGTTTTCATAGAAGCTTCTTTGTCATGACATTCTCCTCAATGAAAAATTCCAGTCTAGTATCTGGGCCTCTTTTCCTAGAAACCCACGTTTCCTAGAAACAGAGCTTGACAATTACTTTCTTGGAACATTCTCCATGGATTTTCTATGGCATGAATGCCTGTTAGGACACAATTTGGTGTGGGGTGAGAATTTGAAGGAGCAGAGGTGCCTGACAGTGCCAGCCCCACTTCTTGAAATTATGCGAGGGGCAACTAGTCATCCCAAGCTTATATTGATCTGAAAGGAATAGGGTTGAAATTCATTGGCTAAACCATCTCCTTTAATTTTCTTGCCTTTAGGCAAGAGAATGTGGGTTAAATAGCAATTGTTTAGGTCAGAGGGTGGGGGTTAATCCTTCAGGGCTAATCAGTGGGTGGGGGTCAGGGCTGCATTCTGGTAGTGGGTGAGGCCAGAGTAAAAATGGATGGGTTACCCCATTCCTTTTCTGCTACCCTTTTTTCTTTTTCTGCCACCCCCTCTCTCATCTTTTCTTACCCCATTCTCCTTGTATTCCCACATCCCTGAAATTATCCCCAAAGTCTAGCTAGGCACTGCTATGTTTTAGAATAGCAAATAGTAGGGCTGGACTTCAGAACTCCACAGCTCAGGCAGGGCCCCAAATGAGATATGCAAATGATGGGGGCAGCATTTAAATGCAATGGAACCATAATGCAAATGGGGAGAAAATGGAATCAATTATGAAAGTGAATATCAATCCTATTTGCTGGACTGGTTTCCATTCTGGACATAGGACAAATAAGCAAACACCAGCAATTTCTGATCCCAGTCAGGATTCCCCACCATCCCTAATGAATACAAAACCCAACATAAAGGCAGCAATCCTTTAACAATTTCCGAGGGAGTAAGTCCCATGGAACTCAATGGAGCTTACTTCTCAGTAGTAGCACTCAGGATGCACTGTAATAGGTCCAAGTCTACAATACCTGATAGTAGACCGTCACATCAGAGTTTGGATCGCCTGCGTGAAGGGATTTCACTTTACACAGAATGTGAGTGTTTGGAAGTTCTATCACCCGGAACTGAATAGGGCATGGGTGTATGAGAGGAACAAACTGTAATTTTCTGAAAAGAGAGAGGGGCAAAATGAAAGAGGAGCCACCGTTTCTCATCTTCATCATATGAACATATTTGTGAAGGAAGTAATCATCACAAATATGTTTATATTCACACTTGTACTTTCTACCTATACGATGCACACCAGTACTTAGCCTTAGGTGTACCCTGAAGTGGTAGACTGCTCCCATGAATAGCCAGTGTTTGCCTCCTGACCTTTATCTCCTCCTGACCTGGACACAGTTACTTGAACTTCAGCAAACTTGCACCAAATATAAATTACCAATACTCCGGGAAGCCAGAGCAGAAATAACTGTCTACCATTAAATTATAATTTTTTATTTGAGTTTAATCTAAATATTGTACTTAAGAGCATAAACAAGATGATAATTTGCTTGGAAAAATTCGTTTTTAATGATGAAAGTGGAAGCGGGAGACGTGAGGGAGTCCGCAATAGAACGAAAGGATGTTATGAAACCTATTCTGTTTGTTAAATATGTATCTGTAAAAAATCTTAATAAAATTTTTTATAAAAAAAAAAAAAAAATATAAATTACCAATACTCCGGTAACAGCTAGGCTTGACTACTACAAAGAGTTACATAGATGTTTGGAGACCAGCACTGTTGAGACACAACCCTGAAGGGATGGCAATAAGAGTGTCCCTGTTCAAGGTTTGTTTGTTTGTTTGTTTGTGGAGTGCAACTTATGTGTGTAGAAATGTCTGAGGCTACTTCTTAGTAAGAGGAATGTATGATGCATGTGTATTGGCAGATGTGTGAGAGTGCAATAGGATGACCAATATTAAATGAGTAGCAAGTATTGTGTGATTTGAGGACGAATGACTCAAGCATGACTGTGAAACTTCCCCCACTTTTTAAAAAAATTAATCACAACTTCCTGTGCGATCCAAACCTCATAGAATCATAGAGTTGGAAGAGACCACAAGGGCCATCGAGTCCAACCCCCTGCCAAGCAGGAAACACCATCAGAGTACTCCTGACATATGGTTGTCAAGCCTCTGCTTAAAGACCTCCAAAGAAGGAGACTCCACCACACTCCTTGGCAGCAAATTCCACTGTCGAACAGCTCTTACTGTCAGGAAGTTCTTCCTAATGTTTAGGTAACCACCTGACAAACTGTGGTTAATATCACTGTGGTTTTTTGAAAAAAGCCCAATTTCATTTTGTACTTTAAGAAGTTGGTTTGTTTGAACAAATTATATTTAAGAGTAATCATTGCTTACATTTGAGATGTAATAATTAGATGTAGTTAATCTAAAACAGGAGAGGGACCCTCCATTTTTCTTCTCATGGCTGCACTGAAGAAGGAGAAGCCTGAGAGCCTGAAGTTCACTGCAGCTCATCTTTGTAATGCTAAAACGTGGTTTATTGTTACATCCAAACCATGACAATGTATTTCATTCTTTTAAAAATTTAGGAGGAAAATCAAGGATGGATGTTAATACACATTTTATAGCATTCAGCAATGCTCATCGAAATGCAGTTTTCATTTAATAATAAACTGGCTGTTCAAAACTGGCTGTTCAAAACAAAGAAACCTGACCAAATGCATCACTCTTCCCTCTCTCAGAACCCTATGTATATTTCTTAATAGTAAGAATCAAACCAGGATACTCACCCAGCAATATAATTCATAAAGTCCTTTGCTTCCTAGGACATAAGGGTAAAAGATCAAACATTACTGAAATGAATGGGGCTATTTTCCAAATACGTACACAATATAAATGGAACAAGGCATTTTTGCATTCATGGAAATCATATTTAGTATTCAACAACTATGTCTATTTTGTTTGCTTCCATTGCAGGCAGAACCCAAATTTCAGCTGTCCAACTCTATACTCACATTGCTCATAAAGTTTCCTTGGACAAGTCCCTCTATCCACAGTTTTGATTTGAAAGCTGTCACAAATGCTTGTAGATCTTCTACGGTAATGCCACTACTAATAGTTTGATATTTTTCTACTAAAGACCACCTGCCATGCTCCAGAATCGAGAGTCGAAGATCTCTGTAAGATGCATCAGTAAATGTACGTTAATTTATTTTTTCACCATCTTGGGCTTTTAGTACCCCTAAAATGGCAACACTCAGAATAATTGGAAATGCAGCCTCAGCTAATTAAAATATATCAAAATAACAAATTCAAGAGGGATTGGTGACATAATTTTGCTGTGTTGCCTCCCCACACTACCAAGACAGCAATGAGGAACCTGTGGTCCTTCATATGTAGTTGGTCTCCCAAGACCCATCAACCCCAATTGCCATGGCTAAAGGACATGTTTTCATCACTTCCTTCTTTGTTAGATGGCCATAGGAACCTGTGTCTGGCAGTATTGCATCTCTGGGGTAGCAGGGTAGGCAGAGCCTTCCTTTTTCTCACAACTCCTCATGAGATCCTGCATGAGGCTGAGGGGTCTTTTAAAAATGGTGATATGAGCAGTCATTTAATGCTTGGCAATCATTTTGATTCTTGCAAGTGGAAAATCAACACAAGGCTCATATCAATCTGATCTTAGACTTATTCTTGGCTATATGTGAAAGTTTCTTTAGCAAAGCCGATTTTCTACCACTGAGCCTTTCCATGTAGTCTCCCTGCAGACACTCACTTTGCCAGCGAATCTGTTTTGAGGAGATTGTTAAAATATGTCTTTTTTAGCTGTTCAATTATCATCTGGAAAGCTGAAGGCGAGACACTGAGGTTAGACAAGTGATCAATGATCAGTTGAAAGAGCAACTGCAAAGAAAAAAAGGAAAATTTGACCAAATGAAGAGATACGTGGTACATGAACATTTATTCAGAAGTAAGACATGCTAGTTCTGTGGAGATTGTCTTCAGGTAAGTGGGCACACAGTTGTAACCTAACAGACCCCTCATGTTGTGTCATTGGCTATGCGCATCTCACCATTCTATAGTCAGACAAAACCCTCAACAGAAGGACCAGTCATGTCAGACCGAAACTCCCCAGATCATCTAGGAACCCATCAGATCTCATCCATCTCTGAGGGCAGAACCTCTTAATGGATCTCCCAGCCTTGAACAGTGGAGTGAATGAATCTTTATTGCTAAAAGCTGTACGCTGTCCTGAAGAGTGGAGTAGCTACATTCAGCTCAAATGTCATGAGGGAATGGATGGCCAATGGCAATGGACGTACAGTGATGCCCCCTCCAATCAGTGGAGTATTACCAATCAGTTCTGTGGCAAAGACCAGGTCGAGGATGCATCCATGCATGTGTGTGGGACCACTGATATACTGAGAAAGGCCCCATGGCTGTCATGGAGGCCCTGAAGTCCTGAGCTGGCCCATTTGAGGCAGCCTTGACATGAATACTGAAGTCCCCTAACACCACAGTGAAAGGGTTCTCCAACACCACATCTAAGAGGACCCCCACCAGCTTAGTTAGGGAGACTGTAGCACAGCTGGATAGATGCTACACTAACAACATCCCTGTTCTGGCTCTCTGGACCAACATCACAAATAATCCTTCAATCTCAGACATAGAATAGATATGATACCATAAGGACTACAGGAAGGACTCCTTATTCTTTCACCTTATTTAAGCTGCCCAATTTGATGATGACATTACCATGTACATGTTCACTGGGGCCGACACAGATTAAATTGACTAAAATATATGGACTACTCACAGGTAGTTTATGGTTAAAGCCTTTCACTCGAATGACCAGACCATGTTCTTTGGCTATGATTTTGTATTCCATCTGAGCAACGTCTGCTTGATATGCTGGTTCAGCAAGGTTGTGGGAAAGTGTGCTTACAAAGGTATCAAAAAGCACCATACTGGATGGAGAAGAATAAGTGGAAATGTTTAAAACTGTGGACTCAAAGGAGCTGAAGTAATTCAGATGCTACACATGAAAGTGGGTGTTAGTACAGTCTTATCACACTTAGAAAGGATAAAGTTTCAAACAATGAAAAATCCTCTTTACATGTTCTTGAACCAACTGTAATATCAAGCTAGCAATCATATAAAGGCAGATGTAATTAATTTTTGTGGTTTTTCATAAAAGGCATAATTTGACGGTTGCTCTTTTTTAATTATTAAAAGATATGTAAAGACTATACAATATAATCATGCATTAACTGTCCTGAGACTTCCGGATATAGGGCAGTATATAAATTCAAATAATAATAGTAATAGTAATATAAACACACACACACACATATAAAACTCAAAATATCTCACTCTATCAATCATAGTACGTTAGAATATAGCACTATTATAAAAAGCACGTAGTATTGTATTGTATTATTATATTTCATCTAGATATATTTTCCAGTATTCAGAGTTTCTTACTGTACATTACTCATCACAATAGGGAGAAAGTGTCAAATGAGGCTTGTTCTATTTTCCTTTATTTTTGGTCTTTGACTTTTTCAGGCTAAGGACATTGCTGTGAAATGAGAGTTAATTGTAAGAGGTGGAAATGAGAGCCTAATGGGAGTTCCCTAGATGATGCCTTCTCATAGTAGGAACTACAAGCTGTTATGAAGCAAAAGGGTCAAATCCAGCCATGTTCAGAAGCCACAGATACTTTCCACTACATCCTGTGTCTAGAAAAGCAGACACATAAACGTTGAACACCATAATATCGACTTGTCACTTTATACAATCCAGGCAACAGCAAATTAGGAAAAATGGAAAGTAATCTGAATAGAAATGTCCTCCTATCTCCCAGTTAAATTAATGTAATATATTATATATCACTACTTACTTTAATGCAGACTGTTGTATCACTGGAGTCACCAGATAAAAACAGATAAATGCTGGGCAGGAGGGAGAAGGGAAACAGAGAAAAACAGAAGAATCAAAATTTCGTGAACAAGGAGATTTAGTCAGGAGGAGGGGGGAGGAAATACACAGTCCTCAGAATTTTTGCCTCTGCCCCTCTGGGCTGTTGTACTTTAAAAAAAATGCAATTCCTGCACATTTTGGTGCTCCAGTGAGCAGGCTGATGACACCCTCTTTGTTTTTCAGTGGCCGTCTTTGGGCACAATTTCTATCAGCACCAAGTTTTGGTAATAAGTGGTGATTAGCACTATTCTAAATGTACATCCACTGGACAGTCTCCAACTGCTCAGTGTGCAGGACAACACATTTGGGTAATGGGTAGGGAGAAAGGAGACACAGGAGGCGGCCATGCACCTAAACTCCTTTGCCCTGGCAATGTAGACCTTCAGGTCCAGCCAGACATCAAGGGAGTGCAGAGCTTTCTCTAGAGAGTAACAACAAAAGATTTGGACAAAAGGTAGGAAATACCAATTCCGGTTGCATGTGAAAACAGGACGCTACCTTAGGAATGAAGGAGGGACCAGTTCTGAGGGCTACTCTATCCCTATGAAAGGTGCAGAGTTGTTTGGCTACTGAAAGGGTCCAAAGTTCAGAGACTCTGTGAGTGGAAGCGATACCTACAAATAGGAGATTCTCCTCGCAATTTCTTTATCCCTTCCCTCTCCCCACTACGCAAAGCTGCAATCGGAGCTTACCTAGCTTTGAGGAGGTGGTGTGAGGGCTCTTGAGTCCTCCTGTTTCCTTCCCAAAGCTGGGCAAGCAGACCTCAATCTTGCCGGTGGGGGGCAGTTCCTGGATTTATGCATTTTTGTGTTTACAAGTGGACCCCCAGAACTGAACCCTCATGTACCATGTTAGCTGTATGCTGGACCTGGGTCAACTAGCAAGTGTATCCTCAAGTCAACCTCACATCAACTGTGCAGAAGGACAGACACCAAATTCAGCTTCACTTTTTGTTAGCTTCTTGTGAAGCACTCCTTTTAAACCCCTTTCTTGTCAATTTTCCCAAAGGGTACATTGGTAAGAATCTTTGAATGATAAGAACTCTCCAGAGTGCTGATTGCATTTAACAGTAAACAAATTTGAAGTTTTCTAGCGATATTTAGCTAGTCCTTTCCTAACTTGTAAATGTGTGCGCACCACATGCCTTGGTTGTACCCATTTTATAAATGCAATATATTGAGTTTTACCTTTCGGGACACTAAATTTATTGTCTTTCTTGTACCACAGACAACCTTGTTTGGTATCCAATATTTTGTGTGGATATTCTGTTTTGTGCTCGGTTGATTTCTTCACAGTGAAATCTGTAGCTAGCATGGGAGATACAATAACAGATTGCTAAATGTGAACACCATTCATCCATAACACTTGGATGTAAAGGTAGTTTCTTATGTTACTGCTGCATATGTGCTTGTTACACCTGCCTTTGAAGATGTTCAGAGACATAAAGCACTGATCCACACTTGTAACAATAAGTATCTGGCTTTTGTGCTTTTGTTCAGGATCATTGGAAGTTAAACAAAGACATGAGGGAGGCAGTGAGAACCACCGTGTCAGTTCCACCTCCTGTCACTGTTCTCATTATTCTCCAACCTGTGGAGGACAATCTTCAAGCAAGGAGACTTCTGAATGACTCTGATGGAGCATCCTTGCAGCGCCAACATCACCACCACCCTGCAGCAATGCTGGAGGGCAGCTCTGCATTGCCACAACTGCTCCTCCAAGCATGCACTCAATGACCCTTAGCCAAAGGTCTGAATTTGAAATGTATTGTATTTGAACAGACCTTTGGTGATATGAGTTCTTTCAGCTGTGACTGGTCCATGGAAGTCCATACAAGTCCATTATTGAGGCTACAACTAATGACTGGATGAACATGGCTGAAAACACAGGAGTAGGTGACAGTGTACTGACACGTCAACCAAAATGTACTCAGGGTAAGGTCTGGAAAGAGTCCTCTGTGTACAACAGTATTCAATTGCAAGACTGTCTTCAGGCAGGATATGCAGTTGGAACGGGATCCTCTTCTTGTACTGCTTACCTATAAATTGATTTTCCTCCGGTAGGTGTAAATCTGGATGCAGCATGAAATCAGTGTCCCACAATGTGCTCCAGTATGCATCGATTTCTGTGGATATGACATAAAATGGCATTATTCTGCTATCACAAAATGTAAGTTGGAGGGACATCCAAGCCAAGTGTTAACCAGGTTCAACAGTCAGGACGCTGCACTGAATCAACACTGGGCCTAAATTCAGACTGGCGTAATTCTGCAAGCAGACACAAGCTTTAGGCACCTAAAAGAACATGAGAAGAAACCTATCGAAGCAGATAAAAGGCTTGCCTTGTCCAACATTCTGTTGTTACAGTGGCCTACCAGATTATTATGGGAAGCTCACAAGCAGGACATGAGTGGAATAGTACTCATGACACCCCAGGAACTGGTATTCTGAGGCATCTGATCTCTGGTGCTGAAGGTAATAATAAAGGTAAAGGTAAGGGGACCCCTGACCATTAGGTCCAGTCGTGACCGACTCTGGGGTTGCGGCGCTCATCTCGCTTCATTGGCCGAGGGAGCTTCTGGGTCATGTGGCCAGCATGACTAAGCCGCTTCTGGCGAACCAGAGCAGCGCTACCACCTAATACAACTACTTATACTGAGTCAGAGCATTGCTCATCTAGTTCAGCATTGTCCATGCTGACCGAAAGCTGCTCTCCAGGGTTTCAGACAGGAGATGTTCACAGCTCAACCTGGAACAGCAGGGAGTGAACCAAAAAGCTTCTGCATACAAAAAGCAGATGCTCTTTTGCTGAGCTACATCATGTTCTTCTTGTGAAAATCCTTAGCTGTCAACTTGCTCGAAAAGCTTCAGAGGCATGTTTTAAATCACAGAAACTTTACATTGTTTTACCTGTTGCGCTGTATTGTGTCCCAAACCATTTCTCCTTCAAGGGACATTTTCCCTCATGATAAGGAGAAAAGAAAACGAAGTTTGCCTTTTGAGGGATGAGATGGTTAAGGGCATCAGCAATGACCTATAAACATAATAGAACGTATCAGTTTGTTTTCAACTAGTCATTCCTAACTTCTGGGCAGGGAAGTACACAATTCAAACGTTTGATAACAAGTATTTCTCCACTGGAAAAAGATCTGGAAATGTTCTAGTTACCAACACATTTTTTTTATCTCCTAAGAGGGAATTTCAAAGTGACTTCTACATAACAGCTTTCCTCCTAAAGACAGATGGAGATTACTTACTTCAGCATTATATTCAATCAGTAGCTGGTCTCCTATCAGAAAGTCCTCCTTTCGAAATATGTGCATATATTCAGAAATATTTTCTACATATTCAAGTGGATCAACCTGGGAAATGAGCAAAATATGATTTGGAAATCATCACAATGTTAGGATTTCTCTTAGAGAGCAGTCCCTGAAACAGGAGAGGTTTGGGATGTGTGAACACCAGTATGCAAAACTAGTCACATATTGAAAATATCAGTATTAATATAGATACAAGAAAATACTGGAAAATTGAATAGATAATACCTGCTCCTGAAAGCAAAATTCATTGCCTTCAATCTTCTGAATGTCTTTCCATATTCTGTGAGGGAACAAGTTGAGTCCATATTAATCCTTAACTCTCAAGAAAATAATCAAACTGAATTTCTAAGTAAGATATCACGCAGAAGGTATTTATTCAGCATTAAGTATTCGTACTGTTGAAATGGGACTACCAGACCACATTGGTTAAGACCTGCTGCACATATGTGTTTGCAAAGATTGGATGCATATTGGGGAATAGAATTGTGTTCCCCCTGATCTATACATGTTCAAGTCTACTATCTGAACAGATTCTACATGCATGCAATTTCCGTACATACAAACGTTTAAGCTTTTTTCAGTTGTATATACAAAGGACCTATTCATACTGATTGTAGCGGCAGTGAAGCCCTGATAAAATCTAAGGAAAACTGCATTCACCTATATATTGGTCTAGGAGGTTATGCAAATATTTATTTTCAAATGTATAATATTTTGCATATGAAGCAACAGGCCCAGAGTGGATTGACCCAGAGTGATTTTGTGTGGTTGTATTGTTATTAATAATGGTTTTCTGAGTTGTCTTCAGCGTATTATATATTGGATAATAAGTATTTGTTGCTCATCAGAAACAGAGTAACTATTGTCCCCTTATTTCATAAGCCTAGTAAGTTTTGCTGATTAGTATAATGTGTCTAGTAGCTTTCTTTGGTTCTAGCACTTCTTTTTAAAAAATCACCTTTCTACAGGTCCATGCTTTCTCAACATCTTCAAGTACTGGAATATAATATGAATAACCTGAAGACAGAAAAAGAAAACGGTTCATCATCTGGTTACCCTTAGCTACAAGAAAATGTTTCACAGAATTTAGCAGAAGCTCCACGTTTTCCAGTACATTTAAATGTAAGGCAGCACTGTAACGAAAGACCTGATCTATGATACTTTACTATCCTACTTTGGGCATTCCTTGCATGAAGGGGGCATCAAATGATGACTGGGCAGCAGGAATGTGCCCCTGGCTCTGTCTCTGAACATCAATGGCATAACAAGGTCATCTGCAGGGAAGAAGGGCTGGGCCACACTTCCGCATGACTTGTGCCTAGAAAGCATGAGTCCAAGCAGTTTCCCACTTAAAGGTAAAGGTAAAGGGACCCCTGGCCATTAGGCCCAGTCGTGACCAACTCTGGGGTTGCGGCGCTCATCTCGCTTTATTGGCCGAGGGAGCCGGCGTACTGTTTCCGGGTCTGGTTCCAGGTGAACCAGAGCAGCGCACGGAAACGCCGTTTACCTTCCCGCCGGAGTGCTACCTATTTATCTACTTGCACTTTGATGTGCTTTCGACCTGCTAGGTTGGCAGGAGCAGGGACCGAACAACGGGAGCCCACCCCGTCGCGGGGATTCGAACCGCCGACCTTCTGATCAGCAGGTTCTAGGTACTGTGGTTTAACCTATAGTGCCACCCGCATCCCTAGTTTCCCACTTACCTCATGCTTTTTAGGCACAGGTCCAAGTGATTTTGCCTTTGCCTTGCTGCTTTCCCCAGGAAAACTGATTTAGCGATAAATCAGAACAAACAGCAACCTGCAGAAAAGCTGCTTGCTGCTTGCTCTGATTCAGCGGCGCCAAACAACAGGTTTTCCTGGGAGAAAGCAGTGGGGCAAACGGTAGTGTGGATTAGCCTGGTGCAAACAGCTGTTCACATGAGAACATAGGAAGCAAACTTATATCAAGTCAGATCATTGGCCTAATCCAACTCAGTATTGTCTACACTTTCCCGGGCAGCAGTGGCTCAAAATCTTTTATATGCTCAAAATACATTTAATATCTACAAATTAACTTTTCATAATTATTGTTTTTACTATACTCTATAACCCCCCTTATAATCATATTCAAGTTAGTCATATTAACTTTGGTTCCATTCATTTCTATGGAACTACTCTGGGTAAAAGTTAGCTGGCTACAGCCCTCTGTCCTTTGTACTGATATTTATGCCTGTCTGTTTCAGGGTTAGATCATGCTTTGTAAATAATAAAAGTAAATAAATAACAAGGGAAACTTACCTCATAAAAATGTTCAAAACCTTCATCAGTCAAAGTCACAGAGATGCTGAAGATGGAGTAAGTAGAGTTTTGTTCGAATCCTGTCTCACCATTTCCTCCAAATAATGCAAGAGCCCAAAATCTATTGCAAAATTTAAACCATGATTATGCAGATGAACCACATTGCATTTTAAAGCATCTTACCTTTGAGTGCATTACTGTTACAATGAACTGTGAAGAGAGGTGGAATTAAGGATGGTTTGCTTTTAGAAATGTGTGCCACTTCAATAATAACATAAATGGGTAAGTGATCTTCCATGACCTTGAATATCCTCAAAAAGGTACTTCTGTGATGGTTCAGAATTTATCTGGTTAAATTCCCCTGGTGTGTGTCACCTGCTAACGTCAGCTTACAGAAGCTGGGCGGAGACAGAAGCTTTTAGAAGCTAAGAAGGAGGAGTTTTTTCCCTGTACTTTCACTTCCCTCTGTGTATCTGTGAGGGAGACATGGCTGAAAGAAGCCCTGGACTTTGTTTGCTGTAATGTTTTAATAAAGAGCTGTAAATAGACGGAGCTGTCTATGTGTGCTTACAAGAAGCAAGACTGCTTTACACGCTGTGTTCAACTCTGCTAAAAAAAAAGCCGTGACTGAAAGGAGAGACAGCAGGAGTTATTGCGCAGCCAGAGAGGAAGCCTGCCGGACCGCTGTAGGTGATTGATGCGGATCGTAAAGCTGTCTGACGTCGCGGCTCTATCGATAAGGCAAGATCGATAGATATCTCCACACTTCTAGGTGCAAAATGCAATTTCATTTGCAATTCTCTCTCTCTCTCTCTCTCTCTCTCTCTCTCTCTCTCTCTCTCTCTCTCTCTCTCTCTCTCTCTCACACACACACACACACACACACACACACACACAGCAGCCCATCCTACTAGAAAACTTTGTCATTTGATGAACATGATTTGCAGTGCATTGATCTGGAATGACTTTCTGGTTTTTAACAAAGACATAATCATTTGTAGAATCAGGAAATCAACCCAAGCAGTAAGGTGGGTAACTTGAGATGATTACTATTTTATTTAAAAGCATTTCTGAACTGTTTGATAAGTAAAAAAACAACAACCCCTAAGCTATGTACATTATTGCTAGTAATCACATTCTACCTATCTCAAGGTGGTGTACAATAAAAAATAGCAACAACAAAAACAAAAACAAACAGGCAAAAGCACAAAAGGATTTATGTTTTAAAAAGCAACAGCAAAATAGACATCCATGGCAGAGATTCATTAATCAACCAAGAGAGACTTGTTGGAACCAAACTATCTTCAGTTGCTTCCGGAAAATGCAGAAAATCTGTGCCTGTGGTATTTGACATGAATGCTATTCCACAGAAGAGGGGCAGCTACACTGCAAGCCATGGGGCAACCACACTGAAATCTCTGCCCTGTTCAGCAGAAGCTCTCTTGCAGACTGCAGTGACCTACTGGGTATATAAGGGCTAAAACAGTGTCTCAAGTAACCTGGTTCTGGGCCTTTTATGTTAGTACCAAAACCTCGAACTTGCCCCTGCAGAAAACTGGCAGCCAGTCAAATCCCACAAGCAAGATATCATAGAATTGTAGAGTTGGAAGGGACCCGAGGTCCAGACAATCCAACCCCCCTGCAATGCAGGAAATATATGCTGGTGGTAGTTTGCCCCCACAAGCAACTGTGTTCTGTACCAGCTTCAGACTCCAGATCTACCTCAAGGGTAGCCCCACTCAGAGAACATTGCAATACTCCAACCATGAGATTACCAAATCCTTGGACAACTGTGGTCAAGCTACCCTGATCAAGGAAGAGCTGTAGCTGTCTTGCTGACCAAAGCTGGAAAAAAGACCCTCTTTGTCATCAAACTGAGCTGTGGTTTCAGTGACAGAGCTGGATGCAACATCCATTATGAATCCAATATCAAAACCAATATCTATTAAAATTCAATACCCATTAAAACAAAAATACAACCTAAAAACTGATGGAAGTTTAAAAGCAAATAAGAAGGAAAGTTGGAAAGATCCCTCTATGCAGGGATTAACTGACTTCTGGGACATGGACTTGGGTCTGGAGGAGATTGAAGTTCTGGGGGCCTTTGGATTTGGAGGAATTTTGAAACATGTCTTGAAATACTTTATGGACCTTAGTTTCAACTATGGAAATTTGGCTGAAGGAATAAAAGTATTGTTAGGTTGGAGTCTTCCCAAGATCTGCTCTTTAGCATTAAAGAATATGAAGAAGACCTGCAGAAGGGACCTGGAAAAGAGTTAAGAGCCTCGGACATAAGATCTCCAGGTTGATGGACTATATGGAATTGAAGGAAAGGACTGGCAGAATCTGAAACCAGGGAGAGGAGATGGTGGAAGAAGATTGGAAAATTTAAAGTTTATATATAGAAATACTGTAAAATTAATGAGTGATAGAAAAATGGTGGAATGAAATTTTATGGCCTTAGCAGAAATGTTGTAAGGAGTTAAGCGTATATAAGTATTTTAGTTTTAATGGAAAATAAGGTTAAAAAATATGTTAAGATATTTATAATATGATAGAAAATAGAGAAAGATGGAAAGGATTTGCTGAAACAATTAATAGAAGTGGAATACAAAAAGGGAGGTGTGAGGAGGTCGAGGAAACAAGGGAATGAAAGATAGAGTATGGAAAAGGTGTGATGTATGTTTTTAAATTGTTTTTGTTTTGTTTTATATAGGGTTAGGGTGGGGATAGGGTTTTGTTTAGTTTAGTTTAATGTGTTTAGTTTAATGTGTTTAGGTTGTGTTTTGTATTGTCTATATATTGTACTGTATATTTTTTGTTTTTTGTTTTTTCTTCTCTTCTCTTGTCTTCTTTTCTTTTCTTTTCCTTTTTTGTAATTTCTAAAAGTAATAAATATCATTTTTTTAAAAAAGAAAGTTTAAAAGCAAACAAAGCAGAGAAGAGGTCATCTTACTGCCTCTCAATATTCAAAAGGAATAATTTGACATGTTTAGCTGTTTCATCACACAACATAAGATTACCCCATTTCAGTGCAAACTTGACAAAGCAAAATCTTCAAGACATACTTTTTCCTCAGAAGCGAGAGCACACTGCCATTGCCTTCATGTCCCACCAGCCAGGAGAGGTAATGAAGAGGCTTAGTCCTACAAAGATTGGGGAAAACATTAAATAAGTTAAATAAGTTTGACATTTGCCTCTAAACTCCTAACTCCAACGTTTGTCTCCTCTTCTTTAATCATCTGTCTTTAACTTAACCAATCCATTCTTCAACTTTTAATAATATTGTACTGAACCTCGGTGTTGCACTGCGACACTACTACCCAATAGTTATTTGATCCTTTCCCCTTTTTCTTTTGCACAGCAGATCATGGAACTAGGGACTTGGTGGGTTTGAACTCCATGGTTTTGCCAAAATGGACTTGTCAGCTATGCACTGAGGAACACTTTGGGCAATTCTGGCAAACTGGATTGCATGGTTATATGCTGAATAGCTTCATAGACAATAAAAGGAAGGCCCATAGCTCAATGGTAGAGCATCTGCTTTGCATGCAGAAAGTCTTAGGTTCAATCCTTGGCATCTCCAGTTAGGGTGGGGAGAGATTCCTGTCTGAAATCCTGAAGAGCTACTGCCTGCCAGTGAGATGATACAGAACCAAGTGGCCCGGTGGAGTACAGGGACAGGTTTAAGGTGCTGGTTTTGACCTTTAAAGCTCTATGCGGCTTAGGACCAATGTACCTACAAGACTGCCTCTCCTGGTTGCTCCACGGAGGACCTTAAGGTCCACAAATGACAACATTTTGGAGGTCCCAAGTCACAAGGTGGTTAGGTTGGTCTCAACCAGGGCCAGCGTCTTTTCAGTACTGGCCCCGACTTGGTGGAATGCTCTGTCACAAGAGACTGGGCCCTGCGGGACTTGACATCTTTCTGCAGGGCCTGCAAGACAGAGCTGTTCTGCCTGGCCTTTGGTTTGGACTCAGTCTGACTACTGCGCTGTATAAATGGAAGCAGGTTTAAAATGATCTCTTACCGATAATTCTTTTCTTGTGGGGGAAGACTCCAAGAGATGCTCAGAGAATGTATTTCTTTCACTGGAACAACTGAGGCAGGAGAAATGAGTCAATTTCAAACATTCACATGGGTGGTTATTCTTGCAGCAGACATGGAGAAAACGGGCAAGGGAAACGAAAGAGGTGGTGAGAGGAATAAACATGCACACATATTACTTCCAAAGGTTATAAGGCCATGTAAAAAAACACCAAAAGTTGGCATCCGTTTGTCTCAGGAGGCAATGGAAGAGTGCACCTTCAGGGGCATAGTCAAACAACTGGAGAAGAAGAAGAAGAGTTTGGATTTGATACCCCACTTTATCACTACCCGAAGGAGTCTCAAAGGGGCTCACATTCTCCTTTCCCTTCTTCCCCCACAACAAACACTCTGTGAGGTGAGTGAGGCTGAGAGACTTAAAAGAAGTGTGACTAGCCCAAGGTCACCCAGCAGCTGCATGTGGAGGAGCAGGGAATCGAACCTTGTTCACCAGATTACGAGTCTATCGCTCTTAACCACTAGACCACACAGGCACTGGAGAGTTACAGAGCCTGCTGTGGCTGAAGAAACCAAAACAGGAGAGACATATTAGAGACAGCTGAAGCTAAGATAGTAGCTTGCTTTAAGGTCACACTGTGACCTTGTGGCTGAGGTGGACTTTGAGTGGAGAACTTCTTCTTCCAATATGTCTTGTCAGTAGAGATATTTACCCCACATTGCATCTATATTTGAACTATTTAAAACCATATGTAATTGTTTTAAATGTTTGTATTGTTTTTTTTAAAAAAATATAGAGACCTGTTTTAAATTATTTTTACACTTTAATTGTTTTTTTAGCTGTAGTTGTAACGCATCCTGGGACAGTAAAGGTTTTTTTAAAAAAGCAATGTAGCTCTGATGCAATTTTCCATTGACAATGGATTGCTGCTCTACATCGCCTTCTGGTGTCACATTTTTACAACACATTTTAAATGTTTTAACTGAACAGTGTAGATGGGTCCTCAGTTTGGTAAGTAATATCCCTTCAGATTTCCCAACGATATTTTTTTTTGGGTTGAGACTAATTACCTTTGTAAAGCTTGTGAAATGCAGGTGTGTCAAACGGCTGTGGCAGATGACCAAAAGTTGGTTTGGGTAATCCACTTAAAAACAATAAAGAAACAATAAATAAATAAATTGCAATTCCCACTGATTCCTGCTCTCAGTTCTCTCCTCCAAATATTTATATATTTAGGTGGCAACCCAATAGACACTTACAAGGGACTAAATCCTATTGAATTCAATGTTATTTGCTTCTGAGTAGATATGCACAGGTTTGCATTGAACTAAGACTGCATAGTTAATTACACATTATTTTCATGGGATGCTATGAATACATCTGAGCCTTTGCTTTAGTGGGTTCTCAGAATGGAATTTATTTCCTTGACACTGGTTACAAGTTTGGTGGATGACCCAGCATTTCCAATCTAATGTTTGTCCTTGCCCTATTGTATCTCTAATTAAAAGGAAGTCAAGGATCAGTACCTTTTACTAGTACTTCCATCTATTTCTCAAATATCTAGTTCTCTTCCCCTTAATATAATTCTTTGATTCTCTTCCCTGGCTTGGCAGAATTCAACAAAAACAGATCTGGTAAAGTAAAGGTCTATGATAAAGAGGATAAAACTGGTAAAAAAACAACAACGCTACACATAAACTCCACCTTACAATTATATCTTAGGAATGCATAGTAATATTTGACCGTATTCTTTCTCTTTTATATTTCTAATTGATATGCCATTGATATGTCACAAAGTATCAGATTTTGCAAGCCATCAACAGTTTTAGGATAAAGAACAACAACAAAATTTCTTACTTATTTGGGATCTGTGAGAAAATTTCCGTCACCCATTTCTCCAAAGTGTCCAGAGTTTCTAATATTGAAATATTGAAATATTGAAATATTGAGATAGAGAGAGAGAGAGAGAGAAGAAGAAGAAGAAGAAGAAGAAGAAGAAGAAGAAGAAGAAGAAGAAGAAGAAGGGGGAGGAGAAAGAAAGCAATATGTTCTCAGAAGGACAAAGTTAAGGTGATAACATTGAAGCAGCATTCTTAAATATTATGAACACACGGGGCTGTAGAAAGAAGTCATTGCACTGATGGAACAAATTCCACTCATCAATGGTACTTCTCATTCCTCTTCCTCCTGTACATCACCCACACCATCTCAAATCTGCTATGGGGTTTTCCCCAAGCCTAAAGAGCACATTTCAGGTGAGGGGTGATAGGGAAGGCAAGGGATGGGGATTTCCATTGTACAAATGGAAGTCCTTCCACATGTGCAATTAATTTGTTTGCTACAACCCACAATGCATAGATGTTTGCATCAACTAAATGGCAAAGTTGCAGGAGCTCCCAACTTTTTCCACACTTCGTTTTGATGTTTCACCCTATGATTTGCCTTTTGTATCAGACCAGCAACCTTCTCAGTTATTCTTATTCAGGCATTACTCACCAAATGAAAAACATTGATATAGCAGGGAACCCTTTCTGTGCGTGGAATCTCCCTGTGTGATTAAGAACCCTGAAAGATACCCACTGAAAACATCCACACTAAACTTGCAGTTCAGGAGACACTAAACAAGAGAACACTTCAAGCAATTGAAGATTTGTCTGTTCCAGCAGACTTTCCCTGACTCTTACAATATTTTGAAAGTGTGATGCTATGCTTTTTACCTTTCTAGAACTTTACTGCATTACATAGTACTGTTGCGTTTTAGTTTTATTGTTTTATTTTGTGCAAATGCTTATAAAATGAAATACAGTGGTACATCGGGTTACAGACACTTCAGGTTACAGACTCCGCTAACCCAGAAGTAGTACCTCGGATTAAGAACTTTGCTTCAGGATGAGAACAGAAATTGTGCAGTGGCAAGGGGAGGCCCCATTAGCTAAAGTGGTACCTCAGGTTAAGAACAGTTTCAGGTTAAGAACGGACCTCAAGAATGAATTAAATTCTTAACCCGAGGTACCACTGTATTTACATTCTATATGCATATCTATCTATGTACCATATCTATAAGTCTTTGTAAGCTGCTTAAATATCGTTTTGGTGTTAAGTGAATTACATCATAAACCCAGGAAGGCCTGGGGTGAACCATGTCTCAATCATATAAAATGGCTGCCACACTGAAAGAAGTAGAAAACTAGACAGGACAACAAAATAGTGTCGATGGGCGCCCCTCCATCAATGGGGAAAAGTACATATTTCACTCACTGCCATGTTCATACACAGAGAAAAGCGCTTTGTATCTCTATCTTCCCTTTCAGAACAGAAGAGAGGGTAAGTTTCCAATCCAGGCATCTCAAGAAATGTGGGCTTATTTAAGAGCAAGTATTTGATGTAGGAGGGGCTGAGTCAGTCTGAATATGAACTGAGCAGGAAGAGCAAACAGTCTCCCATTCACTGAGATATTTTTCATGGGTGCCAAAGGAGGTACAGTGGTAAAGGTAAAGGTAAAGGTACCCCTGATCAACAGGTCCAGTCCTGACTGACTCTGGGGTTGCACGCTCATCTCGCTCAAGACGCTGGGAGCCGACGCTTGTCCGAAGACAGCTTCCGGGTCATGTGGCCAGTGTGACTAAGCCGCAGCTGGCGAGCCAGCACCAGCGCAGCACACGGAAACACCATTTACCTTCCCGCTGGAGTGCGGTCCCTATTTATCTACTTGCACTTTGGGGTGCTTTTGAACTGCTAGGTGGGCAGGAGCTGGGACTGAACGACGGGAACTCACCCCGTCGCACGGGGATTCGAACCACCGACCTTTCGATCAGCAAGTCCTAGGTACTGTGGTTTAACCCACAGCGCCACCCACGGCACCTCAGGTTAAGAATTTAATTCGTTCTGGAGGTCCGTCCTTAACCTGAAACTGTTCTTAACCTGAGGTACCACTTTAGCTAATGGGGCCTCCCACTGCCACTGCGCCGCTGCCACGCAATTTCTGTTCTCATCTTGAACCAAAGTTCTTAACCCGAGGTACTATTTCTGGGTTAGTGGAGTCCGTAACCTGAAGCGTCTGTAACCTGAAGCGTCTGTAACCCAAGATACCACTGTACTGGCATAGGTGACCCCTGTAGTCATAAAGTTACTTATCTTGGGTGCTGCATTGTGAGCAAAACAGTTCATGGTATGCGATCTCATACGAACCATGACAAAATTCTTCCAAACATACGTGCACCCCCTCCCAACCAACAACTTAACATAGCATTGTATAACAGACATGCATACTCACATATATATAACTTATAGTTCAGCACAGGGAGATTTTTATACCTCTAGATTGGACAACTAGATTCATATAGTGGGCTGAGTAGTGACGCGTCCTGAAATCCCTAAGCCTCTGATAGGTGTTAATTCTGTTCTTTTTCGGCGAATGTTTAAGTGTCTCCGCATTACCTGCAAATTTTTAACGGGAAGAGATTTGCTTTCTGACTTTGAAATCAGTGAGGGTTTTAAGTTTGCATGTTCGTGAATCAGATATCCTAGTCCTAAAAAGCTTCTCCAGGACCAATCATGCATCTATTTTTTATTTTTTATTTTAGCATGATTAGCCCAGTGTTTCCCAACCGGTGTTCCGCGGCACACTAGTGTGCCGCCGGACGTTGCCTAGTGTGCCGTGGGAGGGAGTCGGGCGAGTCGGGCTAATCCTCCGACGAGCTCCACCTCCAGACCCATTGCTCAAATCCTTTAACCCAGGAGGGCGGGGAGGGGGGGGAGAAAGAGAAAAAAGAAAGGGTGGGAAAAAAGAAGGGGAAGAGAAAATATTTTTTTAAAAAAAGGAAAGAGAGGGAAAAAAGCGAGGGATGGAGGAAGGGGAATAAACAGAAGGGGAGGACAATGAAGAGGGGCGGGGCTTGGCAGGCAGCAGATAACTGGGGAGGGGGGCGCGGCTGGCGGCGGCTCAAGGCAGGAAGGGAGGAGCTGCCTCGCGGAGAGTCTTGGGCTGCAGAGATTTCCCGTTCAGGAGCGCGGGAGGCCACGCCGTGGATGGGAATCTCCTCCTCCTCTTCCTCCTCCTCCTCCAGGAGAGAGGGTGGTCCGCCCCACCGAGTCGGGCGTGCTCAAGCGTGGGAGCCTATAGTTAGAGCTCAGCTCCTTTTCTTGCCTTCCCCGCCCCCCCACGGAGCACATTTTCCTCGCCCCCCAACCCCCGCATGTAGAATAGAAGCCCTCCAGCCTCCACGGTGCACAAACTCTCCCCTCTGCAACGAAGCGCTTTGTTGCATATCTTTGGTGAGGTTTTTAGGCAGTCTTGGTGCACCTTAAATCAGCGCTAATTGCGCCTGGACGCAGTATTTACTTCCGAGTAGGCCCCCTCCCCCCCCGGTAGCACCTGACGTTGCTATTCGTATCATCAGGTTTGTTTGTTGACAATTTAATTGTTTTAAAAGCATCATGCTAAAGAGCTCTCTCCCACCCCCAGACCCTTGGGCAAAACAGAAACACACACATACACAAACACAGAGATTGAGCCCTGCAGGTTTTATGAAATGAATGGATTCTGAATGCCTGTTTCAGTGGCTTGTCCGCCTTAGGCTGCTGGGCCAGACACCTGTTACACGGTGCAGTCCGTAAGCTGTGAGCGCTGCTACCTGCCGCCGAGACCACGTAACGACAGTCTTGAAAGACCTACATTGGCTCCCAGTACCTTTCCGAGCACAATTCAAAGTGTTGGCGCTGACCTTTAAAGCCCTAAGCGGTTTCGGTCCAGTATACCTGAAGTAGCGTCTCCGCCACCATCGTTCAGCCCAGGCACTGAGATCCAGTGCCAAGGGCCTTCTGGCAATTCCCTCACTGTGAAAAGTGAGGTTACAGGGAACCAGGCAGAGGGCCTTCTCAGTAGTGGCGCCCGCCCTGTGGAATGCCCTCCCATCAGACATCAAAGAGATAACCATTACCTTCTATGCTGTTACTATTTTTTTATTATTTTTTACATAAGTAAAAAGTGACCTTTCCCCATCTGGCATGGTGGTGTGCCTCGAGATTTTTTTCATGAAACAAGTGTGCCTTTGCCCAAAAAAGGTTGGGAAACACTGTTATAGACCGTAACAATGTGCCCCCACTACTCAATCACTCTGTTGTCTTATGTATACTGAGTTAATATGCACTATGAAGTCAGGGCTGGGAGTAATGGCTGCCTGACCTGCTATTCTGCAGGGT
This sequence comes from Podarcis melisellensis, assembly GCF_964234715.1. Classification (NCBI taxonomy): domain Eukaryota; kingdom Metazoa; phylum Chordata; class Lepidosauria; order Squamata; family Lacertidae; genus Podarcis; species Podarcis melisellensis. The sequence goes on along the minus strand of NC_138539.1, from coordinate 20,568,185 downwards.
TGACAGGCCAACTTCATGTAATCAGCTGGTCAAAAATAATCTGCTGAATTTGTTTGCCAGGGCTTGCGTTTCAGGGCCATGCTGGGTTAAATCCCAAACTAAGCAGAAATGAAGCAATTCAGGAAAAAAACAACAATCAACCACCAGCCAAAGATCTTTGGAAGGATCCAGAATTAAGGGCTTTTGTTCAAGTACAACAGCTCAAGAATTCCCTAATGCTTTTAAACTAAAACCCCACACTTTAAACTGAACCTCGCAACATTATACTTACCCCAAAAGAATTTTCTCATAGGATGTCCTTGTTTTGCAAGGCTTCCAAGGAGCAATTCTCTTCTGTTAGCATCAGAGGGCCTGGCTATTTGATATTCTGTTTGTTTTGAAGAACACATTAAGCAGCAGAAGGGAGAGTACCTTTTTCAGTGATAAGATCATTTAGACAAGGAGACAGCCTAATAACACACATACACGAAGCAGCAGCAGATGAACTGACCTACCTACCTCATCTACAATGAGAGGGATGGAAAGAGACAAACCACTCTGCTGCATACATCTGATGGGCTGAATCATGGAGTTCCCAGGGCACCAGGGAAGGGAGGCACTGCCCATTAAATGAACAGAAATAGCCAGCATCACAAGGAAAATGGAAGCTGTGGGAGCTGCGGTAATTGCCTTCTCCTCCTTTAGGTCCATGTCAACATGGTGCCATGGGATGAGCAGGGTGGCAAGGAAAGG